>NC_066875.1:33611482-33927973 GCF_022985175.1 Labeo rohita | reverse complement strand
AGAGTGGCTTCTCTAAGATAATAACTGTGATAATTGAGTTCAATTGACGCATCTACCAGTCGATTCTTCAATACCAGATGAGAGATGGGGAGGAAAAAAACGGCATGAAATCCAAACAAAACAAAACCTCTCAAAGTATGCAGATGTAACCCATCAGTGATCATTTAGAGAATAGTCATTGACCCGTAACTTCTACGAGGAAGTAGGAAATGACTAAACATCCATGTTGTTACCCATTTGTGTCAGTGGGATCAGTGGGACCACAACCAAAAACTTCCTGAATTGACAGGAAACGGCATGTGTGTGGTGGCTGTCTGGCGGGAGCGTGGGTACAGGAAAGAGGCAGGGCCAGAGCAGAGGACTGGACTTGGCAGACCGGCGCTCGGCATTGTGGGACGAGCCACTCGACATGTGAGAGCCCAGCCTGGCCATTCATCCACACCAGCGTTGCGCGCCGCCCTGTGATTAGCATTGTCCTCTAGCAGATGGCCCATCATCTGTTTCAGGCGGCAAAGAAAAAAAGATGCCACCGCGAGAGCAGCCCTTCATTCTTACTATTAACTCATAAAGCGGCTATTGTGTTTCACCATATTTGTGCAGAATGAGGTGGTCTGCAAATACATATATTTTAAACAACTTTTAAAACTCTGAGATTCACAGAATTGTAATCCCTATATAATGTCTGCAAATACAAAAAAAAATTAGTATTTTTGTTGTAGTTTTTTGACCTTTTTTTGGTGACTTTTAGACTTTTTTTGACTTTCACACCACTAATGCCATATTCTCTGCAGCGGATCAATATCAAGCAGGACATCAAATTTTTTAGCAAAAATTTGTACAAGCTGGGATCATAATTTTCTAAGCTTACTGAAGCTGTATTTATTCAAAAATACTCAAATGCTCAAAAATATAGTAAAAACGGTAATATTGTTTATTGTTGTTGTTGTTGTTGTAATTTAAATGTATTCTGTTGTAATCTATTTTATTTTATTCCTGTGATGACTAAGCTGAATACTTTAGTTATATAGTGATTTCTTAAGTCATCAGTGTGACATGATCCTGCAGAAATCATTTTGATGTGCTGATGTGGTGCCGTAGATTCATTTAATTTTTAAGTGTTGAAAACAATTGTGCTCCTTAAGTTTTTAGTGAACATTACAAGTAATACATTATTTTCAAAGTTCTTTGATGAATAGAAGCTTCAAAAGAACAACATTTTGTAACATTATAAATGTCTTCAATTACACTTCTAATTAATTCAATGCATCCTTGCTAACTAAAAGCCTTTCTTGCAAGAAAGAAAGAAAGAATGACTGCTAAACATTGGAATTATAGTGATTATATATATTCTCAAAAATGAATTTACAGCATTTTTTTTTTTTTTTGAGAACCCTAAAAGTGTGTGTGTGTATGTGTATGTATATGTATGTATGTTATTTTTTTAGTACTGACCTGAATAAGATATTTCTCATAAAAGACATTTACATATAGTTCACAAGAGAAAATAATAGTTGAATTTATAAAAATGACCCTGTTCAAAAGTTTACATGCACTTGATTCTTAATACTGTGTTATTACCTGAATGATCCACAGATGTGGACTATTTTCTGCCCGCTGTTCTTCAGAAAAACTTTTCAGGTCCCACAAATTCTTTGTTTTTTGAGCATTTTTGTGTATTTGAACCCTTTCCAACAATGACTGTTTAATTTTGAGATTCATCTTTTCACACTGAGGACAACTGAGGGACTCGGCTGCAAGTATTACAGAAGGTTCAAACGCTCACTGATGCTCCAGAAGGAAGAACTATGCATTAAGAACTGGGGGCTGAAACCTTTTTGAATTTGCAGATCAGTGTAAATTGAACTTATTTCGTCTTCTGGGAAACGTATCTGAGTATCTTCTGTAGAATTTGTAAGGCCTGAAGGATTTTTCAGCGGGCAGTTTAACTGTTCAGGACTAACAAGGGCCTCATGAACAACTATCACAAAAAAAAAACTGAAGACATTTTTCAGAACTTTTGGGTTCTAGCTTTAGAACAACATTTAGGTCCATTATCAGTTTCAGGTAAACTTTACATTGAACAGGTTTAAAGTTAAGTTCTGACACCACTATCAAGTCACATGTACCTTTCACCTTCACAGGTAAAGGTGCTGTTCATGATGGCCTCTCTTTTTTTCCTTCTCTTCCAGACCTACTCCCATGATGGGCCTAATAATTAAAGCTATCCTGCAACCGCCGCCGTACTGCAGAGCAACGGGCACATCAGGGGCTCGTGACATGATACAGAGGGACAGCTTAACTATTAAATATCCATCACGCCACGCCACATCAGTCCTAATGCAATCAGAAACACATGACTACATCGCCCGGGCCCCCACTTCCATCCACAATGATTAAGTAAGTCTTTAATTTCCAAGACAAATAAAAAATGCAAGATCATTTTATCATGAATGTAAATGACCTGTCTCCTCAGATGACAGTTCGATTTGATTGGGAAGAGGGGGGGATCTACTGTAGCAGCGCAGACTAATACGCGGCTTTGTGTACTTCAGAGAGTACGCACGTGGGCTGTGGTCTTTTTGCCGTATTATCATTTTAATGAAGCAGGGTATTTCTTTTGTGGTCGGGAGGCTCTAATGCAGTTGTCCAAGACTCCCCTTTCATCTGTCTTCTTCAAACGCTCGAGGTTGTTAAACAAATGGATGTGTCTGAGTATATAACGCTGATGTGGCCAGGCTGCTGTTGACTGGGCCAATTAGGGCTCGGAGAGAAAAGAATAAGGCATGTCTGTTCACTCACTCAAACCGTCATACAATACAGTCTGGCTGCTTTGTGTTTATTAAAATCACCTGGATCCTTAAGGATTTTGTAGAACACGCTGTAGTTTGACATTACTTTCTGATGATTTTCATTATTAGGACTTTGATCGAGATTCTGTACTGTTTTTATCTTGCTAATTAGCATCTAATTACAATAAAATGTCTTTCTCGTACCTGATATGTAATGAATTACCCAGTGCCGTTGTCTCCATGTTTAAATGAGTGAGCATCTTTAGAAAAATGTTTAATTCTTCACCTAAGAGGTGATAATGATGCATACCTGTTCTCTTTAGTCATAGTGAGAATGTTGAAATAAGACGACGCTGATTTCTCAACATGCTAATTACTGGTGTGCTCGTGGCTAATGGTGTACCTGAGTGATATTGTCAATCATGCTCTTTTCCATAACGTATGCAACAAAAATGGTGTTTTCGAGAAAGTTGCATTTTAAAATATATAATTTTGAAGATGTGTTTCAAGAATTACATTAATATAATTTAGGAGTGAGCATTAGGTTCTATTAATGCAAATCTGATTTTAATTTAATGTTAAATGCACTCGTAGTGGTCATCTCTTTATTCCCAAAATAAAACATTATTTCAGCAACCATCCATATGGATATTTAATTTTTTTTTATTAAATTTATTTTGTAATACATAAAATACATTTTAAACTGTTTGCTCTCCTTCAGAAGTTAAAAGTTTTGCAGCTGTTTTTAGACCTGATTTGATAGCATTGTAAAAAAAAAATGTAACACTTAATAAGGTTTATTAGTTAACATACTTTAGTTAATATAAACTAAGAATGAACAATACTTCAACAGGATTTATTCATCTTAGTTAATGTTAATTGTAGCATTTACTAATGCATTATTAAAATCAAAAGTTGTTAACATTAGTTAATGCACTGTGAATTAATATGAACTAACAATGAACGACTGTTTTTTTTTTTTTTTTTTTTTTGACAGATATTAACAAAGATTAATAAATACTGTAATAAATGTATTGTTCATTGTTTATGTTAGTTAATACATTAACTAACATTAACTAATGGAGAACCTTATTGTAAGGTGCTGCCAAAAATTATTCTAAGTTGTTCCTGGTTGCATGAATGTCTGTAGATCAGACAGAGGAAAGGTCTAGTGAATGAATGCAGAGGGCAAATATAATATATAATAGCGTACATATTCATAAAAAAAGTAGTTGGCATGCTTTTAACAGTTGTCTTACTTGGTGGTGTTCACATGTAACCTGACGTCCCTCTTTAAAGCAGTACTTCATAATCTGAAAAATATATTTGGTACTTAAAGATTTGTATTGACTACTATTAGTATATAAACATAATATATAGAGCTTTTTAGTATGCTGTTACATGTATGACGTACCACTATTGCAATTGTATAGCAAGGCCTTTGTATACTTAATTGTTTTGCACATAATTAAGTTTAATTTAATTGACACAAAAATATGACTAATAAGATGCTTAAGACAGAATTTTTTAAAAACATTTACACATTTACAAAATAAATGAGCAAAACCACAAAAGTGTTCCATGCATCCCAGCTCTACCCTAGTGGTAACAGATAATGTTTTGATCAATTTATAGTTGAGGTCAAAAGTTTACATACACATTGCAGAATCTGCAAATTGTTAATTATTTTACCAAAATAAGAATCATACAAAATGCATGTGATTTATTATTTAGTGCTGACCTGAGATTTTTTATGTAAAAGACATTTACATGTAGCCCACAAGAGAAAATAATAGTTGAATTTATAAAAATAACACTGTTCAAAAGTTATTTTTTGTTTGTTTGTTTGTTTTTTAGTTGTAGTTGTTCATGAGTCCCTTGTTTGTCCTGAACAGTGAAACTGCCCGCTGTTCTTTAGAACAATTATCCAAGATTCTTTGTTTTTTCAGTATTGTTGTATATTTGAATCCTTTCTAACAATGACTGTATGATTTTGAGATCCATCTTTTCACACTGAGGACAACTGAGAGACTCATGTGCAACTATTACAAAAGGTTCAAATGCTCACTGATGCTCTGTAAGGAAAAGCAGTGCATTAAGAACCAGGGGTGTAAACTTTTGAACAGAATGAAGATGTGTACATTTTTTTTATTTTGCCTAAATATCTTTTTTACATTTTTTTTTTTTTTATTTAATACTGCCCTTCGGAAGCATTTCCCAGAAGACAAAATAAGTTTACCCTGATATTCAAATTCAAAAAGTTTTAAAATACACAAAAACGCTGAAAAACCAAAGAATTTGTTGGACCTAAACGATTTTTCTGAAGAACAGCGGGCAGTTTAACTGTTCAGGACAAACAAGGGACTCATGAACAACTATCACTGAACAAAAACAAAACAAAAACAAAAATGTCTTTTATGTGAAATATCTTATTCAGGCAGTTCTAAATAAAAAAAATATTATGCATTTTGTATAATCCCTCTTATTTTGGTAAAATAATTAACATTTTGCAGATTCTGCAAGGTGTATGTAAACTTTGATCTCAACTGTAGTTATAATAATTGTGCAGTGGTCCACATTGTGTGTATCTTAAAAAAAAAAACTTTTTGTTTTAATTTACAGTATTTTCTAAATGAGATTTAAAAATGCACAATTCTTTCTCTATCATGAATCAGGTTAGAGCAACCAAAGCATACAGTGCATGTCTATAGGTGAGATGAGCATTAGTGACTTTGACTGTGTTTATCAGGGATGGTCTCTGTGTGTGTGGGTAGTGGGGTGTTGAAGCGGGTGATTTGATGGGACGGGGGTGTCAGAGCAGGCAGACGCCGCCTGGTGTGTCTCCGATCTCATGTTTATGCAGAGATCAACTGATTTCTTTTGATTTGGCATTGAGGTTCTTGATTTACCGCTGACTAGCTGCTGGCAGCCTTTCAACAGAGTTCCACAGGTTCAGGGGTTCACTAATTACCTCTACGGCAGAGCAAGAGACACTCATACACTTAAAAACACAGCCTGGTCCGTGCTAGCCACCTGCTCTGGTCCCAACTCTACCCATAAGCATGTCATTTATGGTGGAGGAAGTAGTTTGCCTTGCTGTCAGAACCCTATCATGAAGAGACAGAAACTCTTTGGTGGCCTGATACTCACATTATTAATTCACACACACACACAGACATACAGAAGATGGATAAATATAAACATCTTTAAAGTGTCTCATCCGCAGTCAACACTGAAGGGATCAGTGGGCGCTCTGTCAGTGTTTCACAAATCCTGTTTACTTGGCTTTCAACACATACAAGCTGTAAAGCATAGTTTGTGGAGTCTTTCATTTTCTTTTCAAGTTATTGTGCTATCTGAGTTTTTAAAGGAGTGCGTCTCACTTCCAGCATCGTGCTCAGTCTTCTTCAGGACTGTATTGATCCTCTTTATCTAGAAGATGCAAGTTCAACTTCAGGGTGGTTGCTGAGGGCCGATTTGAGAGCAGAATGGTATTAACACGCATGTGGGTGCATTGAATGAGGGGGAAAGAGGTCCACCAGACCTGACAGGCATGTGTGTGTGCACGCACAGTTAGCATGACGGGAGTCATGTGGATAAATCACCATTCACTCCGGGAGCAGTCACAGTCAATGACATATTCACTGGCTGCTTCAACAGCTCATTTGATAACACTCTCCTCACGCCATTCTGTTTTTTTCTTCCACGAGATGAAAAGCTGGCTGAAAATCTCATCAGCTCAGTGAGGCAGGGCTGATAGTAACTCAAGATAAAGGAGGGAGGAGGTGCCTCCTAATTAATTAACTTTCCGTGGCCTGCCACGGGTGGAGAGAGAGAGAGAGAGAGACCACAATATCCCGCCTTTTTCCAGGGGGCTTTCAATTAGACATGCGTTATAATTAAATGCGATGTCAGTGGGACCAGGCAAGACCTGGCAGATCTATGTCCACAGTTTAGTTACTCACATTCATCATTTTGACTGATGGCTGCAGCCTACAGGAATATTGTCTTGGATTGTTTCTGTTGTTGTATGGCTTTCCTTTTTTTTTTTTTTTTGCTAATAGAGCCGCTCGGTTACCGCCCCTGTTGTTTGTATGCTCAACTGATTCTCTGTATGATACCAGCACTGTATTGTTTTTTATTCGTTTGTATTTTCTCAATTGTTTGTTCAACCCATAAAATTAGTTTTAACCCATAATTTTTGTTTTTTAAGGTTTAGATTGATTCAGTGACGTTAAACAATATTTTTGACTTGAATAAAACCATTAGATGTAACCATTTTCAGGTTTGTATTTTTTCATATAGGGAGCTTTTTAAATCATGTTGATTATAAATATTTTATTATAATTTATGATGTATTTATTTCTTCAATCATTTGTTAGACTTTTTGTAGTTTTACAGCACATGTATTGCAATACATGTTGGCTAAAACTAAATTGCAACTCTAATCTCTAGAGGGTGGTTGCAGTACAGCACTTGAAATCATTCAATTATTTTATTTATAATAAGACTAACCTATTAATCCTTAAATAAATAAGCACAAATTAAACCCTGTTAGCACAGCAAAATGCTAACACCAAGTTTTGAGTTGTGAGTCTTGTGTGAGTGTTTTTGTTGTTTGTTTGTTTAAGTCAGCAAGAAATAGAAATTCACCCTTTTTCTAAAAAATCTCTCTTCTAAATGCATGTTAATGATTAATTCATCCATGCATCTAACAGAGTGATGCAGGTATGACTTCAGAATAGGGCTGAGAAAGAGACAGAAAAAGTGATATTATTATTATTATTATTATTATTATTATCATCATTATCAGACAACCCAAACCTGTTTTCTTGATTTGAAACAATATAACTCATTAGAACATGCAGAAATTTTCTATTTAGATATTTATTTTGTTAAGGAAAATTAATGGTCTGGTTTCTACAACTTTCACTTTTAAGCAAAAATCTGACTTTAAAGATTTGACATTTATCGTGATAATTATCAATATCGACTGATATGGAAAAAAAAAAAAAAAAAATTTCGTAATATTCTTTTTGCCCATATCGCCCAGCCCTACTTCAGAACCCAGAAGACTAATCTGTCACTGTTCCTTTGAGATTTTCCAATTATAATAATTTAATTTTAAAACACAGCCACCACAAAATCAGACTTTAGCACCTCTTTTTACATTTGTCTTATTCTGTGTCCTAAACTCCTGAAACATTTGTTTCGTATTTTAGAGCAGTAAATTCTATTTTTTTCTAAAGAAATCAGTCAAATCTGTATGTGTGTGAAAATATTCAGTTTTAACTAGAGGTGTGCGATATTGACAAAAAATAATATTGTGATATTCTCTAAGATTTTATCGATAACGATACTTAGATGATATGTGTTATTGTGCTGGTATCATAAATTATTTAAATTAATCAGTGAATTAAAAATAATAAGACATTTGGGCTGTTATCAAGCAAATGAATTCAGTATCAACAAAATTCGTCTTTGCAGTGCAGAGGAAATGCAGAAGCTGCATCTGAAGTGGCATTTAGATGTATTTACACACTGTATAAGGCAGGTCATGAATGCATTTACCCTGCAGTTACAAATGCATAAATAATGTTTTGATATATTTGACATAAAACTTTGCATATTGATATTTAAATAATAAAAAGATAGTTTAAATGCAGAATTAAAACCGCCAATATAAGTCACTGTTAAGTGAGTCATTGCGATTTAACCGAATCATTTAAACTATACAAAGTGGAAATTCACATATTCACGTCTTGAATTTGTGATTATTCTAAATGTTTTTAATAGACTGAATCATGCAGTGAAAGAAGGCGCCGTTAATTTGTATGCGTACTAGTCTAGACTTCACGTAATGCGTGTACTGCACTCTGTGGGTGTTTTGAATGTTTTTGCTAAATAAAATATATATATTTTTTTTTTAAATCAAATCGAACATTGTTAAAACAATGTAGACAATATATATCACACACCCCTAGATGTAAGCCCCTTTGTAATCGTTAACAATTTCATAAGTAACTGTAATTTAATTACACATTTTTTTCTTGCATTACATTTACTTGTAATTAAATTATGGAATTCCATTACATGTTTCTACACTCTAAAAAATGCTGGGTTAAAAACAGCCAACTTAGGTTATTTGACAACCCAGCAGTGGGTAAGTATTGGACAGAACACATACTGGGTTATTTTGACCCACCTGGTTGTGTTGAATGTTTTTATCCAGCATGCTGGGTTGTTTTATTACATCAGCTATTGTTTAAAATTACTATGGGTTAAAATAGGCTGGAAATTAAAAATCACGCAAAGAATTACTTGAGATAACAGGAATAATCAAAAGATGAACATTTATTGAAAAGTAAGAACACCCATGGACAAAAATATAAGACAAATTAAATGTATTTGGGTGAATACAGCATTATTTACAATATTACATACATTTAAACTTGTTTAACAAACATTACAGAAATAAAAGAATGTAACATTTAAAGTGTATTTAAATGTTCTCTGTAATCCCTTTTCACTGAAATAGTGCTAATTTTCGTGCCGGTGTGTTGCCAAAATCTTAGCCGGTGATGGGCTGCTGTTCGCCGGGGGAACTGCGAACCTCAGACCGCCACCTCGTGTTTCACTCTTAGTTGAACCATAACCTTTGAGCTCACACCATAACCTGCCCATAAACAAACAGTACAGAAGTTAGAGAACATATTTTAACATCATTTGTTAACATCAACAAATTTGTTATTATAATGAATAAAATCAGTTTATGTTATGCAAGGCAAAAGGCGTTTCCATCATGCGAAACAACCACTGCTGACACAGCTGACTGACATCTCGTCCTTGAATGTTGCGTAAAATAATATAATTTACAGCATAGTAAAGACTTTATAAATGAAATAAAATGTATATAAACCTTTATTTCACTGAAGAAGTGAACTAAGTTAGCAGTGCTGAGAACTGCTCTTTCCTGTAGAGGATGTAAAAAGTCTGTGCACTGACTGTAACTCAGCAGGTGTGTTGTTTCGTCTGAGACAGGCTCAACCCAGCGGTTGGGTAGAATTTATTTTAATCAAAAATTGAAATACAAAAATTCTATAGAAAAATCCCGAAGGAACCAGTGGTGAATTTGTCTTCTGGGTTCTGGTGTCATAACTGCACCACTCTATTTTGAACCAAAACGTCATAAATTGAACTTCTTGTGAAACAACAGACTTCCTACTGGTGACGTATGCTGGACACCTCCAATTATTTAGTCAGCTTAAACCCCTCCCCTGCAAGGCAGCTCACTGTGTTTTGGAACAGAGCCTCAGTGTGTGAAAAAGCTGCACTAGAATTCTGTCTGCCGTGAGGGAATGCCCACTACTCCTTAAGAACACATCTCTCTGATCAATGACAGTCCTGTATAAGCAACACACAAACATATACACACACTGCTGACGTGTCAGTGGCCTCCAGGTATCCACTCGCTCTGCCTGATTTGTCAACAGTCTCATAGCAAGTGTGATGGTGAGTACCCACAGTGCTGGAGCTAGTCACATGCTGATCACATGGCTTCAGGTCATAGCCTAATGTGATTCTTTCTTGTTCTTCACTAAGTTAACTGTGCTTTCATGCTGGGAATGTTCCCAAACTTCAAAACGTGAGTGCTCCCTTCTGCAGAAATCCCCTTCTGTGAGATCTCCACCTCACTCCGAATGCTGTGTGTTGTCTCTGCTTTGTCTTCCACCACAAAGCATTCAGACCCTTTCTGTCTATGGATACACACTTCACACACTTTGAAGTTTACTGTTGTGGGATTTCACCTAGGGTCCTGCTCTATTTATTTCCAGCCGTAGACACAGTCTGACTGTTTACCAAAGGTCTCGGATGAAGATATCTTTAGATATTTTATTTGAATGTAAAATACCTGTTTAACCCTTTGATGCATAAATTATTTGATCACTCTTTTTTTTTTTTTTACTTGAAAACTAAAATATTAAATATTGTAAGATATAGAACATTATAATCATTTCCTGTAGTAATAATAATAATGATGATAATAATAATAATAATATCAAAATATTATTTTTAAAGAATTCCACATGTCTGCTTAAAAAATGATAGAAGTACATATTCCAGAGATGTTTAATGCATCACCACTTTATTAGCCATGTTAAATTAATTTTTCCATTAAAAAAAGCACATTCATTTAGAAGTAATTTTTTTAAAGATCTCTTTGCTATAGTGGACACAATGTATTAAAACAGGGATGTAAAACTAATAATTAATTCAAACATTATGTCAATGTTTATTAATAGGGCTGCACAAATAATCAAAGTAAAACTTAACATTTTGGTATAGCTTTGTGTGATAATTAAATTGAAAAAGTCTTTGATTGCCAAGATCGCTTTTTCACATTTTGCATAATTTCCAACATTTTTGTGTATGCAAGTTTTAAGTGTTGTTCTGTTATTATCTTTTTTTAAATGATTAATAATAATAATTATTATTATTATAATTATAATAAATATTACCCATATGCCTTATTTTAGGCTGGTGTAAATATGCAGTTTAGCATTACGAAGAATAGTTTAACAATTAATATTGCTCTCTTTCATTTGCTGTACTGTGACACTGCTTTTGCCTCTACAGATGTCAATGAGTTGTGCGTCTCGGCAGCAGCTGTACTTCTGACTGCGCAAGCAGGAATTCATCCGCTCACACCTCTAAACATAAACTACAACGACAGCAACAGTTGCTTTATGCCCCTCTTAATCAGCAGGACTAGAATTGAGGATGACTTCAAAGAGATATGATGTCCTTTATTCTGTAATTCTTTTCCACTCGTACACATCTTCAACAATGATTTACTGCCATGTTGGATTTGTGTGTATGTGTGTTTCCATGTTTCTATTCTGAGATTGCACAGCTGGTGTCAGTATTTCAAACAGCATGTTTCTGTTGTCTTTGTTTTTTCTTGGCTTTCTGTACAATTTGGGGTGACCAGCTGTGGTGATTGCCTTTCCTTCCTTGGCTTTTCCTTGTGTGTAATTTAAACTTGGCTTGCAGTGACAGTGGTGTTCAAAAAGGCCTTGGAAAAGACCTGAAATAGACAACTAAAAGCAACATGTCAGCACGTGAGAGAATGTCTCATGGAGATCTCCATTGGAAACTAAACTGACCTAGGCTAGATTAAAGGGTATGTTCTTCTGGGTCTTGCATGTCGCTGAACTTTTCTTAATGTCTGTTGTTGTGTGTGCGTAACTCTGCACACATGCATATGTGTGTGTCACCTGCAGTTTCCTATTAAGGGCATCTTAATTCTCAATGACGCTTAATTAAGAGATCCAAAATTTTGTTATTTCTTGATTTGATCATAAATACAGAAAAAACAGGAATATTGTAAAGTATTATTACAATTTAAAAATAACTCTTTTATATTTTAATTTATTTTAAAATATGATTTACATTTTTAGCAGCCATTACTACTCTTCAGTCTACAGTCTGCAGTGTCACATGATCCTTTAGAAATCATTCTAATATGCGGATTTGGTGCTTAAAGGGTTAGTTCACCCAAAAATAAAAATGTCATTAATTACTCACCCATATGTCCCACCACTCTCTGCACCACATGCATGTGTCATGGTACATGCACACAAAAAGTATTCTCGTAGCTTCATAACATTATGGTTGAACCACTGATGTCACACGGACTATTTTAATGATGTCCTTACTACCTTTCTGGGCCTTGAACGTGGTAGTTGCGTTGCTGTCTATGTCTTGGATTTCATCAAAAATATCTTAATTTGTGTTCCAAAGATGAACGAAGGACTTACGGGTGTAGAACGACATGAGAATGAGTAAGTAATGACTCAATTTTGGGTGAACTGTCCCTTTAAAAAACTTTATTATTATTATTTTATCAATGTTGAGAACATTCTGCTTTTATTTAAAATGTGTTTTTTATAACAATATAAAAGTTGTTACTGTCAGTGGTTGATCAGTTTAATGCATCCCTGCTAAATAAAAGTAGCTATTTCTTTACAAAAAAAACCTACTGACCCCGCAACAGTAATATGTCTATATGTTTGTCTTTAGACACTTGAAAATGCTGTATGAAAAACTAGTGTTTGTTTAGATGAAAACATGTTTATTTGATTATGAAAAATAGTTTTTATGCAAGATATAAAATGATTTTTTTAGACATAAAATATATATTCATGTAGACGGGTAAATCGTGTTTTATAGAAGCATGTTGTTAACCCAGGAAACATCCGTTTTTACACTGTGGTAGCAAGGTGTCATTTTGACTGAAACATGCCACAAACTGTCTATTGATGCGCCCAGGTTCCCTAACCTCCCCCATCTTCTCTATTTTTCATTGCTTTGTTAAAGAAAGGGCGCCCGCAGGGGGGGAGAATCAGTGGCTGTCATTGCTTTTTAGCCACTGCGCTGGCCCTGCCTGTCCATCTGCCTGGATGGAGACTCAGTGAAATTGCCGTATTCCATAATAGACTCGGGCGCATTCTGGGACGACACACAATGAATGTTGTTGTAATTTCTGCTGTCACGGGGGCAATGGATGCCTCTCTGCGTTTTTCTTCTTCTTCTTCTTCTTCTTCTTTTTGTGCCTGTTGGTCCATGTGCAGGGGGCAATTTACATAGAGACATTAATGTAACTGTCATGTTCTATCCCAGAGCAGCCATGCAGAACTGCTAAGAGACAGGCCGAGCTGCAATACTGATGCTCATAGCGCAGAGAGATGGAGCGGCGCCACAAACTTAATGGAATTAAGTAAAGAATTCTCCTATTTACCACTATGGCAGATAAGTGAGAGAAAGAGAGAGGGGCGAACATTTAAATAAGCGCCGAAGTGGAAATAAATGGCAAAATAACACATGGAGGAAAACATTTGAGGAAGTCATTTATATCTGGTGGTGATTTGGAGAGAGAGAGATCAGTTGGAGATATGAATTGGTAATGAAATATCTGTGTTAGACACGCATGCTGCTTGCAGCATCAGCACTACACATCTGAGTTGCTCAAGAACACGGTTCAGGCCACGAGCGTGATATTAACTGGTCAATGCATGCTTTTATTGCACTATTTTCTCTCTCTCTCTCCCCATATGGCCTATAAATGAGGGGCCAATACAAAGTTATAGAACTGAGGCCCATCAACAAATCTTATTTTGTGTGGAAATTGTATATTGCATTTGCTGGTCACTCTTTTAACGTTAACATTGTCTCTTTTCAGTGTTTTTTTTTTTTTTTTTTTATTATATTTTGATAAATGGCGTGGTGCTGGGTAGGATGTTGTTCTTCACAGAATCTAACATAGAATAGATGAATAGGTTCTTGTATTGTCTGACCCCAGCCCTGCTCTGATTCATTTAGAGAGTGAGAAACCAATACTCTAATGGCTGTCTGTTTCACCCTCTATTTGAATGCTTTGTAGTTGGTTTAATCATCCTTTTCATTGCTGTCAGTCTACTCACCTTTAACAGTGTGATAAAAGTTAGATAAGTATATCTCTTTATAATATGTTGTGATTTATAGTGTGTGGCTTTTTACCTAATGAAATCAAATGATACCATCCAAACAGCTTTTCGTAATATACAGCTAAACATTAAGTTAATTTAGAAATGTGTATTTATGGTCGATATTGGATATTTATTGTATACTTATTTCTATGAACTATTTATCAAAATATTTGTTTTTGTTCTGCAAAAAAAAAAAAAAGAAAGAAAGAAAGAAAGAAAAGAAAGTCACACAGATTTGAAATTATGTGATGTCAAGTACATTATGACAAAATTTAAATGTTTGGGTCTTTAGAAACACTAATAATTTAATAAGATTTGTTAAAAAAAAAAAAAGATCTGTTTTTCTTACTCTATGCTTTGATTCCTAAATTCATTTGCAGTTACGCTGATTGCCTGGTTGATGATAGTTTCTAGTTTTCTTTTTTATTTATTTAGGTACTGTTTTATTTTTTTATTTTACTATCACGCAGTTATGTAATTATTGGCTTGTTGTATCAACCTGAATTGTAATATTTGCACATCCTTATGAATTTATTTCTTTAAACAATTTGGTAACACTTTAGACACTTTAGGAACACACGTTCACTATTAACTAGGGATGCATGATATTGCATTTTTGACGATATCTGATATGCCGATATGCCAATATTTTTCAACTCACTTTGGCAGATAGCCGATGACAGTACCAGTTTATTTCCTTTTGCTTGGAAACAACACCAAGTATCTGCTGTACAGTGATTACAAACATAATTTTTAATTTTGGTCCTTTTTTTTTTATTATTTTATTTTTATTTTTATTTTTTTTTTACAAAAACTGACTTGTTAAAATCAAATAAACAATAATGAAGTGTTTTTGTTTTTTGTTTTTATGAGAGTACATTGAAACCTTTGAAAATAACCATAAACCAATCATTGCATTTTTTCCCCAGGCAGATGTAGTGGTAACCATAACATTTTATTTATAGATTTAACATTTGTAGATAATCTAAGTGTTGTAAAGAGTTGTAAATAATATTCAGAAAATCTTTTAGAGCTCCTTGTATTTAGGATTTTGTAATCCATTTGGAAAAAAAAGATATACTACACATTAATGAATAAATCTGTGTACATAAAATTATTTAATTTACAAGCGTCATGTCTGTGATTTTTTTTTTTTTTTTTTTTTTTTTTTTTTTTTCTTTCTATTAATGTAAGCTATAGCTTCTGACCTTCTATTTAAAACATACTCGTGATTTTATGACATCAATTACTGCTTTATTTAACCCTTAAATGCATACCTCATGGTGGCACTGTTTGATAGACAATAATGACGTGATGTTTCACTTGTAATTATCGCAGGCATAAAACAAAAGAATATCATCAGCAAATTTCGAATTGGTTTGAATGGCTTTACTAGAGAGCAATTAATGTATGCAATAAAATATAAATGTCACTGTCATTTGATGGTGGATTTGGTGAATAAGCCAACAGATCCATCCGTGCTGGATATATACTGTAGGCCTGGGTCGCTAAAGACCCAAATGTGTAATAGTGATTGGCGAAACAGTCATGCATTTAAGGGTTAATCAGGAACACAATCTTAATGTTATTTGTATATTTTACTGTCATTTTATTACAAGTTGACCAGCAGTTCCCCCTCAATGAATAAAACACCCTACCGGAGGGGCATTAGGCTGCCACTGCTGCCGCTGCACGCATTAATGATATTGACTCTTTTGCACACCGGACGCATAGTTCTGTTTAGCATTCTCAAATTAAATGCGGTCAAATTAATCAAAATTTGGGCAACAGTGCACTTCAGGAAAGACCATACTGTTGATGTGATCTTATCACTAGCACACCATGAGCACATGTGTTCAAATCAGGCCAATGCCGATGTTTATATTTTAATTCATTATCAGCCGATTCCGATAATGTTGTGCATCCTAAAAGTTTTCCCTCAATAAATTCCTAATTTGCTGCTTATTAATAGTTAGTGAAGTAGTTGTTAAGTTTAGTTATGGGGTAGGGTGAAAGGATCTTGAATATGGTCATTTGTGCTTTTTAAGTACTAAGCCAATATGATAGTAATATGCATGCTAAAAAGAAACTAGTTAATAGTGAGAATTGGTGCTTAAAATAAAGTGTTATGTGTTTTTTGCACTTTTTTTGTTTGTTGTTGTCCATATTTTATATTTTTTTTACATTAGTGAAAAACACAGTTTGACCTTTTTGAAGCAAACATTCTCGCTCCACATCCTGAGAGAATAATAATTGTAATGTTGTGTACTCCTTCAGCAGCGCCGCACTACACAGCTCCTTTTCCCTGGTGAACGGCTGGGCTTTCAGAAAGCAAGGCCCATCTCACTGTCAGAGACGTTCCATTCCATCAAACAGGCAGAGGGGTATTGTGTTTCTTTGTGCGCATTTGAGCTGACATGGTCTGTGTGTGTCTGCGGAAACTATTTCTCTGTCAAGAGAATCGAGCAGGGAACGGCAGGCCTTGTATCCTCACATTAAACGCTGAAAGCGCGCCTTGTTTTCAGTAGGGACATGGCAGAAAACAGGAGCTGGGGTAAATGGAAGGCCTGCTGTGGGGTGGTCTTTTTCATGGTGATTAACTCAAATGACACACAACCAGAGGGACACTGGCTGCCTCCACATTAATGCCTTTTAGGAGGAATGGCGGCACTCCTCATATGAATGTGTCTGCCGCACTACCAGGGGAAAGAGCGAGGGAGAGATGGAGAAGAAAGGAGCGCAGCTATTGAAGATGGCATCTCTGCTCTCTCAGTATACACTTTGGACGCTTTCCACATTTTGATTTAATAATGGCCTGCCATGTAGATCTTTATTCATGTGGCTGGAAGGATAAGTGCTGATGTGTGTCATTATGTCCACCCCGCCACAAAACCCAGTGAATTTAGGTCAGAGTATGTATATACACCACAAATGCAAAAAAATGGCAAATTTGTCCTTTTTGTATGTGAAGAAATGCATGTGCAGTCAGAGCTGTGACCTTGCGGATTGAGCTCAGGCACTTATGCGAGAGACGCAGGTTGATTCTGACCTCCGTAATGTCCCAAAACCGACCTCTGACATCCAATGAGAAAAAAAAAAAAACAATTTTTTTGCAAAGGCTGAAATATGTTGCGCAAGGTCAAAGGTGAGTTTTTTCACCTACTACACAGATGAGGCTTTAATAGGATTGAAAAGCTTTGATTAGAGCTTCACAAATCAGTCAACACAACCATAAACCTACCCTACCTGCATTTTAAATTGAATTTAAAACCTCAAAAGAGGTCACTGCATTGTCTGATATATTTTGGCTAGTTTCAGCACCTTCTATGTAAATTCTGTCAGTTTTTGTTTTCTTGGAGTCCAACATCTTATGTCTTGCTCCACCAGTGAGGCTGCATCTCAGTGCAGCTCTACAACAGAATATTTCACATATTTGGTATATATCCAAAATCAGTATGTGCACCAAATATTGGTACAGTATGTGCAAAATTAAAAGCCTGTCAGCATCTGCTCACCCTTAGGCTGCACTTTCTGAAGTCACACTGTAATAGACTAAGCAAAAGATTAAATTTGAAGTCATAACAACCTGATAACCTTCCTCTCAAATCACGATTTGTCCTAATAGAGTAAAAGTCACAGGGCTTTTGGCATCAATAGTCATTTCACCCGGACACTGTAGCCTGAAACTTGTTTTTGCAGCAACAAAGCAATCCACTTGGATAGATGCAGATTGTAGAGTGGCTGGAGTTTTGCTTGTTTACATGATTCAGAATGTCGTGCTCATTAACTTCTGAGGTCTTCACCTTCATTCGTCTGTTCTTTGTCTCCTTCTCAGGCTCACTGATGTATGGCTGATAATGTGAGGGAAATCACTTGGTCATGCTTGAAATCACCCTGTACGTATGCTTTCTCTCAGCCATAAATACTGTGTTTGAAGCCACAACCGCAACTCATTTCAACTATTAATCTTTCATTAATGCCCCCTCTTCATTAATTCATAATCGTTTGCGCAGCCTGATCTTAATTGCTCGCTATGGTTTTGATTTGCATTGCTGCCAGGCATCAATTAATCTTTTTTGTGTCAGTCAACATAAGAGCTATTGTAATATGACACAGTGTAAACAGTTAGCACTGAACAAAGAATGAGTGAATAATGGATTGTTTAAATCAGTTTATAAAGCATCCTGTTTAGCAGCTTGAAAGCTGGTTGTTGTCTTTCTCCGGGGATGGAGAATGTAATCTTTCTCTCTTACATGCTCACTTATTCATCCACCTCTTTTTGACAGGGGAAGTCATAATGAAGTCCACCAGTTCCAAACAGAGCTGATAGTCACCATCCATCAGTGTGACAACACGAGGAACATGCAGTAAAATGGCATGCATTTGTCCGTGAGAAGTTCTTTCAGCAGTATGTTTGTGCTTGTGAGAGGGATAGAGAGCAGACGGTTCGTATGTGTGTTTTTTTTGTTTGTTTGTTTTTTTGCGTTTAGGGAACCTCTTTGAGGGCAGGTGGGGAGACATGCTGTTTTGACATAGAAGAGAATTTCATGCAAGTGCTTTTTATGTGTGAATCAAACAATGTGTACGTGTACAGTATGTGTGTGTGTGTTTGAACTATTTGAGTGTATGTTTTTTAACTTTTGGAAAAGTCCCCAGAAGAATAGCAAAACCTAGACAAAACATGCTTTCATATAAATCGTAATATAGGGTAGGGCTAGAAAATATAAAATATGAGTAGTTCATTTTTTAATCAGTAGCTTAAAAACAATAAAAGTCAGTATATATATATATATATATATATATTCTTTGAATCAAATGTAAATTTGCCCATTATATTTTTACTATATTTATTCCAAAATAATAACTCAAGGCAGTAACAATTTAAACAATACATATATTTTGTGAACTTTGTGAACAGCTATTCTTTTTAAAAGTTAACTTTTAATTATTTTTAAATTTTTCGGATCATCAGTAAATATTGGTCATAGACAGGGATGTACTTTCACTAATTTCACCTTGAAACTGATTGCTCATTAAAAACTCTTACATAACCTGTTTTCAGGCCATTTTCTTTAGGTTATTTTGATGTAACAAAGTGGTTGTATCTAAATATGTGATTTGTTTGCTTATTTTTTTAAATCAGTCTTCCCATTACCTTACCATTATATTGTTCATTCAGACTGATTTTGTGAACGCACACGAACACACAATGCAGGATTTATCGCATTAATCAGTCATAGCCAATCATAACCAGTCATATCTCAATTGAGGGATGGCTTATACGTGACTTTCCCCCATCCATTCTCAGTTACCCCCCACTAAACTTACCACACACTTTAGGGGGTCTGTTAAAACTCAGTGGGCTCAGGGGGCAAAGAAAGTTGTGGACTCTTGCTGTAATTTTACAGGCTGCTGGACAACGTTTCTTTAGAAAAACAAGTGATTTATACACGTTTTACTTTTATATTTTGTAATATTGGCATTGATATATATTTGTACTATGAATGTCTCCTCAGAGGAAACGCCCCTGATATATGTATATGCACGTGGTGTGTATCAGGGTTACATTTAGGGAAATGTGTCGGGCCAGGGAATGGAATTATTTGCACTGTGTGTGTTATTCAAGTTCATCTCATCTCTCTTCAGGGTTAAATATAATGAGTATCAAATCCCCACCCCAGTACATCCTCTCCTTTGTACACCTGTTGGGCTTCACAGTTCTCTCTGCTGCTCTGGGAAACGCGATCCTTGAAATCTTAGCAATGTAACCGGGCGTTAGTGTTATCAATGTTTAAGAGACATTCACATGGTTTATTCATCTCTCTTTTACCCGCAGCATTGTCTCTCATGTTATTGTTAAGATCCTCCTGAATTAATCATACTGAACAACGGTGTTTTGCAGCAGAATGCATTAAACTGAGATGCTAAGCATGAGTGCACTGATAAAATCTCTTTTCGCTTTTTCATATCCTGTGCATGCCAACTATCTTGATGTCATCTAAACCAATGTTGTTAGCAAGTAAGATGCAGATAGCAAATTTGTTTCATTCTCCTTATCAGAATTATGTCTTATTAAAAACACTTTAAGGGGAGTTATGAATGATAACACACTGATAATACAGTACATTTTCACAGACATTTGGCGTTCTGATTCACTAAAGATTCACTAAAAATCAGGGCTGAATGCAATTTCCATTCTTGCAGGTCAGTGCAGAGTGCTACATTGTGTAAGGTGATCACACTTGAATTGGCTCTTTAAAAAACAAAAAGCAAGTGTGAGCAAGTGTGGCTCGGTTGTAATGCTCATTGTTTGGTAAATAATTTATGCAGCAATCAATAGAAAATGTACACAAATACAAATATGGCATTAAATAAAGTTCCATGTACCACCTTCTTTCCACAGGCAGTTTTGTGAATAAGTACAGTTTGTAATCAGTCTTATGTCCATATAAAGGAGGCATGTTTGTGCTAAAAGTTGACATCCAATCCCCATTTCCAAGTTGGTATGATTCTTTAGGGTTTTAATGAAATGTTTGCAACATACTTTGGTTAAAATTCCTCAGTGGTCGTGTAAAACAACACCTTTTTTACCTTGTCAAAAATAGCTTTGTTGCATATCTCTTTAAATGATAATGAGCTACTGTTCACTCCACCCCTCTCTTTCCTTTTTTGTGTATTTGGTGGCACATTACCATCAAACAAAACAAATCCAATGCATTCCCATGGCTCTGATGTTGGGAGAAAATTAAGACTCTTGTGTTGTAACGTTGAGTGAGAGACGTGAGGCGAGCGGATCCATTTGCATACTTTTATTAACGGGATTAGACATAGACATGGTCAGGCAGGCAGGGTCAGACAACGGCAGGCAGGTGTATGGACGACGAGACAAGAGTAATCCTAAATCCAGGCAAGGGTCAATACAGCGGCGAACGAAATCAGAGAAGGGCTAGGCAGAGAGTAATCCGTAAAGACAGGCGAGAGTTCAAACAACAAGAAAACAAAACACAGAATGGCAAGGGGAAACGCTTAGTATGAATGATAGTAACAATACAATACTCGGCGAGGAGTGACAGGAAGACCGGGGTATTTATACAGTCTCTGATTGGACAGGAGGAAGTGCAATGGCTGATGGGGAGTGTAGTCCGGGGTGTAGTGTGGCAGTCCGTGCGTGACAAAACGCAAGAGCGACATCTGGTGGTGAGCGGTCCGCAGCTCACCGACCAGATCATGACATAGCCCCCCCCCAAAGAGCGGCTTCCAGACGCTCCAACAGGACAACAGTCCATGGGAGTGGTGGGGAGGGAGCGAGACAGGGTGAGGGTTGGAGGGCCAGGCCCCTGCGGAGGACCCGGTGATTGAGGCAGGACCGGCAGAGCGGGAGCCCTCCAGGGCGGAGCCGGAGGCGGAGCAGGCAATGCAAGAGCCCTCCAGGACTGAGCCGGTGGAGCCCTCCAGGGCGGAGCAGATGGTGCTAGAGCCCTCCAGGGCGGAGCCGAAGGCAGAGCAGACGACGCTAGAGCCCTCCAGGGCGGAGCCGGTGGAGCCCTCCAGGGCGGAGCCTGAGGCGGAACAGGCGGCGCTAGAGCCCACCAGGGCGGAGCCGGAGGCTGAGCAGGCAGTGCAAGAGCCCTCCAGGGTGGAGCCGGAGGCCGAACAGGTGGCACTAGAGCCCTCCAGGGTGGAGCCGGAGGCGGAGTAGGAGGCGCAGCAGCCCTGCGGGGCGCAACAGGAATCTGCATCACGCTCTGGGACCTGGGGAGAGCAGGGACAGAGGAGGCAGACAGAATAGAGGGAGAAGCCGCAGCAGCCCTCCGGGGCGGAACAGGAGGCGGAGCAGCCCTCCGAGGCGGAGCAGCCCTCCGGGCGGAGCAGGAGGCGGAGCAGCCCTCCGGGCGGAACAGGAGGCGGAGCAGCCCTCCGGGCGGAACAGGAGGCGGAGCAGCCCTCCGGGCGGAACAGGAGGCGGAGCAGCCCTCCGGGGCGGAACAGGAGGCGGAGCAGCCCTCCGGGGCGGAACAGGAGGCTGCGTCATTGACTGGGACCTGGGGAGAACAGTGACAGAGGATGCAGACAGGAAAAAGGGAGAAGCAGAGAGTTTGGTGGTTAACGCCCCCTCCGTAAGAGGTTCTACGGCCGGCGCCGACACCTCTGGAGGCATTGGCGCAGCTTCTCCGACGGGGAAGGCCTCTGAAGCAGACTTGAGACCATACGGAACCTCTGAAGAAAGCCTGTGATCAAATGGGAGCTCTGCAGCAGGCTTGTGATCAGGTGAGAGCTCTGGTGCAGGCTTGTGATCAGGTGAGAGCTCTGGTGCAGGCTTGTGATCAGCCGAGAGCTCTGGTGCAGGCTTGTGATCAGACGAGAGCTCTGGTGCAGGCTTGTGATCAGACGAGAGCTCTGGTGCAGGCTTGTGATCAGACGAGAGCTCTGGTGCAGGCTTGTGATCAGACGAGAGCTCTGGTGCAGGCTTGTGATCAGACGAGAGCTCTGGTGCTGACCTGGGAACAGGCGTGTCCTCAGGAGCACAGTGGGCCGCCCACACACACCACATGGCCACTGCCACTAAGGGAAGAGCAGCAGCGATGACGTCACTTGGCTTGTGGGGATCTGCTGTAACGTGGCTTGACTCAGGAACAACATGGCTTGACTCGTGGGGCACAGCTGTATCTTGGCTTGACTCAAGGAGAACGGCAGCTGTGCTTTGACCTGACTCAGTTGCTTGACCGGACTTGGAAGCTTGACTTGACCCTGGGGTAGCAGCCGCGACGTGAAGGAGCGCCACTTTAGCTGCCCATACGGCCCTTAGGGGTGAGTCCAGCACGTGGGCCATCATAAGCCGTGGTCTTGGGATGTCAGGAGAGACGTGACCGGACTCAAGAACCACGGCTGCAACTTTGCTTGACTCAGGAACAGCCGCTGTTATGTGACTTGACTCAGAAACCGCTTCAGGAAGTGCGGCCATGATGGGTGCAGACTCGGGTGCAAAAGACATGACGTGAACAGGCTGTGGCTTGGCTGACGAGGCGTTAGCAGGCTTTGACGTAGCGCCCATCTTGTGCAGTGGCTCTGGCGTGGCAGCCATCTTGTGCAGTGGCTCTGGCGTGGCAGCCATCTTGTGCAGTGGCTCTGGCGTGGCAGCCATCTTGTGCAGTGGCTCTGGCGTGGCAGCCATCTTGTGCAGTGGCTCTGGCGTGGCAGCCATCTTGTGCAGTGGCTCTGGCGTGGCAGCCATCTTGTGCAGTGGCTCTGGCGTGGCAGCCATCTTGTGCAGTGGCTCTGGCGTGGCAGCCATCTTGTGCAGTGGCTCTGGCTCAGGATTGATGGCTGTAATTTGACTTGAGACAGAAGCGACAACTGTAACTTGACTTGACATAGTATCAACAGCTCTGACTTGACTTGACACAGGAAACACAGTTTTAATTTCACTTGCCTTAGAAAGAGCAGCGCTGACTTGACTTGGTGCAGGAAACGCAGCTCCAGCCTGACTTGGCTTAGAAACTTGACTAGATTCAGGAAACACAGCTGCAGCGTGACTTGGCTCTGGCATGGCAGCTGTGACGTGACGGAGCTCTGTTTTCGCCGCCATTTTGTGAACGGGTTCCGCCGTCGCCGCCATCGCTCGAGCGCGCTCCGACACGGCCGCCATTTCACGAGCGATCCAAGCGGCAAACGTGTCCGTAGCGTCGCGCTCCGGCGCGGCCGCCATCTCGCGAGCGGGGTGAGCGGCCGCCATTACCACATCGTCGCGTTCTCCGTCCGCGACCCCCACAGTAAACGACGAGCCCTCACACAAAAGAGCAAAGTCCAAAAACACGGCCAGAGACGAACGCGGACCCTCGCGTCTCAGTCTCGCTTTTAACAGTTCATTTAAACCATCACAAAATATTTCAATGAGAATGCAATCCGGGAGGTCAGAATGATTTGCAATGGCTAGAAATTCAATTATGTGCTGTTCAAGTGTACGTGGTCCTTGTTTAAGTCCGAATAAAATCCTGTTAGTGTCCATACCTGATGAATGTCTGGGTGAAAAGCTGCTGGATCCTTTTGTGGCCGAGTATTCTGTAACGTTGAGTGAGAGACGTGAGGCGAGCGGATCCATTTGCATACTTTTATTAACGGGATTAGACATAGACATGGTCAGGCAGGCAGGGTCAGACAACGGCAGGCAGGTGTATGGACGACGAGACAAGAGTAATCCTAAATCCAGGCAAGGGTCAATACAGCGGCGAACGAAATCAGAGAAGGGCTAGGCAGAGAGTAATCCGTAAAGACAGGCGAGAGTTCAAACAACAAGAAAACAAAACACAGAATGGCAAGGGGAAACGCTTAGTATGAATGATAGTAACAATACAATACTCGGCGAGGAGTGACAGGAAGACCGGGGTATTTATACAGTCTCTGATTGGACAGGAGGAAGTGCAATGGCTGATGGGGAGTGTAGTCCGGGGTGTAGTGTGGCAGTCCGTGCGTGACAAAACGCAAGAGCGACATCTGGTGGTGAGCGGTCCGCAGCTCACCGACCAGATCATGACATGTGTGCACTTCTGCATCCAACGACAAAAAACCTGCAGTGCTTACAAAACATTATCGCTACAGCTGCTCGAACACGGAGAAAATGGTAGGGGTGAGAATATTTCGGCACCTCACGTTTCAATTAAACTTGATTCTTGGGGTCACAATTCTAATAAAAATCGATTCACAATTTTGCGATATTTAATCACAACTAACAATTTTTAATCACATTTTTTGTGCACACTGGACATCAAACGCACCAGTATTTTAATACAAAAACACACCAATCTCTAGTACATGTAGTCCTGACTTAAGAAATCAGTGTTTCCTATTAACTATTAACTTCCTAATAAATCAGAAATATTTTACACTTCCTTTTAGGATTTTAGGAATGTGTCCGAATCTGATCATACCATATTCAGAAAGGAAATACGAGATGGGAGGACAAAATATATTTCAGTGCTTTCTCTTACAATTATGTTGTTGGGTAATTATAATGCATATAAATTGCGGGCATCAGGAAGGCGTTATTAATATGCGAGGCATTGAAACTGATTTTGAATGTGCGCTTGCATTTTACTTTCACTTTCGAAATTCGCAATCACACGGACCGGCAGTAGACTTACCACATATTTTACAAGATCAGATGTTTGTCAGTTTGTCAACATCATGCTTATTATTGTTATATTAACTGGAAAATCGATTTTTGAAATTTGTTAATCAGTGCGAATTGCTAGAAGACTGAATCGCGATTCGTATGTGAATCGATTTTTTTTTTTTTCCCCCACCCCTAGAAAATGTTGGGCAGCGTACAACTGGTTGAGGGTGGAAATATGCTAATATGGGACGGTCCATCAGAGGTCATGGGTGGGCCTGAGCAATATGACATCATACAGCTCAGAAAGTCAAAACAGCTTGATAACTGAGAATGTTTAAGTTTTTTCACAGGTTGTTCACACACTGCTTATACACATTAATATGCAAACACCATGTAAAAGTGAATTTTGCATCTGATGTCCCCTTTAAATATCGATTTAAATACAGTTCAGCATTAGTTTAGTGATTTTTAGTATCTAGTTAAACTGGATTGCGGAGTTAATGTCACTGGCTGTTCTATTTTCTGTAATTTTGCTGAAACTGTGACAGTGGTGCTTGTTCTCAAAGTTGTTATAAATTGATACTGGAAGTACTGATATATTAAAGAAATCAGATTTTTGTTTATAACTTGATTACATGTATTTTTTAGCATTTCAGTTTAGGTTATTTTGATATATTAATAATAATTTCTTAATTTAAATCTTTTTAAGTCATCCTATGGTCCCCTGGTTGGGAACCACTAGGTCTAGCAAAATGCTAGGAACAGCAAATCTCAAGTCTTGTGCATATAAAGTCATTTGCTCTGAGCCTGAGTCTGTATCATATTTGGTAGAGAAACATGTCAAATTTGGGGAGACAACATTTCTAAAACTTCTGCTAGGAGGTAAAGTCAGTATTTCTGTTTCCTGAGTAATTCTGCATCCACAGATATCTGATATAAATGTCATAACCTCTTTTTAAGTTCTTTTTACACTCCTTTCATTTATTGCATATTCAGAAACAGTTTTGATTGTTGCTTCTCATTGCTTCTCTCTCTCTCTCTCTCTCTCTCTCTCTCTCTCTCTCTCTTTCTTTCTCTTTCCAGGCAATCATGGCAGAGTAACACATGCAACGATGCCATCACAATCATTAAATAACCACAAATCAGACTCAGAGGTTGAGACACAAATATTGGTAATGATGAAAGACCTGCCAAACTCAGGATCCTTCCATCCTCTCTTTCACAAAATGCACGAATTCAGTGCCGCGGAGGGCCGTGTATTAGGACGCATACGGCACTAATTACTGATTAGTGTGTTGGCATAAAACAGGCAGTCTTTCAGACGGCTTCTTTAATTTCTCCCGTGTTTAATAAGCGATGCTCAATCCCGTCCGTACAAATCATCCCTTATACCCGTCTAAATTAATCTGCACAGTTAGCCTGCCCCGTTAGCAATACGATCGAAGGAACGTGCCTGCTTGAAAGCGGGTAGAAAAGAGAAGAGAAAGCGAGAGGCGATGCCTGCTCTCAAAGTGCTTTTAACTGAACCGCTTTGAACACATCACTTAAATGTAATTTGGTGGTTTCTATGAGATTTATTCAGAATTAAGCATAATGAACAAAGCTCGCTCTCCCTATGCATTCCTATAAGCCCGGGCGTGTGTCAGATTGCTTCTTTGACAGCTCAGACTTCAAAAGCTCAACGTTGTCAACAAATAATGAAATAAATAAGAGGAAAGCATGATTATCCAAGTACTTGGTTTCTCTCTCTCTCTCTCTCTATCTTTTTTTAACGCATTGCATCCGATTGGCTAATTAACTCCTTCTCTACTGCACAACAAAGTGGCGTCTCCTCAGTGAGCCGTTCTGACATGCAGCGCTGACACAAAATGTGCTATGAACATTTATAATGTAAATTGAATTTGAAGGTGTGATGCATTTTGTTAATAGGACCCATTTGGAGAGAGCGTGCCTGCGTATTTTACCTTTTAATACGGAAATAGAGATAATTGTGAGGGCTTGCGAGAAGGTGGCATATTAGCATGTCATCATTTACATGTGATGATAATGTGAACGGCTCAGCAGGCAACCAAACAAAACAATCGGAGGATCAAGCAGTACTTGTTTGATGTTTTCTGAGGAGTCAAACAGAAGGCCCTTGATTTGACTAGAGTTTAGCTTCTCTAGCATCTGAGGTGTCCGTGTATCCGTTTACTCCCGTGACCACTCGCTGACTCTGGGTAAAAAGTCATCTCTGCATCACAAGAGGGTACTGCAGTTAATAAGAACACACATGCAGAAACACGCAGTCACACACCCACGCTTGCTCACGCACAGGTGGGAATCGTTTTGCTTTGTCTTCAGGCTCCGGTCCAGGCTGAGCCAGCAGCAGGTAAAGCTTTCTGTAAATTGTAGCCCAAGGGCAGATCTTCTTTACTCAGTGCTCAGTGCTGTTTGAAGCTGCCTGAATGCATGAGCCCTCAATATATTGAAAATTGGGTTTGTTTTCACCATTAACCCATTGATGCCACTTGTTTTCAATACAATTTGCATGACGCATTGATTGTATCTGACACCCTCTGTGTGTCAGAATAGTTACCAGATATTTGGTATTGTATTTATTTACATACCTTCTTGTTTTTTTTTTCTTTAATTAACATGCATTATTTACATAATTTGTATTTAATTATTACTATATGTGTATATATATATAAACAAGTTATGTAAATAAATACCAAATATCTGGTAACTATTCTGACATGCAGAGGAAATAAACAAGTGGCTTCAATGGGTTAATGGTGAAAACATTTACCATTAACCCATAAATATCTGTTGGTTTTTTATATAATTTACTGACCTGACTGACCTATACAGTGTTTTATGAATGACTTATTAATGAAAGTTATTAAAAAGAGTTACTGTGCATTTTGTTTATCTCTTTCTTTTGAAAAACATTAGCTTTTTCAGTAGTAACCAGTGACTGCGAGACTGGCAAAGTGTTTATCTGTTGATGTGTCAGAGCTAAATTATTTTGTCATGTTTATATTTTTGGTTGTTCACACTTCCAGCTGGTGTTTTAGAGTGCATTTTTTAAAAATACGAAAGAAGATTTATAATTCATATATTTGGCCTAGATTTTTTTTTTTTTTTTTCTCAAGCCCTTGACAATTGATGATTGGTGGATGCACTTAAGAACTGTGTTTGTCAGTATCTGTGAGGGACTTAAAATATTTAAGCTTTTTTTTCGTTATTCACTTTTTTTCTTTTATGGTGATTCCATTTACTTTAGAAAAGTAATTTTGCATGTAATTTATGTAAGTATACAGTGTATATCCAGAGTGCAAATATTTGGTTTCTGTAAATGCATGAAATAATGCTATGATCACTGCAATGATAAATAAGAGGGGTGAGCATAGTGTAAAAACATTTGTTACAATTAAACATAATCATGATTCTGTGCGCTTGTGTAATAAGCTTAAATTGCTCCTCTTGTTTGTGTATCCGCGTGTGTCTTGTGGGGGTCTTAGCTCAGGACCCAGGTTTGATTTGACTGTGTGAGCGTGTTTTCTGCTGTTTGACATTCTCTGCGTCTCTCTGCTCTCTCTCCTATAGGCTCTGCTGTCTATAGCTTGTGGCGCTCCCAGTGGAGCGGGCTCTTTCCACTAACAAAATGCAAAATACAAAATTAATAAAAACACCCTTTGAAACTGACAAATACGCCTCAGGCAAAATATCGGCCCGTCGGCTGCTTAAAATTTAATCAGTATTTCTTATTTATTTATTTATTTTCCACGGCCATGCTCATATTTTTAATAACACGTTGCTCAGGCTGTCTATGTACAAAGTTTTCCTCCATCAAGAATTACATGTTTAATAGGTCCTGACAGTCCATGGACTCTCCAGGTTCCCTGGGGGATCCATGCTAATAAAAGAAGCAGATTTTCTTTATCCCTTAACCTTAGTCCTTGTCCCTCTCTCAGACATCGATTTGATCCTCCTGAGGCTCCTGATGAATAAACTTTATTTTATGTTGCTATTTGGGGAAAAATATTATGTTTCTTATGTTGTCCATGTGTAACATGTAATGTAATTGTCATCTCTTGTCATTTTTGCTGACTTACATGTATGTGTGTGTATAATATTACAGTTCTTAAAACTGGCCCAATATTGCTAAATTTGTGCACTGTCAATCTTTAGGTTAGCCTACATTGTAGTCTCAAAGTATTGTAAAGTCAAAATTTTGCTATTTGTGCAAAAATGTACAAAAATTCCATGTGAAGTATTTAATTTTTGGATATATTTAGAGAATGGTCATAACATATCCTTATTACTATAATATTGCCATAATTACCATAATAGTTGACATGTTTCAATTTTATACAGCATTATTGAGTTGGTAAAATAATATTACAATTCATTACAATAGTAATTAAATTATTTTTATTATTGTTGTTATTATTATTATTATTAATTTATTTTAATGCCTGGCTACTGTAAATAAATAAATAAATAAATAAATAATTGGCTGCTGTGGTTGCCAGAATAATTTTGTAAAAAATACAGAAAACTGTAAACACATTTACAAAACAAATTGTACGTTTTACAGTATAAAATTGTAATTTATAAACAAAAATATAAATGTAAACCATTAAATTCAATAATGCACACTGCTACTAAAATCTGTTTTGCTCCTTTAACGTATATGGATAACCACCATAATAATATTTTCTTAAACTTTTAAGAAACATGAATATTTAAACAAAATACTTTCAAATGTGGCATGTCATGCAGGAAATTCTGGGACTATCAGTTTACAGTTTTTGCCTGTAAATTATGTGTTTATTTGTTCTTTTTTTTACAACTACAACTGTATAATTAACTATTTAAACTGTATTTTTTTGTAAAATTACTTGAAAGGTCTGTTTAGATTCTTTACAGCTTTTCCATGTTTATAGTACAGGAATTCACTGTTAACCTAGTAACACTTTTTTCATAGCTTTTAACAATATTTTACAGTTTTTACAGTTAGAATTATACTCTTATATGCTTTATATATATATATATATATATATATATATATATATACACACATACATACTATATACTTTTTTTTTTACGTGTATGGCTCCGACAAGCTTGTTCATTTAAACGCTCATATGCTGACATGTTTCATTCTAACATGTAGGTCGAACAGACACTTGAGAAGTTGAGAAGTTTAAAGGAAAAGATGGGAGAATCTGGTGAAAGCTTCAACCCCCTACCCCCTTTTTAACTTTTTTATTAATTGAGACCATGAAGTCAAAGCTTTCAGTGAAAGTGTAGACTAAGACAAGCAATACTTAAGGTTCCTGTTCATCAATATTAACAGCTCAATATATTATGCATATTATTCTTTAAATACCACATAAAATGTGTTTTTTGTGACTTACTCTTAATTTTGCATATGCTCTTAAGTAAAATACATTAAATAGTAATTGCCATTAAATTGATGGCGGGGGCAGCGTTGGTTTTTGTCACTCAAGTTGCTGCAAACTGTCTTTGACAAGTCTTTCTCCCATTACTTAGTACAGCACAGCCATCTTTGTTCACTCCAATGTCAAGAGACTAGCAAATTCAGCACTTTAGTGTAGGAAGAGTGGCTTTAGTCAGGACAGGGAAAGAGCAGAGATTCAGGAAAGAATATTCAAAGTCTAGAATTTTTTAGTCAAAAATTTGCATGGCTTTTAATTCTGTTTTACCTCAACATGTCTTGCCTGAACTTACTGTATGTGAAGTTGAGTAGCTCTTTCAAGTTGTATCCACTCAGAGTTCTTTGCAAATGTTTGCCTTTATTAACATTGTTCCATTGATTTCAGTTGTTTAATATTATGACATATTTCGTGTACTAAATTAACATATCAAGCACATACTGTTATCATATGCTTGTCATCTTGAACTACTGACAACATCACATGAATATTCATCATATAAACATTCATGAGACTAAACACTTGGTACATTAAAGATGACAAGGGTAAGATTAAAATAACTGATCGTTCTGAAGAAGAATAAATGCATCCTGACATAAAAAGGCGGTAAGTTATTAAACATGACAACAAATTTAACAATCGTGTCAATAGAAGTAGCAAACAGTTAAACAATGCAACCATATTAATTATTCATGCCCTAGTGCATGCGGGAAATACTGTTTTTTGAATACGAAAACAATGCATTAATCCAATTCACCTGCTAGAAATGCATTACTAGAAAATTTCGAAAAAAGTCTTTTCCTGTTTTTTAGTAGCATCATTTTATTTTACAGTGACATTGGAATTGTGTCCTGTCAAAAAGCCTGTATTGATTAGTGTCAGCAGTCCGATTGTGAGACTTACTCAATGTCGACATATGCTTAATTTAACACTGTTCTGCTCCTAAAACCTCTTGGGGAAAGAACAATGCTGAACACACTCGAGCACATATTGACTCCTGTGTGTTTATAATCTGTGTTAAAATGAGCCGTGGCCCACAAGGAAGACAGGAAGCCCGTTGAGAGACACGGAGAATAATGTTATTCTAGGCAGGAGTGCCAGAGAGAATGTGCGAGTGCGTTCAGCCTCCTGTGCTTTAAGCGCTCATAATAGCGTGCTAATCAAGGCTAGCATCTTTAAGTAGGAGAAGAGCAAGGCAGCTTTCCATGATCCTCAGATACGGGTGTCTATTAGGGGCGGGCATCTTTGATGTGAGCAATTTAGTTGCCTAATTATACAAATGGGGTAATAACAATGGAAATAACAAAGCTGTGTGCGGTACGAAGCGTATGTGTGTTTGCGAATGTGTACAGCCTGCTTCTGTTTACTTGCATGGTCATGGCCTAAAGCCATACACACACTCGCACACGCACATAATCAACAGCTCAACTCTCTGATGGCTCAGTGAGGGATTTCCTGCTGTAAATCAGAACAACAACAAACAACAATAAAGAAAAGAAAATTCTCCATGCATGGTTATTAACACACGCCTCAAAGTTTCTCAGAGCAGAAACAGTGACTTTTCTCTTTGATGTAGTTGATTACAGTTGCTTTTGCATTGCCTTCGCCTCAGGACAGCATCCTCACTCAGTGCTGATCTTACAATACGTTTCTATGACAAATCCGAACAAATTTCTTTCTCACGCCATTATGCGCAGCTCTCAGAAGGATACGTGTTCGGAAAGTTGTTCTTTTAAAGTTTCACTTTAAAAGAAGCAGAAATAACAAGCTCCATTTTCTGTTGCCGTAGTTGAAACGTCTTGTTCGGTTAAAGAATACAAAACCAACAGATCGAACTCTGAGGAGCGGGAACAAGCGCTTTAAATTTTTGATTGAAGACAAAGCTCTCTGTTCTCTCTACAACTGTGGAAGAATAGCGAGGATCACGCTTTCATGGTAGGTTTCCGGCTCTTAAGAGCGCCGTTTCACCATGTGCATTAGCACCACATTAATTTTGGAATGAGAATCCTCGTTGAGTTCATATAATGAGCAGTTAATTATTGACAGCCATTGATGAATATTTAACAAAGGCATCGTCTTCACTTGGTTGGACGCATGTGGAGGAGGATTAAGGGAGATGTGCGTGGCCCATGACCCAGAATAGCTCTTCCTTTTCAGGGCACATCTTCCTAATTCATTGCTGCATGTGAGAAAAAAAGGTGAATCTCACCAGGTCTTCTTTGCAGGACCTTTTTTAAAGGCCCTTCTTTTTTTTTTTAATAGGAGTTTCCAAAAAGTATTTTTGGGGGGTTTAAAAATGCACAGAGGCCCCCCATCTGGACGCACTCAAAAACACACTCTCATTTATAATTTCTCATGTGAATGGATAAAATAATGCCACATGTAGTTTTAAATAATTGGATGAGATTTACAGTAGTGTGAGAGGCAGATCTCAGATGTTAGATCTGGCCCTTGTGGCTTGGCAGAGATGCTCACACAGTGCTGTCTTACCTGATCAACTAAGACAAGTTCTTGTCAGGCCCTGTGGAGGCTTATTTTTTGATATTTGTCCCATGAGCCGTGGGACTGCTTCAGGCTGGGGGTTGTGACAGGGCTCTTTTGGTGCACATGAAGGCCGGTTTGTTCCAGAGCGTTAAAGAGACTCTTACTGTTGGCCCACTGTCACTCGGTATGCCCACCCTCCTCTTGCTGAGCCCCCAAAGAAGCCCCTTAAGTGCCCTTCAAAATCTCATCTGTTGTGAGATGCAAAAAGGCTTTCGAAATAACAGGATGACAGACAGTGAGAAAAGCATTTCTTTACCCTTTTGTGGCCCGTCAGTGTTTTGCTTTGCATTATGAAAAAGTACTGGATGATGACTTTTTGTTTGATATTTTGAAAGTGAAATATATGTAAGCAATTTTAGAGGATTTTAGCAACTTACATTTTAGTTGGTTTTCGCTCAGCGAAAATGGTTCCAAATGAAGCCACAGCAGAACTGTTGCGTGTTTAATGAATGCATACAGTTGTGGTCAATTTAAAACATTTTGCAGTATTTGCAGTATTATTTTACCAAATAAGATGGATCATACAAAATGCATATAATTTTTTTCTTTTTTTTTTTTTTTATTTAGTACTGACTTGAATAGGATATTTCACATAAAATATATTTACGTATAGTCCACAAGAGAATTTTTTTTTTTTTTTTTTTTTTTTTTTTTTCGATAGTTGTTTGTGAGTCCCTTGTTTGTCCTGAACAGTTAAACTGCCTGCTGTTTTTCAGAAAAATCCTTCAGGTCCCACAAATTCTTTGGTTTTCCAGCATCTTTTGCATATCTGAACCCTTTCCAACAATAACTCTATGATTTTGAGATCCATCTTTTTACACTGAGGACAACTGAGGGACTCATACCCAACTATAACAAAAGGCTCAAATGATCACTGATGCTCCAGAAGGAAAAACTATGTATTAAGAGCCAGGGGTGAAAACTTTTGAAATGAATGAATATGTGTACATTTTTCTTATTTTGCCTAAATATCATGTACTTTTTTATATTTTTAGTACTGCCCTTCAGAAGCTACAGAAGATACTTCCCAGAAGACAAAATAAGTTCAATTTACCCTGAACTTTAAACAGTGTTTCACCTTCAGGCACTTAATGCATCGTGTTTGGTGCTGGAAATGATGGAAAACCAAAGAATTTGTGGAACCTGGAGGATTTTTCTGCAGGCAGTTTAACTGTTTAGGACAAACATGAGACACATGAACAACTATCACAAAAAACAAAACAAAACAAAAAATGCTGTGGATCATCCAGGTAACAACACAGTATTTAAGAATCAAGTGTATGTAAACTTTTGAACTGAGTCCTTTTTATAAATTAAACAATTATTTTCTCTATATGAATACACCTTTTATGTGAAATATTATATTCTGGTCAGTTCTAAATAAAAAATAACATGCATTTTGTATGATACCTCTTATTTTGGTAAAATAATACCATTTTGCAGATACTACTGTTGTTTTGAAAGAACTGGTTGAATAAACAATTCACTGACTTACTCTCAATGCCAGTTGCTTTCTGATTAAATGATCATTTTTGAACATTTTGATTGAATTAATCACTTTTGCTGTTACATTTACCTCTGAAGTCAGAGCTGGCGAAGACTGCACAACCAAGTTTGAGATGTCCATTTAATGCTTTTACATAGAAAAACAATGGAAATGCAGCAAATTGGAATGCGAAAACATGTTCTGTGTGTCCAATTCCTAGTGCTGTTGCTCAAACAGATTTAACTGTTGTACTGTATCAATATGTTTAGACTGTTTTTCAGACTGATATTCCTTAATCCGAATAATAACAACTGTCCTAAACCCGTATTTGGTTGGACAGAGCAGTAAGCACTGTCTGCTCAGAGCTTTGCAAATGTGTTTAAACTCGTAGTGTTTTACAGTGAGGCTCCCTTTGTAAATCAGGAATCCTGCATTCCAGCACAGCTCTGCCAGGCCACTTAGCTTCAGCCTGGCCCTTTGTAGTGGTACAGTATATCTTCTAGCCTGTGATACTGCACTAGGAGTGACCCACGCCAGCTGACATCTTAATTAAATCTTTAGGATCCCTTTAAAGCCTTTTATTGGGAGAGAGAAATATGGGCTTGCTCTGGAACCAGGAAGGTCACAAGCCTCCCCTTAGCGGGCCGACGTTCAGTATATTGTAACCATATTTACTGGTTTGTGTTATGTGTGTGTTTTTAGTATAAACAGCCTCACACACGCTGAAAAATGTCTTGCGCACCCCTTAGGGGCTCAGTTCACCCCGGTCCTCACAGGCAACCCCCCGCAATGCTTCTGACAGCTGAGAAATGTCATTACAGGCCAAAGATGAATAATAGAATCGGCCACACCGCCGCTGTATTCCACATATTATATCTAATTAACACTGGTGAAGGTCATTTAATGATCTTAATGAGATTTTGCAGTGTATTTATACTTTTCAGTGCTCTGTTTCTGGTGGGATTTTGAGTACAAAGTCATTTTAGCCTATGAACAATTTACAGTGAGCAATAATTTTCGCAACATTTTGAGAGTTTTTCTTCTTGCATTTAATATAAATTAATTCTAATTTGATGCTGTCACTCTAGTTACGCTAATTGTGTTTGTGCCGTATAAGTGTTTGGAATGTCAAACATTTTTAATATTTTAATATTACTATTTTTTGTATACTATAACTTATTAGATATGTCTTACACATTGTCATAAAACAGCTGGTAGGGTTTCTGCAGGAAATAAAAAGGTCTTCAAAAGTTTTTTTCTTTGACAAATTAAGGCCTTAAAAAGGTCCTAAATCAGAGAAATGTCTTTAAATTCATAAAGTCATGGCATTAAATGTTGCATACGCAAATGTCTTGTTTTTTCAGTACAAATATCTAGACATCCTTAAACCAAGGCAGACATTTACTTGAGATGCAAACCTAATGTATGAAGTCTTGTTTTTGGAGTAATTGAACAAAATTAAGTTACTTTATGGTTAAAACAAGACCTAATATCTGTCAAAGAGGTACAAAAACTTGTTTTCCCTTTGAATTGATCAGTTTCTCAGAAAACAAGACTTTTTTCAGTCATATTTTCAGTCATTTAGCTTCTTAAGTAATCGTATCTTGATTTTAAGATTCTTTTGCCCTGAAAAACAAAACAAAAACACATCATTTATGAAGAACAAAATTTATTTCCAAATTCTAGTTAAGCTTTTAAAAAATAATGTAAATCTGTAGGAGGTTGCACAACTCATAGTCTGCTCCCTAGACATTTACATGTAGATAACATACTGACGTTTTGTATTCTTTGATTGGTCTTAAAAAAGCTGTTGGAAAAAGTCTTACATTACCTTCATGAAACATTCAGAAACCCTGGCCAGTAAATAGCCCTATTTTTCACAAATCTCACAAATATAAAATATACATTACCGTAATGATTCCCAGTTAATTTTGAATTGGACAATTGCAAAACACTGCTTGCGGTTCAACAAGGGAGTCAGATGTTAACTCAGTAATGCCTTCGAATGATTCACGATCAGTCTGATTCAGACCGCTAATTCACGAGCTGGTTCAAAACTGTTTCATGAAAAATAAAATCATAAAAAGAAGTTTGAGATGGGATGCGTGAGAGACATAAGACAAATGTCTTCCAGATACACTGTGATTTTACCTAAATTGTAAGTGATTTATTCTGCCTTTTGGTTACAGCTGTCACCCCTCATTAATGTGCATTAGGAAATGCATCAAAGTGCATGAGGCTGCATGTGATTAATTTATACAGCACTTGGTATAAGGGGAAGCTTTGCAGGTGCATCAGGCTCAAGACTGCAAAAAAGGCCAAGTTAATGGATCACACTCAAGTGCATTCCTCCTTTGGAGTGCATCACTCACTCGGTGTCATTTCAAGCATCAGCTTGTCCTTTCCACACCTTTGGGTGAGCTGACCTAAATAAGAAACTCAAAACGAGTCCAGTTCGCTTGCACGTCGATTGTCCCGTGGATGTTTTAAACCCCAAATGTTTAATTTCCTTGCAGTCACATCATGATTAAACCAAATCAACAATTCCCTCCATTTTAACCTCATGTCAACACCAATCAGCATCTTAAACAGAGATAATCAAAGCCTATGTCATGCATATTTGGTGCTATATGTTTACAGGGCTGGCCCATTTTTTAAGTCCCCCATCTATTAGCATTGACGGCAGAGTGCCAAAGCCTAAATGGAGGGTTAATTTTTTAATTAGCTGTGAAAGCAGGTAAGGGGAGCTGGGCTTTAATTGGTCCAGCACAGTTTTAATGATGTAATTATTTTGCAGGCTGTGGCTTTGTTTGTTCTTGATGAGTGAGGGATCATATGTGAGGGAGATGTCTGTCAACGCACGTCAGTCAAGCATTTTAATCCTCACATTCTCCAAGTGCATTTGAACCATATGGCACTTTACCACTGGATAATTCAAATCAGGTTTCTCTGCTAAATGTCTTAGAACGTTTGCATCTGATCTTTGTGTGGTTTTATAAGTTTGTGGATGATTTCTTAATAGCGTGGCTTTTTGTTTTATGATGCTGCGTGCCAATCACAATGTCAGTCGAACTATGTGTTGATGTTTTTGTACTTTTTTATGGGCAGTTTGTACGAACTCAGATCCACTTTATTTTGCCTCAGATTAGACCCCAAGTTACTTCCATTGAAAGAGTTTGATGAGTCTGATCAGCAATTTGCTTGTTAGGGCTCTAATGCAGGTAACCGAGATTGCTCATTCAGTTGAGTATGCTGATGCAATTACAGATGTCATTAGAATTTTACTAATTTTAGAATGTTTGTACATCATCATTTTGACATGTATCCTCATTTTATGAGTGTGAATTCCATGTGACAGTTTTATGGTGCATCATTTCATTATGCCTAAGCCGCTGTGTCTCTATGTCTATCTTGCATCATTTTTTTAACCCTGTTGTGCAGATGACAAGAAATTTCCTTTATCTATCTATCTATCTGTCTGTCTGTCTATCTGGCTGTCTGGCTGTCTGGCTGTCTGGCCGTCTGGTCATGCAGTTTGATTTAATATTTTCTTTATGTCTTTTTAATTTAATTTCCTTTATGTTTTTATTTCATTCTGAATTTTGTGGAATTTAGGTATCACTGTTTTTACTGTATATTACCATTTCATAATAGTGTTATTTTTGTTAATGAAAACTGTCAAAAAAAAAATTACCTTTTTTCCAATAACTAAAACAAGACAATGACGAGACGACAATAAGGTCAATAAACAACAACTGTTGCAATATCAACATGCAATATTGTTAAAACAATAAAAGGCAAGACTAAAATGTATTTTTAAAAAATATAAAAAATATAAAAAATATATATATATATATATATATATATATATATATATATATATAGATGTATTTATTTATTTATTTTTTATTTTTTCAAAAAGGAGAAAATATTATTACGGGCTGCTGTACTGTGCCTCAACTAAGTGAGCTTTCATGTGTGCGGTTGCCAGATATCAAAAATTCAAATCCCCAAATCAGAGTTTCTCTGTTAAAAGTTACATTTTTTACAATCTGGCAACCATGTGCACACACTTGCAGTTGATTATGGATGATGATCTGAAAATACAGATAAATAAGTAAGCTGAAGTTTAGTGATCTCCATGTGAAATGTTCATCTTAAATGAAATTGTCATTGTGATTGCTGAATAAATGCTCTTACTCAAGCATTTGTTTTAACAGAGAAACATTATTGCAATTTGGCATTATTGGAATTGCTATTAGGAATTTCACTGTTATAATATTTTTGTTTGTTTTTGACAGTTTTCATAATGTAGGCAAAGAGAGTCTAAGTCTTTGATATTCATTTCAATATTAAATAGCATATAATAAATCAGTAAACAGATGAGGTAAAACAAACCATGTGTACGAGTTCACATTCTGTTGGTTTGTGCTTACTGGTGAAAGTGCAGTACCTGACGTAAAAATAAATTTCTCAAATGACAACAATCGTTATGATTATAATTTTAAGCAAACAATTTTTTTTATCAGTTTAACCATTTTCATTGTTTTCATTGACTAAAACTAGACTAAACAAAAACTGGACAAGGTTGCCTAAATATGATAACTAAAACTAAATTTGACAAAGGGCTAAGTCTAAGACTAATTTAAAAGACGAAGACTAAATTAACAAAATTAACACTATTTCATAAATATTGGGATGCATTACATGACAAACTACCTTGAACCCAGCATTGTGCATTAGATATCTGTTACTCATTAATTAATTTTCCCTTTACAATTTCATACAGTGTCTTCAATGCATAGTCATGTATAGAATTTGATATACTGGTGATCAGTGTGATAATGCTAAACAAACGGAAGTGTCGCACCCAAGCGATAATTAATATTTGATTGAATTGCCACTAATTAAACAATAATGAATATTTGATTGAATAGCCCACTCCTCCAGCATGGTTTTAGTGCAGCATAGTGTGCTGTGAATCATGTCTCTTCCCCATGCTGTTTTTGGCACAGCCTGTATTTAAACCTAGTGTCTTTAATCACCCCCCATTCAACCCCCACAGTCAGCATTTCGGCCCGGGCCCCATTCAGGGCACCCATAATTGGACAGAAAGTGTCAAAACCTCCTGTTTGCCCATACTCAGGTACAGCTTCTGTGTTCTGCACTGGACAGCTTGGGCACGGTCCAGCTCGGCTAGAACAGGGTCGCATTGTCCCGCAAATTTTACGCTCCAGCCGAAGAGGTCCAGTGGGCCCTGTTTGTTGCTCTTTGGAGAAGACCATTCTCCACAACATTAAAGACAGACCTGCAAATGTGCTTTTAAGTGCAAGAGTGAGATGTTTTCAGCTAACATCAAGCTGCTAATGATTTTAATGAGAGCTCCTTGTAGAGTCATCTTTTTTTCATTGAATACATCACACTAAAACAAAATCAATGCACAAGATTAATTAAGGCCCTTTTAGATGCCTTCTGCTGTTTTTTCTTCTTTTCACCCACTCTCTCTCTCTTTCCCCCATCTCTCTAAGCCTCTCCAGATGAGGGGATGCTGTGCTGTATTTAAGCGTGGTTATTTGACATTTAGATGCAAGGGGGAATAAAGAGAGAGGGGGAGACAGTAACAAACACAGGGACAGTTTTTGACAGTTCTTTGTCATGCCAGAGAGAAGAAAGGGGGCCGACTGTGAGATGCTACTTTGAAGCTCCGGAAATTTGTAATGAAAAATTTAAGCTACAAGAGAGAGGGGGCGAGAAAAAAAAAAAAGAAAGTCGAGCCATTCATTTGGCCCTGCATACATTAGCGGGTTGGTAATTCAAAGGTTTTTGCTATGTGTTTTTGTCATTTGGACTCTAATAAATATCTTAGAGAATTGCTTTGATATTCCAAAATTGTCTCTGTGGCTGGTCCACGTTAAGAGAAAAGGGGGGGAAATAATCATCAGGACTCCTGGCTCTAATGAGAAGGTCATTGCACCCTAATTATCACAGGCAGCTCTGCCTGAGCCCTTCAAAGAGCCCCATGAGCGCACCCGTGCTGTAGACAATACACCACGCACAAACACACACACACAGAGCCCTACCTGAGTCTACCTCTGTGTCTGAAACAAGTCAACTTAGACGAGAATACAGAGACTGTGTGCACATTTAGATTAAATTGGATTCAACTTTATTGACCACTTTGTGCAGAGCACAACTATAGAGGCAATGAAATGCATCTAACCAGAAGTGCAAATAGCAATATGTCTATATAGTATGGTTCTATAATAATAATATATAATGTTTTTATGGTTATGTAAAATATTACTAAGGTTCTATAAAAAGTGCATGATTATGCGGTTGAGAAAGTAGAGACCAGCTCAGTGCAAATGACAAGGAGTACAAATATAGATGGCGCATTGTACAGAAAAATTAGGTATATATGTCCCCTGGCCATTACAGTATAGATCATCTAGTATTCAGTCTAACAATGTGCAAGTGACAAGACAAATGGGTTTTAAGACTGAAAATAGCATTAATATTGTACAATACAGGTTATATAATGTATTTTAATTAAGACCTTTTGATACATTTACATTATACCCTAATGACACATTATATGATATGTATCATTTAGCTAATTAGCTGATTTTTGACCTATAATAAATGTAAATGTTGCTACCAATTGAATGCCAGTTCCAAAGGAGCAAAGGAAAGGATCAAAGAAGTAAGTAATATTAAATATTATGAAAATGAACTTTGGATGAATTGTGGGTAGAGCCTTACAGTATAGAATATTTGGTATGTGTTTACATTTATCTTTTGATTCATCAAATATTAATAGCGTTAAAAACATTAATATTAAACATTGTTGGGTTGCATGACGTCACATCGTGTAATGAGGATGCATATGTTAACTATGAACAAGACATTTCAGCGTTTCATCTTGAATTGACTCCACCCACTGTACTTGCTAATAGCAGTGACTCTGTCTGTTAGATAAATGTCTTGAGGAACATGCGTAACACTCATTGATTGAATACATTAGTAAGTAAAGTCTTTAGATGAACTGTAACAGGATTCCCTCCACCAGCTGACAGTCTTTTTGTATGAAACATGCTACAATAGTTACAAGGTTAGTTAGGCACTTTTAGATTTAAATGCTAATATGTTTCTATTGCATAGCATGAAACTAGAAAAAGCATATATTTTTTTAAAGAACTGGTTTTGTTAAAAATAAGAGTTCTTTTTGAAAGGTGGAATAGTTTTGCTGTCACATCAGACTTTATTTTAAAGAAATAGTTTCCCAAAGAGTGAAAGGCCATAAAAGATATAGATGAGTTTGTTCATCAGAACAGTTTTAGGGAAATTTAGCATTTCATCACTTGCTCACCAATGGATCCTCTGCAGTGAATGGGTGCCATCAGAGTAAAAAAAATTCACAATAATCAGTAAGTACTCCACAGGAGTCGTATGGATTACTTGTGGATTATTGTGATGTTTTTAATTAGATGTTTGGACTCTCATTCTAATGGCACCCATTCACTGTAGTGGATCCAGTGTGTACAATTGATGTAATGCTAAATCTGTTCAAATCTGATGGAAAAAACGGTAACACTTTATATTACAGTTTCTTAATTAGTTGCTTATTAACATGCATATTACTAGAATATTAGCCATTTATTAGTACTAATTAAGCACATATTAATGCCTACAGGACCTTATTCTACATCCCTAATCCTATCCAATACCTAAATGTAACAAGTACCTTACTAACTATTAATAAGCAGCAAAATAGGAATTTATTGAGGGAAAAATCGCAGTTAATAGTGAATAAGTGTTCCCTATTCTAGTGTTACAAACTCCTACATCTTGGATGGCCTGAGGGTGACTAAATTTTAATTTTTGGGTGAACTAATACTGTAATGTATTGATTTCAGTGATGTCAGTAGCATGTCCAGAGCAAACCTTCATGTTTTGACCTCTTTTGTAGTTACTCTGTCTCTTTGGGGGCTTCCTCGGTTACAAGGCCTGGGCAACATCTCTGCTTGTCCTGCTGTCAGCACCCCTTAAGATGTCTTTGCTGCTTTACTGCCTGTCAGAAAAATGTTATATCTACATTGCTCTGACATATAAGACCTTCCAGCTGCATTTACAGAAAGGGTCTTTAATAGCTGTGCATCTGCCCTTATGTCACACGGCTGTGTGTGTGTGTGTGTGTGTGTGCCATCTCTCAGCCTGTGAGCCACTGACAGCACTGTGGTTAGATAGGTGGAGTGTTTGTACTGCAGATGTTATTGGGCCTGGAAAATAAACCTCCCTCTCCATTCCTCCATTTCATCCAAAAGCCAAAGGCGGATTCTAATTAGGGCCGTGACAGATGTGTCCTGGGATAGCGCTGTTTACACATGAGAAAGTGATGTTCCTCTCTCTCTCTCCCACTCTTCATTTCCATTTCTGCTCCTGCTACTACTGAGGGAGACTTTAACAAGAAGTAACTCCATTCCTAAACAGCATCTGCAAGTACTGTCAACCAATCCAATATCATTAATCCTTCCTAGGTTGCAGGTTATGCTCAACCTTAATGATTCGTGAACAAGAGGGAGCACCGTTTCTAACTCTGGCTCTCTGACTGTCCTTCTCTATTACAGTGCTCCTTATTTCCCTTTCAACACATGTTCCTTTGCTTCACTCAGAAAGTGCAAAAGCAAGAAGACAGACCCCTTCCGTTCATGTTGCATTTTTATTTTATTTTTTTCAGAATAATTAACATGTGCGAGAGGAGTCCGAGGCCTTTGTGTGACGATGCCGAGAAACAAATGATAATTTATTTATAAGGAAAAACAGGATTGGGAAAATAGTGCACACATTTCATTATTTATGACATTTTTCAGGCAGTCTTAATTTATACAATTCTGTGAATTTTTATTTTTTTAAACTTCTTTAGCTATGCAGAGAATGAGAGGGAAGTGTTTGCGTTGCGTTTTTGCATTACTAGATTTGTCAGAAAGATGGAAACTTGCAGATCCACCCACACAATGCGGGAACAGCAAACACAATAATCAAAACAAAATGAGTCTCATAGGGGTGCAAATCTCAGTGTACCAACAGCCCTTCTAGCTTTGATGCTACAGCTTTTTTAATCCAATTAAGAAAAGATGATGCCTAAATGTCATTGATATAAGCTTTTGATTGAGACCAGCAATGTTTTTCTGTTATCAGGATGGCCAGTTTGACTGTACATTTTATCTGAAAGAAGGAAACCTTTTTTGTTAGGAACTTTTGTAAGATGCTAGGACTTCTATGGCATACTTTTTTTTTTGTATTTGCTAATGCAGATATCAATCTAGAAAGCAGGCTGACTGATGATTGATTTTTACAGAAGTATATGTGGATTTGTAGAGAGAGAGAGAGATCACAAAATTTACAGATTAAAAAAATGGTATACATGTATTTATACATTAATTTCTCTCCAATTTTTGATAGATAGATAGATAGATAGATAGATAGATCTAATTTTTACAAAATGATAGATTCTTAAATACCAAGAATCGATTAGTCTAGCCTGTTTTCAGTTAATGAATGGAACATTGTAGTGCACCTCTCATCCAATAAATCGCAATAAGCTTTGTGCTTACGTTGTGTTACTTTTGCTATGAAACAAAGTCTCAGATTTCAAATTCTGTCCATATTATTACAGTATTCAAACAGTAAATGTTGTTTTGGGGCTGCTTAATGTGGAGTGGCAGACCGCTTTAGCGCCTCAGTTCACAAGAAGAAGCAGCACGTGAGATGATCGTCTCCTCTGGTTTAATACTGGTTTCAGCACGAAATAAACATGAATAAACATCTGAAGGTATGTTAAAGAAAGAGTACAACTTATCAAAATCCGTATTCTGTCTCATGTAATCAGGTATTCAGTTGTGAAAATTGTGAAAGTTTCAAACTCATGAAAATGTTTGCATTTTCAAAATTTTAGTTGGCAAGAAAGAAATATACACCTGCTCCCTACCACGTGTAAATGGTGCATAAAACGTTCTGTGTTCTTTGTTGGCAAACTGATGACACAGAATTTTGATGCACTGCCATAATAATCAAGTTCGTTTGCCCTTGCGCTCTTTTTGTTGTTGTTGTTGTTTTTTTCGCAGCTGAGTTGATAACTATAAAACACAGCGCTCGTCACTGTCACTATTTACCCAGCCGTAAATAGAGGAGGGGCGGGACAAATACTGACCATCCATCCTACTTGAACAATGACTGCCTACAGCAGAGCACAGTATTCCTGGTTACTGCTTTTTTATATTTAGTAAAATTCTTCAAAATTAGATACTAATAATACATTACTGCCATGGATATTCCAAATCATAGCAACTAAAGCGCCTCAGCTCGAAAAAAGCTGTGCGCCACCAAAGCATTTTCAAGCCCCACCAGCTGGTCATTTTAAGAAGTGCGCCTGCCTTTTTTTCAACTGGCTAAAAACTCTTTGGTGGACACACCTTATTAAATATTTATTGTTAGGCATATGATCTATTAGTCTTTGCATTTATGCAATATACTGGAGCCAAACCTGAGAAAGTACACCAGAATATTTCACAACGTTCCTGGACACACAGTTTGCGTAGCTGTAATTCATAGGCGGGAATTATGCTCACCGTGAATGAGCGTGCATGAGTGCCCTATTTACAGATGATTGGAATTCATTAACATACACACGTCAACTATCAAATCGGACTTTACAAAGCATTTGTGAATCCAGAGGAGATTACTCAGAATTTACTCACATATCAATTTCATGAATGAGGCCCATTTACCTCAGAAAAAACATATTCGGTGACCATAAACTCGTTAGTCAGCTAGAAAGGAGCATTTTGCTAAATATATGCACCATATAACATATTCATTATCATTTTTACTGTTCTTCAATGTTTAATGTATGTTTGAGTAAATCAGTTTTTATGACAGCAGCCATTTAAATGTTAATATTTCATTCTAATTTCACGAATTAGAGTAGAAATATAAGTATGTACTAATTGTAACTTGATTATTATAGAAAACTTAACTGATTGTAATATAAGCATTTGTATACAAATCAGTTCATTTTAACCTTCAATATTATAGTGATGTAGTAAAACTGAGCATTTTACAGCAGTAGTTGAGAGATTTTTTTCCTTGACAAAAAATTGGCATGTGCTGTGCCTGATATATATCCAGAATAATAAATATCACATTGAATCGCAAGCTTGTGAATCAAAATATAATTGAATTGTGGGTCACACATTATTTTAAGGTTCAATTTTTGCTATTAATAAACCATTAACTATATATAACTATATATATATCCTAATTTGGTGCTTGTTAATAGTAAGGTAGTTGTTAAGTTTAGGTATTGGGTAGGATTAGGGATGTAGAGTATGGTCATCCAGAATAAAAGCTTTATATGTACTAATAAACAGCCAATATGTTATTAATAGGCATACTAATAAGCAACTGGTTAATAGTAAGAATTGGTCCCTGTACTATAGTGCTACCGGATTTTGTACTGTTCTTCATTGTTTAATTTGTACGTTTTTTTTAGTTTTTATGACAGAAACCATTGAATATTTTAAAAATTGGAGTAGAAATATAATTATGTACTAATTGTAACTTTTTTTTGGAAAAACTTTATTAAGTTTAATTTATACAAATCAGTTAATTTTAACCTTCAATAGATAGATAGATAGATAGATACATAGATAAATATCAGCATTTTTCTTTCTCTATTAAAAAAAATGTCATAAGTAGTCAACAAAGACACCAGACATGAAAAGAAAAGTGTGTTTAAACTTGTAATCCACTGACCATAGCACCTCTGTTTCTGTTGGTGGTAGCAACCGAGGGGAATTGGGGTCACGGCCACTTCACGAACAAGCCCACACATACACATAGACACGCATATCACAATCGTACCCGGCCACTGGAGTGTGTTCCGCAGACCTCTGTGTCCCCTGGGCGTCCCCTCTGAATATATTGACTTGGACATCTGCTCCCCCCACCCCAAATACCCCATCAACCCCCATCCACCTTATCCACGACTGCCCTATTATCATGAGCTCCTGTGAATATAGTGCATTCTGGGTAAGAGGGCCCATAAAAGAATGATCAGGCGAGGCTTTCAGACGCAAGTCAGCGGTAAAGACTCTCTCTTTGTCGAACAAAATGGAAATGCGCAGACGAGCATCGCACCTGTTGAAAGCCCTTGTGGTGCTCGCCGGCGCTCACACGCGGCATTATGTGCCTTATTATTTATACAGGGCTGTCAGCTAATATTGCATGTGTGTCTCCACAGAGCACTCTCTGCCCTCCTTGAAAGTCACAGTGAGAGACACCCAAAGTTGCACCGACAGGGGCTCGGCGCTCACCGGGGACTTGCTGCTTTCTGAAGAATTCATAGCTCTGCACTATTGACATAATGCATCTGTGCTGCTGTCTGATAAGCATTCTTTTTCATCTCCCCTGTTCAACCCCTTCACTCCACATGTTATTATGGCCTAGCGCTTCTAGCCCTGCTCTGAATTTTTCAAGAGTACATTTAAACAGCAGTTCCATTCTTGAGAGTGCAAGAATGTCATCCCGTCTTTTTCTCCTCTTTTTTTTTTTTTTTTTGAAGTGCTCGATACGAGAGAACAAATCCCACCCGCACAACTCTGTAAATATTTGGAGCCACACTGCTGTGTGTCTACAAGGCGTCTATTCAGGGCAGTGTAGTCTTTAACCCTTCTCTTCGCAGCCCTGGGTGTCATCTTTCTGCTACCGTGTCAGCTTATTAGATAAAGAATTAATTATCATATCCGACAGCTGTGAACTCGGGATTCGCGATACCTTCCAGCCAGCTGCGGGAGGCTGAGAGAAGGCCAGGAAAGGGTTAACGGCATTGTTCATTCATCTGCAGCGAGTGACATTCTTTATGCTAGAGCGACCCCTGATTAGGGGGTGAGCTTTAATGGCAACTAATTAGCCAACCTCTTCAGCCCGGCGTAATGATCAAACGAGCTGTCACCAGGTACCTGATACAATGATCCGCTTCCTCACTCCAGATATGATATTTTATTCCCCTGCAATTATGCTTTCCCCATCGCTCCACATGTGTTTATTGCCTGAAGCACACATGTCAAATTAAAGAGCAGCTTATGCACCTGATATTTAATTATTGCCCACTGCACTACTGCGCACAATGGGGAAATGTCAAAGCGAGCAATCCACTTCAAGCAAGCAAGTGCTGTTTCACTCTAAAAGATGAAATATGCATTTTGAAGTTTGATCCCCCTCCCTAAATTGCCTGTTTTAAATCTTTTTAAGGTTCACCAGTTTTGGTCTTCTCATAGGACATTCACTCGAACAGCAAACAGTGCTTTTTTTTTGTCTGCGTGCTTTTTTTGCTTGCTTGTTTGTTTTAGAATTTAGAAATTGGATTATAAAATGTTGCCTTCTTGTTTACTCTTGTCACTTAGAGAAAAGACAGAGAAGGTTAACATGATTCATTTTATTCTGATTTCTGTGCTTAAGCCCTGATATGTAAATACTGCTATTGTTTTGCTTTTTTGTTTGTTCTTACCATGTTCACCCACTCTACAGCTTCAGGCACATATTAAAATGAACAGATTTTTAGTACTTCGTCTTATAAAAGTCACAATAAAACTATTGTGTGCACTTTTTATCATTCCTTCCTTCATCATTCTCCTTTGCTGCTGCTCTTTAAAAGGATAGATTTTGTTTTACCAGACTTTCCATCTTAAAGGGATAGTTCACCCAAAAATGAAAATTCTGTCATTAATTACTCAACCTCATGTTGTTCCAAACCTGTAAGACATTCATTCATATTCAGAACACATATTAAGATATTTTTGATGAAATCCAAGCGCTTTCTGACCCTGCATAGACAACTACCATGTTCAAGGAAAGAGAACAAATTGCTGAATAAAGTCGTTATTTTTGTTTTCTTTGTGCACAAAAAGTATTCTTGTAGCTTCATAACCACTGACGTCATATGGACTACTTTAAAAATGTTCTTACTACCTTTCCGAGCCTTTAATGTGGTATTTACATTGCTGTCTATGCAGGGTCAGAAAGATCTCAGATTTTATCAAAAACATCTTAATTTTTAAAAATAACGCGTTTGGAACAACATGAGGGTGAGAATTTCGGGATGCACCATCCCTTTAAACTATGAAAATCCTTAGTTCAAATATGAATTATTCTGTTTAAAAACTATGACTGAAACAAAAGTAAAAAAACAATTGTTTGTAAAGATGACACACAGCATCATTTCCACCACACCAACAGTTATGCTCATTTCCAACGTGTTTCCTAGTGTGCCAAGAAGACAACAGTGCCAGTGAAGAGCTTAAAAAAAAGTAATATGTTAAGAAAACAAAAAACTTTAAACTATTTCAAATATCACTTGTCAGAGTCATTTCCAATTAAGCTTTACATTATACAAAAAGTGTTATAAATGTCATTTCCATCACAGAATGTTACCAAAGACAATACATGATTTGAAATGTGGTGCAGTTTATTCTCTAAAAGTCCCATGGAAGGTTAAAAGGTCCCATAGTTAAAAGAAACACACATATACAGTTTGTTGGCAGAAATCTTCCTGCCAAATACCTCTGGCTCAGTCCATGATTGACACTTTCTTGAGGCATGAATAGAATATTTGTTACAATAGAGATAGATGGAAATAGAGTCTTTCCTATTTATTTTTAAAAAACTAGCACACATGTTTTTAATGTTACATGGTGGTAAAACTGTACTGTACGGAAAGCTGTAATTTAGAGTATAATTCATTTATTTTCCTGACCATGAATGTTTTATTCATCCTGTCACTATAGAGATTCCCAAGCCCTCTGTCTTTCCCCTTGTGTTCCCGTCGAAATTTATGAGCGTGTAAAATGTGATTTTGATTATATTTCTGCCGACTGCAGCGCTTGTCTCCTCCTTTCAGACCTAAATAGCTCCTTTTTAATTGACTTATTCTTCCCATTTATTAAAACATTATGTTGTGGTCGGCGTGTTTAATGCCTGTCTCTTCCTTTTTAAAGCTCCAGCAGTGTTTCACCAAACGTGTCGGTTTCCTAATTACACATTTCTTTAAAACAGATTGTCAGCTTGGATCAGTGACAGAAATCTTCCGGAATCTTTCTCCCTCTTTGTTTCTCTCTCACTGTCTATCTGTATCTCTCGCTCTCGCTCTCTCTCTTTCTGACATATCGAACAACATCGCATGCGATTCCTGTATTTCGTACGTACAGTTTCTCCGTATTAGGTTAATAGAGCGTAATTGGCTTTGCTGTGCCCGTAATATCCCACTCTCTTAGGAAGGCATATTTAATGTGTATTTTGCCCTCCCTGGCTTGTCTTGTTAGGGCTGATTGTTTGATTGTGTCTAACGGGCTGGCTCACCTCCACCTCAATTCAGCGCTACAGGCAATAAATACATATTTATTACTCCCTATTTCATTGCCCACGTACTTCTAAATGACTGAATTTATTCAGTCGCTTGACTGCTTTATGTAATCGAATGCTTTATGAATGCAGCAGATTAATTCATTAATTGCGACAGCCGTAATAAATTAGTGAAGTGATGTTCCTTTTATGATTGCCTTTAAAAGCCCCCTCATGTGTTCCAGCGGTGAGCGTCTCATTCTCTTCGAATGTCTAAAGAGAGACGCAGGTCAGGGACCTGACACAACATTTGTGTTTTCACTACTTTTCCTCTGCTTTTTGTCCGTAGTTGAAAAAGGTTTAAAGATTTTATCAAGCATACACTGGATGGCAACGTTGATTTCAGCTAAATGAATAGCTGATAAAAGACTTGGGACAGTATAATTAGTTACAAACCAAATTTTGAATATCCAAACAGCTCAAGGAGAGCCAGAGCACTCAAACACGCACACGCAGCAGCCGGTCCTGCGAGCACCTGCTTACTAGATGTAGATATGGAATGCAGGTGGTGGAAGTTCCTTCACTGTGCCCTAGATACCAATATAACACAGATGTCATGGTGTTGTTCCAAAACCACAATCACAACATATGGTAATTGCTGCAGGATGAATTTGCTGGCCTTCTCCATAGCAAGGGGCTGATAAAAAAAAAAAAAAGAGAAAGAAGTCGGCTACCGGCGCTGCCCAGAGCGAGCGCCTGCCAAAACCGACTCTATGAAACGTCGGTTACGTGAACGAGGCGCCATCAGGTAAACCCATTAGCACTGCTGATAGCCGTAGCTATCCCAATGTCAAGTGTTTCGGGCTGCGAGTTATTCAGCAGCTGCGCTCTTCATAGACGTCAGTGGATTGTTTGTAATTCTTTGAGTGCCCACCCTGGACTTTCCTCCTCGGATGGGCCTCTCTGTGGTGTGAATTTTAATATGTAGCACACACTCGCTTGATCTGTTTACCTGAGGTCTCAAGGATGAGGGCACAGGGAACGATGTCTGTGGTGGGTGGAAAAGTTATCATCGGTGAGTTATAGCATGTGCGTCTGCGTTTATGTGCGCGTGTGTAAGTATCCCCTCCTGAATGAGGCAAAAACAACCATACAGGCATGTAATGACTTTATGTACATGATGGAATTCGCAGTGCCAAAGAATTAAAAATGTGTTATGCGCAGAAATAGGATCATAAATATAAATGAAGCAGACATGTTTTCAATGAGCTGTGATTAGTTCACTGCATCCAGCTCTTGACTAAAAGTGTTTGTTGCATTGCCAAATATTTAGGTTAGGTGAGAAACTATTCGAATGTTGTGAAATCAGGAAACGCTTGGGATATTTGCACGTTTTGACACATCTTGTTCTTGTGTAGACTGTGAAAAAACACTGGAGCACCTGTAAAAGAAAACTTCATTTACATCAACCAGATTGAATTTGACAAGTATTGGAAGCGTCTGAAACTGCATCAAAGCCATTCTTGCAGTTTTCCCCTCATCTAAATAGCCAGCCTGATGACTTCACCTTGGCTAATTTAAATTAAAAGAATTCATAACAATGTTCAGTATATCACAGTAAAGCTAACTTCTGCAGGATCACAAAATGATAGTTACAGCACAGCATTGGACTAATATAGAAAGTGACAGCTATATCAACTGATCCAAAACTATTTTACGCTAGCCACAAACCATCAGGTCATCCTTACTGTTGAGTGCCCTTATATAGATAAAATACATATTGTCACAATTTCTCATCTGCATTCGGGGATTTTCTAGTTACAGATGTAGAGAAGTTGTTGATTTTCTTAGCCTGGGTGGAAGCAGTGCGATTTTATTTCTGAACAGATGAATTCTGCCATTATTCATCCTCACCTCCTGAGCCTGCTGGTGGAAATTGAAAATGAGTGCTGTTTTCTGCTTCTCTAGTCAGTAGTTTTGCAGCTCAGAGTGCGAACACACACGCTCACGCGCACACACACACACACACTCACATTGTATTGAGAGCCTGGACTCAGTGCTCCCCTTCAAAGACTCTGGCTGGGATTCTCAAAAAGGCTCTCTTGTGATTTTATGGCGCCACCATCTGGTCATTAGGGCGTCAGGTTGAAAAAAAGGAATTAGAAAATAACATTTTTAAAGAACACTGGTTATAATTCCTCAGCCAGACACCAGAAACCATTGCAGTTTTCTTTTGGGCATGCTTTAGTAACTAACTAGGCTTTTTGCACCTTTTAAAAAATGAAAATTAAATAAATAAAATTCTGCACATTAACTTGCTTTTTACGATTTGCCTCAAGGAAATGTTGATGTGGTGGACTAATTGCTTCTGTGTTTTTCTCTTTTGGAATTGTATCTGCTAAATTAATATATGTTAATATATAAATAATAATAAAATATAATAATTTATAAAAGCATCTGCTAAATTAATGTATAAAAGGAAAAACATATTTTGCAATAACAAAACATCTGTGATGTTTTGGTTTCTTTGAGCATTGGGTTTGTCTCACTTTATATTTCAGGAATTGACAATTCCATTTCTCACACTCTTAAAAATAAACGTGCTCCAAGATGCCATAGAAGAACCTTTTTTTTTTTTAAATGGTTCCATAAAGAACCTTTAACATCTGAACCTTTGTGGCAAAAGAATGTTCTTCAGATTATAAAAAGGTAAGAAAGAGATGGTTCTTTAAAAAACCTTTGACTGAATGGTTCTTTGTGAAACCAAAAATGGTTCTTCTATGGCATCGCTGTTGAAGAACCTTTTAAAGCACCTTTATTTTTAAGAGTGTTGTATAAAAATAACAATCAAGACTTTATTTAAACTCACGTGATTGAACTAATCCAACAGCAATTTTTGCATGTGCATCATTATAACTGTCATTCATAGAGGTGGATGACAGATATGTTTTGTTAAATAAGTAAATCCTCATCGGCTTCTGAGATCAGAGATCCTCATCAATAATCATCGGGATTCATAATGCGTGATGTTACTGAAGGCGAGAGAAAAATGAATGTGGAAAAATCATGCTTATTTTGTCTCAAATCCGACAGCTGCCTTTCTCGCTCTCATTTCACCCGTGACTGAGGGATGTTCAAGGACTATTTCTTAATTCCCCCTCTCGGAGACAGCGCAAAGCTGAGGAACCACGCTTGTGTGCATCTGCTGGCCTGGGAGTAATTGGCTCAATACACATATTGATCAGATGAGTATGAAAATGCCATCAAAATGTCAGTTGTTAAGTTTATTGATTAAGCCGTGAAGTCTTGGAATCGTTTGAAGGAGTTCTTGTTTCCCCGCTCGGCCACGGCTACATTGTTGGGTAAATAAAACCAGCTCTTAATGAAGGAGAGCATAAATAAACATGATGCTGTGTGGAAGGAGAGTTCAGGTTGGTCTGTGTATTGACCGCATGAAATGAGATCGGTGAATGAACGTGTTTGCTCATCAGCGAGTGTAATTCTGAAGGGACGGCAGCCACGCTTAAGGATATAGAAGCTTGCATCACATAATAGGCAACAGGAACTGGTCTCCATGTGTATGTTAAGGTCTCCAGCCTCTCAATGACTTTCTCTCGCTGCTGGAGGAACATAGTCTCTCTCATGTCTCTTTCTCTCTACAGCCTCAACACATACACAGAGGGATCAAGGTTAGCAGAGAAAGAGGCGAATGAAAAAAAGTGAGAGAAATCGATTGATTTTGTTTCTGTCCAAAGGCCTCTTTTGTGATGCTCAAGTTCCCTGGTAACGTTTTCTTTATCGTGTTCCCAGGAAAACAAACTTGAGGCTCAAGGGATGGTTGCCTCATTGTAGGTGTAAACATACATATATAGGTGATATTGAAACTAATTTTAAATTATACCAACTTTTTCCAAACTTTATGGGATATTAAAGGTAGACTGACTTTTACATGCTGAATGTTATTTTGAATCTCAATTATAGTAGAAATATTAACAGTGATGACAAATCTCAATAATTTAAGATTGCATTTGTGATCTGTCTTTTCCTTTCTGTTGGAAATTGCAATTGTTTATTAATTTTTTAATTTATTTTTTGTGTGTATTTAGGAGAAGAGTTTAGACAAAGTTTTGGTTTTGCTCTGCTCTGCATGTATGTGTGTGAGAGAGAGTGAGAGAGCGATACTGAAAAATCTGTGTCTGTTCAGCTTGCTGAAATAAAATCTAGACAGACTCGTGGTGGTTTGTACAAAATTGCAAGCGTACTTAAGAGTGAGAGCTGAGAGATTCTCTGTCATCGTCTGTGGCAGCCGTCCTGCATGTGTTTTCTCAGCTGAGTTTTAGTCGTGTTTAGTTTGAAGAGCTCTGGGCACTTCCTTGACCACATGTTTGTGCTTGAGAGTGCCCCCTTCTCTCTTCCAGCGCTCATTCAGGGCAGTGGTCTCTAATAAAAGCCTGCTCTTCTTTTGCATAAATGAATGGGCATCAAACCCTCCTTCCTCTTAAAAGTGTTTGCTTTCATTTGACTAAAATGCATATAGATGCTTCTGTAAAGCCAACAGCAACTGGACCTCGGTTACCTTGAGGATTGGATCCTTCTGTAATGATAAATATATGTGCTCCAATTTTCCCACTCAAAATATAGTCTCGACACTCATTTTCTCCTCCCGGTCCACAAAAATGAAATTTTTCCTTCTAGGAAGCGGCCTTTGATGTGTAGTATTCTGTTTGATTTGCCCATTTTAAATTATGTGTGAATTATTTACACAAGCTGTTATGATGTCTCCAGCAACAGTGTGTATATTGTTCCAGTGAGTTAGAGTTCACAGCATGCTTCTGAATCCTGACTTTGTTGCAAAGCAAGGTGCGGAATTGGCCAATGTCTCTTCCCTGGAAAAACAAATGGTTTTCAGCAAAAAGAAGCAACAGTGAACCAGCAGATGGATCTCACATATGATACTGTTAGAAAGCAGTTCAAAATAAACTTGATGTACTATGTTCTGCTATTTTTTTCTTTTCTTTCTACAGTAAATTTACATAAGCGCATGCGTTTTTCTAACAAAAAAATTCTAAATCTATCACACCTGCAGCTATAGCACAATGCAATCAAAAAAAGTGGTTGCCATTTACAGTATTAAAATGAATGCATCACAATTCGTAAGGATAGTTTTTTTTTTTTTTTTTTTGACACTAACCATAAACTAATTCGGTCTTCATTTAAAGCAACAGGGCCTTTTCTGCTATGCAGAAAATCAAAACACGATATATTAAGCACAAAAATACCATATAAATCCTACATGTTCTAAGTGTCTCTGTGTGAATGAGTGGCGCATACGTGCGCTTTGTTTACACGTACTGAAGCACACGACGCAGTGTTTTCAGTCTCTGCCTTCTCGAGTACATGAACACATAAATTTGTAATCTATAGAACAGCTTTGGGAATCACTTCATGAGCATTTTACCGTTTCTTTAGGAAAAAAATGTTATATCATATACAGACAGAAACTTAAAGGTCCTTACTGCAATCTGTCAAAATAAAAGTTTAGTTTAACTTGAAGAAACTGACAGAAATATACTAGCCTACTTAATGTAATGATAGTACTACTACTACTAATAATAAAATATAAAAAATAATTACTATTTAAAATTTTTTAAAGGAATATTTGCCAGAAAAATGTAAATACACAACACTAAAATAAATAAATAAATAAACTAAAAATCAATTTTATTCAAATCAATTCATCTGAGATGCTTTTGATTATTCAAATGTAATAAAACCATTAAAATGGAATCCAGAAAATGAATGGAAAATATTGCATTTGTAAAAATATAAAAGTATTTTTAGGTTCCTAAAAATATAATTTGTGTTAATCTTTTAATACATTACTGTTAAATTGTGTAATTTTTATGATTTCAATTAATTAGACATGCTTTTTGATTAATATTTTAATGTAACTATTAAAACAGTCTAGAAAGATATAAATGAAAGAAAAAAATGGATTTGGAATATGGGGGAAAAAAATAAAACTGATTTCATAGGGCCCTAGTTAGTCAGTTGAGGAAAACATTTAGCCAGGTAGCTAGTAACTAATATTAAATGTTAATGGTTAGAAATTAGGAGGGAGAATAAATTGAGTCACAAAGAATGAATGTACAGATTGGTGCTAATCAAATAAATGTAGTGTATATTTGCAAATGCCATTTTTGTATAGATTATGTATACATTTTATATAAACATTTCAAATCAAATTTTGTGAACTAGTGTCAAAAGCTGTGTATCTACACATACATATATAGAAAATTTGTACACATAGATATTAAAAGGTGTATCAGTGGGATACAGTAGCCTGAGACCACATTGAAAATAAGTATTATTTTGTTATTCTGTTTAAAATTCAGATATTGAACAATTTAAAGCAAGGAATTTAAAGCAAAAAATTGGACAACATGAATAAAATTTGAAACAAAAAATACTTCTAAGGCTGTATTAAGTATATCTGTGACAATAATCCAGCTCTTTAGCTCTCTCAAATCATGAACATCAGGATTTACACACTTCATGCAGCTAAAGAACAAATGCTAAAATATTTTCAAATTCATGTGCATTTTTGAATTTAGCTTTTTACTCAAACTGTTATGGTGTTAATGTAGTTTGCAATATAAATTTTAAATTGGCAGCATGCAAAAAGAAGCTTTTTTGGTAGTGATATCAGACAACTGGACCCCACTTTACAGGATTTATGTAGAGGAAAAAAGTTTGAAAAAACCCATGTGCCTCTTGTTTAAAGTAACAGTGTTGTTAAAGTCTTGCATATGAATCAATGAGCATGACTTTCATCATATTCTCTCAAAGAACAGATGAATAAACTATTGCATTTACAAAACACTTGCTATGTACTTTATATCGCTATTGCGTAGCGCACGCATAAATTCTACATTGGAGGATTCAGTGTCTTCTCAACACATATTGCCAGATGGTCGTACTTTAACACATGCATTGTTTGCAGCAGCAATTTGTTGTTTTGTTATTTAAAACAATTAAAGTTGACAATTCACTAGTGCAATGTCACAACTAGAATAGTATAGTGACACTCATAATGAGAATCTCTGATCGGTCAGCATCACGTCTCGAAACGCTCCCGTGTGGATGTTTAGAGTGAGAGTGAGAAAAAACAAGAGTATCTGAGGGTGGCGGAGACACAGTCAGATGAAATAATCATAGCCGTACGACACTGTGAGTGTGAAGTGGGAGGAAAGAGCCTGTCACCTCCTGCTGCTAGGCCTTTAATATTCACACAACCCCACCCGTCACATCCTCCCTTTAGGTGGAGAGAGATAGAACCACAGCAGTGCAGCACAGAAAGAGCACTGCTTCTTTATCAACAAAGTCCAAAAAAGCAGAGGAAACATCTGTGTGTCTAACTGTCAATGATTGGTAGTTGGATGTTGGATTGGTAGTTGAATGATTATCAACACAGAATATTTAGCTCAGTCTGAAATCAAAACATTACTTTTTTTTTTTAATTGGCCATTTGTAAATGTTTTGATATCAGACTGTTCCCATAAGTACACAATTAAAGCTCTTTTCTCTAACTACATAAAACGTATGTTGGGGGTCTCCTTTGTTGTTTGTGCTTTGTTCTGTGCTACTATTACTAAAATCCCAAGACAAAAAAGCACATTAACTGGAATTTAAATGAGCTTTGAACTCAATAGCTGCTACATTATTATAATACCACCCACCATTCAATGTTTTATTCTCTGCATAACTTGCTCTATAAATATGTGCTTTGTATTCTGCGGCAATATATGGAGACACCACCAGAGACCGAAATAACATGGGAGTCAGTTGGGAAGTATTCAGTTTGCCCTTTCTAAATGATGATGTGCTCTTCCTCTTGGGGTCTGCCCTCCCACAGTTTAGTAAATAAATAGCATTGTAATGTACAAGCATCCCAGCCCCTTCTTTTAGGTAAAATCTAAACTTCTCCATTAGGAGCAAAGTCTGTGAGCCTTTGAAGATAATTAGCAAATGCGGTGGAATGTCGGCAATGTTTGGCAGGTGCGTTTGATCAGTTCCATCAGGCGAAATGAGTGCTGACAGGGGTGGGGTGATGGGGGAGGGGATGGAGAGGTTACAGGAAGAGGGGGAGAAGTGCACATTTTCCATTTAACACCAGCAAAAAAAAGGACTCATTTTGAAATGAGCTTTTGACAATGCTTGGATTAAATGGCATGACTACGCTTTTTTTTCGTGTGGAATACTTGTTTATTTTGATAAGCAAGTCATGTCGTTTATATACAGTATACCAATTACTGCTCAAAAGTTTGAGGTAAAATATTTTTAATGTTTTAGAAGATCATTTACGTTCACTAAAGCTGCATTTCTTTGATCAATAATACAGTAAAAATAGTAAAATGTTGAAATATTGTTACAGTTTTAAATAACTGTTTTTTCCTTAAAGGAATAGTTCATCCAAAAATCACCCTCATGTCGTTCCAAACCTGTAAGATCTTCATTCATCTTCGGGAACACAAATTAAGATATTTTTTTATTAAATCAAGAGCTTTCTGACTCTGCATGTACAGCAACACACCTACTATGTTCAAGGCCCAGAAAGGTAGTAAAGACATTGCTAAAATAGTCCATGTAACATCAGTGGATCAACCGTAATTTTATGAAAATACAAGAATGTTTTTTGTGTGCAAAGAAATCCAAAATAATAACAACAATTTCTTCTCTTCTGTCAGTGTGTCAGCATTCTAACATAGAACCCTGATGCGCTGCACCTTTTTTACAAGCAGAGGAAGACATGCTGTACATAAAACAGTCTTCGAAAACATGTCTGAAGATTGCAACAGAGGATGAATTGCTATTTTTTGCCCAGCCTTACTTATAGGTGCGTCTCAATAAAATAGAATGTCGTGGAAAAGTTCATTAATTTCAGTAATTCAACTCAAATTGTGAAACTCATGTATTTAATTAATTCAGTGAACACAAACTGAAGTAGTTTAAGTCTTTGGTTCTTTTAATTGTGATGATTTTGGCTCACATTTAACAAAAACCCACCAATTCACTATCTCAACAAATTAGAATATGGTGACATGCCAATCAGCTAATCAACTCAAAACACCTGCAAAGGTTTCCTTAGCCTTCAAAATGGTCTCTCAGTTTGGTTCACTAGGCTACACAATCATGGGGAAGACTGCTGATCTGACAGTTGTCCAGAAGACAATCATTGACACCCTTCACAAGGAGGGTAAGCCACAAACATTCATTGCCAGAGAAGCTGGCTGTTCACAGAGTGCTGTATCCAAGCATGTTAACAGAAATTTGAGTGGAAGGAAAAGGTGTGGAAGAAAAAGATGCACAACCAACCGAGAGAACCGCAGCCTTGACAGGCTTGTCAAGCAAAATCGATTCAAGAATTGAGTGAATTTCACAAGGAATGGACTGAGGCTGGGGTCAAGGCATCAAGAGCCACCACACACAGACGTGTCAAGGAATTTGGATACAGTTTTCGTATTTCTCTTGTTAAGCCACTCCTGAACCACAGACAACATCAGAGGCGTCTTACCTGGGCTAAGAAGAAGAAGAAGAAATGGACTGTTGCCCAGTTGTCCAAAGTCCTCTTTTCAGATGAGAGCAAGTTTTGTATTTCATTTGGAAACCAAGGTCCTAGAGTATGGAGGGTGGAGAAGCTCATAGTCCAAGTTGCTTGAAGTCCAGTGTTAAGTTTCCACAGTCTGTGATGATTTGGGGTGCAATGTCATCTGCTGGTGTTGGTCCACTGTGTTTTTTGAAAACCAAAGTCACTGCACCCGTTTAGCAAGAAATTTTAGAGCACTTTGTGCTTCCTTCTGCTAACCAGCTTTTTAAAGATGCTGATTTCATTTTCCAGCAGGATTTGGCACCTGCCCACACTGCCAAAAGCACCAAAAGTTGGTTAAATGACCATGGTGTTGGTGTGCTTAACTGGCCAGCAAGCTCACCAGACCTGAACCCCATAGAGAATCTATGGGGTATTGTCAAGAGGAAAATGAGAAACAAGAGACCAAAAAATGCAGTTGAGCTGAAGGCCACTGTCAAAGAAACCTGGGCTTCCACACCACCTCAGCAGTGCCACAGACTGATCACCTCCATGCCATGCCGAACTGAGGCAGTAATCAAAGCAAAAGGAGCCCCTACCAAATATTGAGTACATATACAGTAAATGAACATACTTTCCAGAAAGGCTAACAATTCACTAAAATTGTTTTTTTTTATTGGTCTTATGAAGTATTCTAATTTGTTGAGATAGTGAATTGGTGGGACACGATTAGTGTCCAGAAATGTAGCAAGGAGATCAGTAAAATAATCCATGTGACATTGAGGGTTCAACCATAATTTTACGAAGCTACAAGAATACCCTTTTGTACACAAAGAAAACGAAAATAATGACTTTATTCAACAATTGATCTCCTTCTCAATCACCCTAGTGCCATTTTGGAGATAATCCTCTGAACACAAACAACATATGCTGTTCTATGTCAGCCACAACACACAGATACGTTGTTTTAGCTCAAATAAAAGCATAAATAAACATAGAAAACGTTGTATAAATTGTTGTATAAAGTCGTTATCTTTGTTTACTTTGCGTACAAAAAGTATTCTCATAGCTTTGTAAAACTATGGTTGAATCCTTGACATCACATGGATTATTTTAGCAGCCTATTTGTTACGTTTCTGGATGATGATTGTGTTGTTACATTGCTGTCTGTGTGTTCACAAAGCTTTTACGAGTTTGGAACGACATGGGGGTAAGTGATTAATAACAAAATTTTCATTTTGGGGTGGAGTAACCCTTTAATTTGTATTAATATTTTTAACACTATACGTGTGTGTGCTGTGAAGTTTAAGGCTTACCCCAAAAAAGTTCATCTTATTTCCTTATATAAACATTGTGAAGTGATTTTTGTTATACTCAGAATACCGTATGAGGCAAGTCCCTGTGAAAGTCATTAAAATATTCTCTTTAATTGTGATGGTCATTACCACCGCGCTGTTTACGGTCTGTAAGAATTGTTTGATCTATGTGTTGTCCTAAATTTTAAAACAACAAAAGTTTTAGATTTCATGACCATCAGAGGAACCACGAAGCATGATTAGTTTGAAGTAGGCATGAGGCATGAAGTAGTTTGCGAATAGATGGCTGATGAATCGGGTAATTTCTCAGCAGTGACACAGATACACAATGGAGCCCAATTAAATGAGTTGCAATATGTGAGAGCTCATTTGAAGATGCCAAGAGCATAGTTTATATATAAATGCTAATATTTGAAAGTCAAATTAAAGTTGAAAGGGCCCATAATAAGTGTTAATTAACTCTTGTTTTCTTTCTCGCACACCCCTCGACAAAGTTGAACTGACTGAAAGATTCACAAGGCTTCTCTTTAACATTTCGGACCACAAAGCTAAATTTCAAAGCGTCAGGCTCTGCCTTTGAAGTGGGTTATTCTCTGTAGATTAGATATTATTTTAAGATCCCTTTGTTTAAAAATTCATTTTTATTATCCCTGCATGAAATGCAGGGGCAATTCCCTACATAGCCGACCATCAGTGCAATTAACATCTTCGATCGAGACTGCATTCCTGATAATTAATACAGACTTTGGGGCTCCCTTGTGATCGCTCGCAGGGGTTTGATTCTTCTGCAGCAACCATTCATTTGCAGAATGAGATTCATCCTAATGAAAATGGAATGTGAAACTTTAATGAACATGACTGCCATGTCATAATAATAAAGACTTTGAAACAACACCGGCCTTCTACGCTGCCTGACTGAACCCGTGTAGCTACATCGTGCCAATTAAGCATGATGATAAAAATTAACACTTGTGGGTGTTCGGCAAACACGCGGCCCGAACGAGGCTGTAAACAACTGTTTTGGAGGAGATTGTCATTACCGTCGTCTGCGTGCTGAGCAAAGTGATGATGGTGGGTGTCTGTTTTTTTTTTTTTTTTTTTTTTTTTTTCCCTCATCAGAGCTGTTTGATCCATCGAGCACTTCTTGTTTTAATTAATGTTGTATTAATATGTGTACTAAATACATGTAAGATGTTCACACTTGAGGATTGGAATGATTAGTCAAACACGTTTGCTTATCCTACAGTCTTCTGAGATCAAAATGGCAGAATTAATCTGTGTGCGCTTGATGGCTACGACAACGTTTTCATGACTTTGATATTTCACTTGCACTTCAGCGTACTGCGTTCTTTGGTAGAATGCACGTCGGAGCACAACATGATAGTGCTTGCTTTATTGATCTTGCTGCAATGTTTTCTTTTTACCACAACACAACAGTCCCACACTTTTGGGCCTTGTCCGCTTTTGTGCTTTTGGATCTAAAAACAAGGGAAGTGTTTTAAAGGCAACCATTTAAAGCTCTGTCTGTGTGTAAATGCATGGTAAGCCCACCCATGGGAGTCCTTTAAGTGTTTTGAGAACATCCTTGAACATGATGCTACGTTTGATGAAGAAACAGAAGAGTCCAGAAGATCCAGAGCATGAACAAATCAACCGTTCCCTGAGGAGAATGTCTCAGCAGTCTACAAATCGCTGAATCTGGAACAGTTTGAGCTGAATAGAGCTGTAGTAATTTACAGCTGCCAGAAAACTCCTCAAACTGTTTCAAGATCAGTCGAATGTGCATGGTGAGCCCACGCTCCCATGTTAGGGGTAAAGTCAGATCTTTCAGCAAAGGAGAGCCACAGACACAACTAATATTCATCTGCCCATCACTCAGATAAAAAGGTCCACTAGACCCCAAAGGTTTTTCAGAAATTTTGTTTAAAGCAGAGAAGATGGTGTCAGATGGGGTCATAATGTGTATTCTGTCTCCATAAGGACACAATGATCCACCAAGGTCGATCGATTGCAGCAAGGATCCTGAGAGATGAACAAGAAAAAAATGTACAACCATATAGCTTATGGTTTACATTTGCAACAGAAAATTTTCCGTTCTGTCAAATAATGATTACTTACTGACCACAATATAATTTAGCAATTTTACATGACCAAAACGGCATTACTGACGGAAGGCAACTGCTACTGTGATTTGTTTTTTTTTTTGTTTTTTTTTGTATTTCGTATTGGCATCAGTGGTTATTTGAAGGTACTTAAAAATCCATAGAACCTTTTCAATGCACAGAAGTTTCTGGAAAAAGTGAAAGCAGGTTCTACATATTAATACAATGGTCTTCACACTAAGAATTCTTTGGGGAACCAACAATGGTTCTTCTATGGCACCATTATAAAAATTGCTTTTTTTTTTTTTTTTTTTTTTTTTTTTTTTAAGAAGTCAATATTGAGCAACTTATATTTTGGACAATGTTATTACCAATTACGTGGTGTAATTTTGATCCACCAACAAAAATGGTTCCAAACAAAGTCAAAGCAGAATCAACCATTAGGGTTAGGGTTAGGTTAGTAGCTTCTTAGGTTAGCCCATTTCTTAGTAGCTGTGTTTCCATTACCCTTCAAATTGCGCAAACTGGAATGAAAACGTGTAAAACGCAGCCACTCTAGTTAATGCTTGTGTTTACCAGAGACATGCCCCGGCACGTCTCAAAAGTGGCTCTCCGCACTGCTTCTGTAAAGATTTCACAACAGTTTTTTAAAGACATTTATGAAATATTGCAAAAGTTTGCACAAACCTGTAATGGAAATGCACCCTACTGAAAACAAAGGGCCCAGTCATACACTCTGCAAAATGCGACGCCGAGCACGATGCTTTTTTTGGTGGTTTCAGCTCGACGTAGTTATCTTTTTCACGTCCATCACCAAGTTGTTTAACTTGCGCCCATCTGTTCGCCCATGGGCGAGCTGGTCTGAAAACGAGGTGTGTTCATGAGCATTTGTTGGCGCATGCTATTTTGAGGCAACTGAAAAGAATTGTGCCATTGGCCAACTAAAACCTGGTCTAAAGTAATTTTTATTTATTATTTATTTTTTTATTTAAAGGCCATCTTAGTAATATGCACCTATAGGCGGGTGCACAACGCACATACACTCTGTTTAGTACACACACAGGGACATATTTTGCAGGCAGCACACAAACATGCAAAATATAAAAAAACGTAAGAATTACAGTGTTGAAGATTGTTATTGTGTACACTTCAACCTCGTGCATGAGCAGATCCATTTCCTCTCTGGAGAAGTGTTCAGTTTCCTCTTGCATATTCTGCCATGTAGCGAATCTGCCATGGTGTAAGCACAACTGGCTTTTAAAGGGAATGGGAGATGGGACTCTGATTGGTTTATTGCACGTTGCGTCCATTACACACCCATGACTCATGAAGAGAATAGATACAACCCTTTGGACCTTGCACCTGTCTTGTCGGGTATTTTTGCCGTTGTTAAACCAGCAAAAGTGGATTTGGACAAGCCCTAAGTGCACCTGCGCCATGCACTTCAGACCATGCACTTACATCGTTAAAACAGTGCCCAAAGTGTTTTGTTCCTGGATAAATCAGCGTTACTGAACAAATCAATTTAATTAATGCTACTTTCCGCCACCTGAGTAATTCCAAGTTCTGTCATGAAACTCTAGATGCCGCATGCTGATGGGTCATTAATGCTGACTGATGATATTCACATCGTTAAAGGAGAACTCCACTTTCAGAACAACAATTTACAAAAAATGTACTCACATCATCATCCAAGATGTTCATGTCTTTCTGTCATCATTCGTGAAGAAATTATGGTTTTTGAGGAAAGCTATTGAGTAAATTATTTGTAAATTGTTGTTCTGGAAGTGGAGTTCTCCTTTAAAGTACAAGCTGACTGGTTCATGTTGCATACACAGCCAGTGAGCTTACTGCTTTACCTTTAAATGCCTGGTTAGCGTTTACTAGAACAGTTTCTTGAAACCCTCCACCTCCCCAGCTCCACCTATATAGGTGTGCTACAGGTTATTATATATGCTATTTGTGCAGCAACAGTATGTCTTAAATACTCATAGCACTGTATTGGTGTATGTTTTATTTTATTTTTCCTCATATGATCAGACAATATCATAAAACTCATAAAATGAAATAATATTAAACAGAATGAGAAAACAAAACACAAGAAACAGAAAAAGTGTATAAAGGTCAACTTTTTGTAGGAGTTTTACATTTTTTATTGCAGTTAATTGCAATAAGATGGGCATCAAGGCAAATTTAAACCCTAAACAGTTTTCATACACAGTTTATATAAAAGAAGTTTCATTTTATACATGTAATGGTTATTCATATACAGTAGGTAAGATAAATAAATGCTGCCTGTTAACCGGTAACCAGGAATCTTTTGATAAAAGTTCTCTAAGCACCCTGTTTTTAACATAAGATCATGTTGAGATATGTTCATTGATGACTCTTACATACCAGATGTTGCTGTTCTGTCGGTACAAAATGATAATATAACAAGATCGTGTAATTTTTTCTATGATACCATATAAGAACCGATCTGGAAACATAACCTGGAAAAAAAAAAATCTTTTCCTTCACTCCATGGAAACCAGCTCTTTAATACAAAAATCCTGCAGTAGCTATATAGCTCACTCAACCAGAAACAGATCCTTATGCTGAATAAATAAAAGATGGCAGAAAGTTCTATCAGAGTTAATTTCACTCCGCTCAATTATACAAAGGCCCACGTATTGGAAAGTTTGAGCTGAGGACGATTCTAATAAATTCGAGCTTTAACACAGGGCATTTAATATCAGCGCTTCTTAATGGGGTCTTGGTGTTGAATTATCTATGGGGCCTCTGTGATTCTAGAAGGACCATCAAACCCCTGAACTTGAGAGCTCTGTCTTGTAATTGAATAATACATTACATGTGGCAATTATTTTCGTTAGAGCTAGACGGAGAAATCAATAACCAGGGGATCAGATCAGTGGCTGCCGTGCTCTTGTCTTTCCCCCCTTGTGGCCAATTACATCATCACAGCCCTAAACACCTGCGCTGTGTCCGTGTGTGGACGGCGGATGCAGAGGAATGTCAAATGAACGCTGCCGTACTCAAGACAGTGAAGCGAACAGGTGAAAAAGATTGTGCTTTCTGAATGGAGGCACTATTTCATAGCACAGATTGCACATAAGTTAGGCAGGTAACATAACCGATAGAGACGTAAGATAAATTCAGGGTGAACGTGGAATTGTGTGTCTTTTTTAAGATAATAGATGCTAGTTGCAAGGACCGACCTGGAGTGATAAATTATACAAGTGTGTTTAGCTCCAGGCAGTATTCCTTACAACATACAGCTATTTGATTAAGTGGGATTAAGAAGGTCTTGTATAATGAACTACCGCCTTTATGTACACTGCCATATATAAACAACACATCAGTCAAGTATCACTCAGCACGGTGGAGCGATTCTGTCCAGCCAGACAAACAAATGCAATTTACGGTTGTCTGGAATATTCACAGCCTTTAAAAAGGTGGATATCAGGTCTCATTAAATGCAGATGCAGCTTGTGGCTGAAGAGAACACTGGCTACATCAAAGGATCTGTTACATGAATACTAATAAAGGTTTGGGCTACTCAGACTCCACACAGCCATCAGCACTGTGGGTTCATATTTTGCTATGATGGTTAACTAGTAGTAATATGTGGCATTAGCATTAAGTTCTCATGATTAATATTAGGTGTTTCTTTTTGTCACATTCATTTGACCATGTTTGTTGGTTTTACTCTTAATGGATATCATTTATATAAAGAAAGAGTCCAGAGTGATAGCAATAAGAGCAATTGGGGAAAAAAGTTGTTTTCACTGAGTACAGAGCCCTACATATGAGATGCAGAAGAAAAACTAGATTATGGCCACAAATTATGAATTCCACATTTTATTGTTTGCTTAGTGGCCATGTTGTACTAATTAATGCCTTCAGTTTAATTACTTTTAATCACTATTAACTAGTTGCTTATTAGTATGCATATTACTTGCATATTAGATGTTTATTAGTGCTTATAAAGTACGTATGTGACTCTGGACCACAAAACCAGTCTAAAGTAGCACAGGTATATTTGTAGCAATAGCCAAAAATACATTTTACGGGTCAAAATAATCGATTTTTCTTTTATGCCAAAAATCTTTAGGATATTAAGTAAAGATCATGTTCCATGAAGATATTTTATCAATTTCCTACCGTAAATATATCAAAACGTAATTTTTGATAGGTAATATGCATTGCTAACAACTTCATGTGGACAACTTTAAAGGCGATTTTCTCAATTTTGCACCCTCAGATTTCAAATAGTTGCATCTCCCTACAAATTATACATCAATGTAAAGCTTATTTATTAAGCTTTCAGGTTATGTATAAATCTCAGTTTTAACATAAATAAATAAAACCTTATGTTCTTACTTCGAGTTATCTCTTTGTTCCTCTTCCTCTTATTCTTGTAAGTATATGTGCTTCCTAATCAAATGTGTTACCAGAAATTCATTTACTGGCTCTCATGTTGCTTTCAACTGTCCAATGAACACAAAAAGAAAAAAAGTGTCTCATGCTCTTTTCCATGCAATTACAATGACTTGACTAATATTCTTTTCTTCTCTATTGTTAAGTTCAATTCAATTCAAAATTATTTGTTTAGCACCTTTCATGATACATATCGTTGCAAAGCAACTTTACAGCAAATTAAAGTTTTTACAATATATTTAGTAGTAGCTTACTAGTGGTGACTGTGTCAAGTTGATGTACATATGGCAGAGATGTTGTGATGTATATCCGAGTGAAATGGCTTCTGGAATCTAGGACGGGATTTTTAACCTTTGCTGGGAGTTTGATTGACATGCAATCTAACCAATCCTAATGCCAAATCCACCATTTTGTCCGACGGTAAACCCAAATAGGAGACTTAGATTAACGTCGATGGAATATAGAGTATTGTCGTCTTTCCACAGTTGAGACAAAATAACTCTAATGTTCATTCATGTTTATTTCATGCTATAACTAGTAGTAAAGAGGAGATGGTCTGTTCATGTGCCACTTGAACTGAGGTGATTGCGTTCTCACGCCACACATCATCACTCAGTAAAAAAATACATTGCAGAGCAAAGAGACCACTGACAACGCACCGACAGACAAGACAGAGCAGGTTACTTTTGGTAACAGTTCCTGCTAGCTATCGGATGAAATACACATGAATGAACATCAGATGGTATGTTGTCTTAACCCCGGAAAGACTTCAACACACATTTTCAAGTTCAACTCTATTGACTTTAATCTATTAACTTTCCTGTCTGGTTTGTTTGTCATGGAAGCCCGTTTCTGCCACTGAATACAAAATAAAAAAGGTAATTGTAATCTCACATTTTTGACTTTTTCTCACAATTGTGTGCTTGCACTCGCAATTCTGACTTTTTTCTCAGAATTGTGAGGTATAAACTCGCAATTCTGAGAAATTCTCAGAATTACGTAATATAAACTCACAATTATAAATTTAGAACTGCGAGATTAGACAGTTAGACATTAGACAGTTAGCATAGTCCAGCCCCTCTTTTGAGTCTTACGTCATGAAGAGATGTCATTGAGTGGGGGAGGGTTAATATTTTTGATTAAAGATTACAAGTGCAAATGATTTTTTTCTAAATAATGATGTGCACAGATAAAAAATATAATAAATACTTTAATACTGTGTAAAAAAAAATACAATTGAAATTTCATATGAAACAAACCTAGTCACATTGTTATTTACTGATTAGCTTCCAGTCCAATAAGCTGTTTATATCTGAGACCAGATCATAGTCACTGAACTAGAGAGACAAATCAACTAATTCACTGAAAAGAAACTTGTAAGTATGATTCATTCACATATCAGATGCTATCAATTTTCCCATGAACTTAAAGAAAAGCAAGACTGGATATCAAGATCTTTTGTGAATAATGACTTAAATTTTAGTCACACAAAGCTTTTGTATTGACTTCAAAAGACATATATTAGTTGAATTGATTACTTTTAAGAAACTTCAAAGCGTCAGCTGTTTCTTATATGGAAAAGCACATTTTCCTTGTGTGTTCCACCGAAGAAGAAAAGTCATTACTGAGAAAAAAACATTATTAGGTTTACCATGTTTTTGTTCTTTTTACTAGTATTTAGAGCACAGGTCTTAGTGACCGGCCCTGTACAAAGAGCTGCAGAGGAACCCATGAATAGAAGCTCTATCCACGCTGCAGGACAGAGAAATCTGCCCTGGACCATGGTGTCAAACAGATGAGAGAAAAGGCCTCATGAAATAAAGATCATTTTCTCAATCTCACCGTAGCATGGCGCTGAAGTACAGAGAAGACAGAAAGAGAGAAAGAAAGTGGCGCTGGGGTGAGTTTTACAGAAGGTTAAAACGTCCACGGGCTACTCCAATGAAGACATGCACAACTAAAGGAGCTCACATCAAAAGAAACCTGTGTTTTTTTTCTCCTATTCTGTGTGGTGCCATTGCATATTTTATGAACAAAGGCTTTACAGGCCTGCTCTTCTCTTAGCTGATGTATGAGCACAACTCTATACAATTTTTCCTTTTTCTTTTTTTTTTCTTTTTTTTTTTCATTTTGATCCCTGTGTTTGTAGAATCCCGATTGTTTAAGCAGCAGTGCGGAACTGTACTAACAAGTGGACATGTCTACCCAGCCTGAAGGGCAGAAGACGAAAGAGTGGAGTCAGATCTGGTATCAGCACATAAAAGACCCCAAATGACCTATAGTTGCAGGGCCTTTAAAGACACAGATGACAATCAAAAGGACAAATGTGACTGGCTGTGGCACGGGAGCAATACAGGCCCTGCAGTTCTGTGAAGTCTTTGACCTGATAGTTCAAAGCGCGCAACGGACCTTTGGACCTCCCTCTGAGAGCCCCAGACAAAGGCTTTGTTCATACTTAAGCAAAAAACACCGGCATTGTTCCCTTTGAGCCAAGCAGCACCTGTAGAAAGTGGAGAGACCGCGCTGACAGCGGGAGGAACAGGGGCACAAAGCGGCATTTCATCTGGTGGGATGTGAAATTACATTTCAGAGCTTCCTGACAGATGCATATTTTCTTCTTTTCTGTAAATGGTTGTGAGAGAGCCCAGCGCTTGAGCAGTTGTTGCTTTCAAAGAGTGAGTGATGTGTTGTTTTTGTAAATGATGAGATGTATTTTCTGCACTTCCTCTCTGCTCTTCATATACGTTCGGGATAATATATTCCCTTGAGGGTTAGCTTGACGGCATGAGATTAGAAAACATAAAAACATAAATAATCTTGAAAATCAAGGAATTTGTCCAGAGAAAAGTTAGTCATTGGTCTAGTTTGACATCTCCGGTGATAGATATTAATTCTGCGATCTGTCAAAGGAAATGTGAATGTCAGTTTATCAAAATACATGTCAGAATAAACCTCATTAATAGTTGATCATCAGGTCCTAAGGAATCTTCTCGTTCCTATTCATGCACCGTTATATATATATATATATATATATAAAATTAAAAACAATAGTCTATAATCAAAAAAATATAGAAATTCGATTACAAAGATAGATGATTAAAACAAATTATATTATTAAAATTTTAATTATAAAAAGTATGATTCTGAAGAAATATTTCAAAAAAGGAAAATTATAAAATCCAGTAGTTAATCGTCCAGTTCTCTGTTTGCATTTATGTACAAATTATATACACAAAAATTACAGTAAAACTACTCTAAATAATAACTAATAACTAAAATTGTTACATTAAAATTTTATTTAAAAAGGTTTACGTTTTTAATTGTAATTATTTAAAAATGTTATATAAATAACTATAAAAATAAAAACATATATATATAATCTAGTGATAGTTGATCATCAGGTCCTCTGTTGTTCATATTTATGTACGAATTATATACAAAGAAACAAATTATAAATTAAAATTACCATAACTCATGGCTTATTATTTGAAAATATATACAATTATACATTTTAGAAAATTGGTTATTACGTAAAATGTTTATTTTGATTTATATAAAAAAATAATAATTTATTTATAAATAACTATAAAAATGGAAAAATTATAAATAGAAATAATTATAAAATTAATAATTATAAATAGAATCTGGTAATAGTTGATTATCAGGTTCTCTGTTGTTTATATTTATGTAAATATATAAAGCAAATAATTAAAGTATCTAATTAAAGAGAAATTTATATAAAAATCTTATGGTAATAGGTGATCAACAAAAATTAGAAGACTGTAAATGTTTATACAATGTTATAAATCAAAATTAATTATACATTTTATATATATATACACTACCAGTCAAAAGTATTTGAACAGTAAGATTTTTTTGTTTTTGTTTTTAAAAGAAGTCTCTTCTGCTCACAAAGCCTGCATTTATTTGATCCAAAATACAGCAAAAGCAGTAATATTGTGAAATATTTTAATTATTCAAAACAACTGCTTTCTATTTGAATATATTTTAAAATGTAATTTATTCCTGTGATTTCAAAGCATAAATTTTCAGCATCGTTACTCCAGTCTTCAGTGTCACATGGTCCTTCAGATCATTCTAATATGCTGATTTGCTGTTCAAGAAACATTTATTAGTAGTAGTAGTAGTAGTAGTATCAATATTAAAAAACAGCTGAGGACATTTTTTTTTTCAGGATTATGTGATAAATAGAAAGATCCAAAGCTTTTGTAACATTATACACTCAAAAGCTAGGAGTCAGTATACATTTTTTTTTTTTTTCTTTTTTGGGGGAAAGAAATTATTTATGAATACTTTTATTTAGCAAGGGTGCATTTATCATGATAAAGACATTTATAAAGGTACAAAAGATTTCTATTTTAGATAAATGCTGTTCTTCTAAACTTTCTATTCATCAAAGAAAGCTGAAAAAAATTCTACTCAGCTGTTTTTAACATAATAATAATAATAATAAATGTTTTTTGAGCAGCAAATCAGAATATTAGAATGATTTCTGAAGGATCATGTGACTGTTACTCATGTGAGTAATGATGCTAAAAAAATAAGCTTTGAAATCACAGGAACAAATTACATTTTAAAATATATTCAAACTGTTATTTTAAATAGTAAATATATATACTTTATTGCATTTTTCAAAAATGTATTTAAAAAATATATTAAATTAAAATATGTAAATCCAAGTAAAGTTGATGATCACGTCCTTATGAAAGTTCTCTGTTGTTTGTATTCCTGCACAGGTGTTCTGGAAAAATCAGTCTGTTTAACCTCCACGCCTGCTGATCACATAGGCTAATATTGTTCAAACCGGAGCCCACGGCCACCTTTTCCTTAAACATATCCTATAGCGTTGATTGGACCTACGGCTCTCAGAACAAGTAAGGCTTTGTGAGAGGGCATACAAATGTAGCTCTGTGTCTTTAGTGACAGAGGAGTTGAAATTCCTGCTGTAGCAGGTTGAGGTGGCTCTGCTAGCCCCTGGTGCTAGTTAGCCACGTCAGAGGAGAGCATCTAGTTTGAGTGTTCTTCATGCAATGCTGCCCCTGTCTCTCCAGAGACAGTGGGGGTTTGATGTTAAAAGTGTGGCTGGAAGACAATACTGAGTGCATGTGATCTTTTTGGCTCTTTGGTGTATCGTAGGCTGAGGGAAGGTGAGTCAGGCAGGACTCGTCACTAATGATCTTCCACAAGAACTGCTGTAAAAATGTTGGTAGGCTACTGCAAACTTTTCCTTGAGCCTGAGAAACACGATTTTCTCTGATCAAATACGTATTAATTTCATAGGCAATTTCAGCTTTATCTCGAGGGCCTGTCCACTTGTATGATCAGTGAGCTATGTCAACATTAGCCTTTGCACAGAGCCCTATCAGAAATCTCAACTCAGCCTTAATATATATCTGATTACTAGACGCTCAGTCTCGCAGACCACTGGTCAAAGCGGCACAATCAACTCATTATCAACGCAGACGTCAATGATGCATGGATCTAATGATACAGAGACAGGGCTATTAGAAACTTGCCTCTTTGGGAACATGCTGTAAGAAGAGCTGCTTTAGGCGGTGCTACAGTTCCTGACTGTTATTCAATTACTTCAGTCACAGAGCAACGGAAACATGTTAAACATGCTTGCATAAGCCATGAGATAGCACTTTTTTTGTCATAGGGAATATTAACTGTTAAGACAACATTGTTGTTGTTTTGATAAAGCTGACCCCTGTATAAAGTATATGAAAGAAAAAAAAATACAGTAAAGGCCCGTTCACATCAAGAGCGATAACGATAACTATTTTTGCGTCCACACCGGGGAACGATAACCGTCTGTTTTTGGTGCATTTACACGACTTCAACCACTAGATGTCCTTAGCATTCACATTTCGACCGCATCTAAACAGTGAATTTAGCATAAACTATCTGAACTCTAATGTAGTAAATGTAGTGGAATAAAAACGATACGTAGCCTACGCTTTTCTACTGCACCTTCAAAGGAGGCAAGACAATGTTGTACAAACTAGCGCTGAATTCCTGAGGTAATTTTATGCTTCATGTTACTCTATTTATTTAATTACAGTGTCGCCTGCTATTTCAAATGCGCAAGCCCTTTAAATTTGAATGAAGTCAGATTAGCTGTCAGTGTTTTATTGTTAATCAGCTGTAAAAAAAAAAAAAAACGTTCTGAAAAGTGATCCCAACGATATCGTTGCTCTGTATCATAATCGTTATAGTCGTAGTGTGAACTCTGCTATTCTCTTAAAAGGGTCGTCGGATGCTAAGTTCACTTTTTGTTGTTTGAACATTAATGTGTGTTGGCAGTGTATGTACAAATCTACCCTATAATGATACAAATCCATGCAGTGGCTTTTAATTAATCTGTAAAAATAATATTCCCTTTTTCAAATCGAGCCATTCTCAGATGCCTGTTGTTGTGGCGTCCCACCCACAGAGGCCGCTCCCACGATAGTTGATTGACATGAGCGTTTTACCTCAGATCAGCTGTAACAGTCCGCCCTCTTTGTTTTGATGCAGGAGCAGGGGTGTAAGTTAGACAAGAATGTCTCCGATTGTCTTTCCTAAAAATGTGTGTTAGTTAGCAAGTTTAGCGGCTAAATGTGGCTAAAGTAAACAGGCTGGTCACTCCACAGAGAGAAGAGAGGGGCGGGGCGAGCAGAGCTCATTTGCATTTAAAGCAGCCTCAAACAGAATGAGATGGTTTTTGAGGTGCTGATTTTGGCAAGATAAAAAAAAACCCATTGAGAATTTTTATCCAAAGTATATTATAGACTTTTCATTAAGACCCTGAAGAATCATATCAACTTGTGGAAAATGGGCATCCGATGACCCCTTTAAATTTGAAACGATTTTTAGAATGTTTTCGTTATAGTTATACTTATAGTAGGGGAGCGTGGGGCACAACCTAATACTTTTTGAATCTCTCAGTTTGTGTAAATCCATGTGAGGTTCAGAGTATAGTTTTTTATCCACGTTAATTTCACATTTGTCTAGTACAAATATGTAGCTTTGTTTCATAATTACAGTGTATACGTTTTTCGTTTACCTCAAAAGAAAGGAAAAGTGACAACATGCCCCGTAGGTGAGGTACATTGTGAGGGGCACCTTGTAACATGAACATATGACATCTTAAAATGTTATCTGATCGAATGAAAAAAATATACACGACAAACTACAATATTTTGTCAATAAAATAAAATGATTAACTTTTTCAAATAAAATAATGGTGTTTTTTAATAATTAAAAATCATCTAATCTTTTGAGATTCACAATGAACACATCGAAACCATGCGTGGGATGGCCCTGATCGCAAAACACAGATACAGTATAGTTGGGAACAATGTGCCCAAATAGATGAAACACATTTAGACATTCAGAAAAACATTCCCCTCCCTCCAAACACAGCTCTCATGGAACACGAGACACATAAACGAGTCAAAATGCTTTACATTTCTTGAAATAATAATTTCTCAACATTAAACATCGATTGTGAGTCTTCATTCACCTGTTTCTTGTGGTTTCTTTTTAAAATCCATCAAAGTAAATAGTGAAAATTACATCGCTAATATCATAGAATAGCATAGTTTAATATAGCGGGGCAGATAACGCAGTGTTACAGCTTTCCCTATCAGCGCGACTGGAAGTTAAAACTGGTTAGTGTCTTCTGCTGGTTTGCCAATCTGAACTGATAAATAACAGATTAAAAAGAGATTAAAATAATAACAGATTTGTCTCATTTTAAATGAATATTCAAAACTGAGATTAAAAATTTACTTCAGCCAGAAATTTACTTTTACTATGGTAAAATAAATATTCAGCGATATCTTCAAAAGACTTTGAATTTTTGTGTACTTTTTTCTCTGTATAGTGGTGCTATGGCATCTAGTAAACACTGTAAATTTGGTTACGCTAGTGTGTGTGTAAATATTTAAACCAGGCGTGTTATAACTAACCCCGCGTTATTTTGTGCCCCGCGCACCCCTATCATTGTCGTTCTTGGTTTGAATGGCTCTTAACACTGTGTTTTAAGGTGTCCTTGTTATGCATGTTACATGTACTTACTATTGGGTAATTCCGTGCAAATGTCAACCTTACTATGAAAAACTGAAGTTTTTACCAAAGGTTTTTACTCTACTGATAGCACAGATGTCAACATTTGGTGGTTCAAATATTCATGTGAGATCTCCCTTAAAGTTTTTAAAGCATTTTTTTAATTATTTTTAGTGCATGATTTTCCATAGTCTGGTAAATGCTATTTTCACTTTCAGGCTTGCCACATCCATAACAGTACATTTTCCTCATAAATAGACACATCAAAATTAAAATTAAGTAACAATTATATGGTCTGTGAAGAGCCATCGCTTCTCTATTTGTTGGGTATTATTGCGTCTGGTTTGTGCATTTTATTTCTCAGAAATCTCTCAAAGTATGTAGTCTCTCAAAAGCGGTGTCCTTTTTTGTCACATCCATAACGCATTATTATTTCCCTTTTTAACATAGACAACTTGTGCATAGACTGATATTTTTCTGATATTTAGTCTCTATCAGCAAGGGTTTATTAAAATATAAACAGATGGTTCGGTATATTGGTAACAAATGCATTCTCTAAGCATTTATATGTCACATCCATGACGCTGGAATTGCCCTTTTATAATACACAATTAATTATGCACAATTATATGCAAGTAACCCTAACACAAACCATAATCCCAACCCTAACCATATAGTAAGTACATGAAGTTAATATTACTCATACTTAAATGTATAATTACACTGTAACAAGGACACCTTAAAATAAAGTGTAACCAAAAACACATTTATAGAATCATAAAAAAATTTAATTTTGAAGAAGTGAACTTTTGAAGGAAGAGTCCGTTGTCGGTATTATCTTATTATGTCAGGACTATCATTAATACAGTAGTGAACAACTGATAAATGAAAGTCGATTTGTAGAAAAACCATTCTTCTAATGCATGTTATATAGTTTTAAGACCCTGAACTCAGAACTTGTAATGTCAAATTAAACTGCAAATCCTTTTTTTTTTTCCATAATTATATTCCAGCATATATATATATATAAAAATTTGACTTGAGAACACAATGCAATTTATTACATCAAAACTTTTAGTGTATATGTTTTACAAAATGACCAAATAACTGTTCTGCTTAGTGACAAAACCAAATTAGCACAGCAGTTTGACACATTTTTAGTAATTATCTTCGATAGTAAAGATTTTTTCATACTGTAACCAATATTCAGTAATTAATGTGGGATATTATAAAAAAGAAAATAAAAATGTAAAAAAAAGAAAAGATATATATCTACATCTATCTATCTATATATGAAGTATATATGAGTTCAGATGCAAAACCAGCTAAAAGCCATCTCAGTCAAAAATGAGATGATACTGAGTAAATCCTCCTGACACATAGTATACGTCCATCAAATACTTTTACTTCAAACTCGCTAAATTCAAGCCTCAGCTCAATCAGAAGTACCAAAGTAGCCAGAAAGAAATGATAATTTTAAAGAGAAACGGCAGATGGATTTAGAGGCTTTTGCATCTCATATATATATATATATGTAACTGGCTTTATCTGAGAGAAGAAACGCTCAAGGAAAATCTTCCAGCTAGAGTAAAGAACAAATTCTGTATTACTAAGAGACAAATTTTCTAGCTTAAAAATGGATCTTTACTACCATCTAGAGGAAATATTTTGCATCACTGGTAGGATGGTCGATATTAGGTCTGAACAACTGTTGGTATTGTTCACATGAAGTAATCAAAGAGAATATACAGTTTTTTATTAAGGAAAAAAAGGATTCTTTAGACAAAATTAAAACCTAAATCTAAATAATGGTTTTAGTTTTTAAAATAAAATGACGTCAATTTCTAAAAACTAAAATGCCAACATATGAAACATCTGGAGCAACTTTCTCTGACCTAACATGAGATCGATTAAAATCAATATACGCTAGTTGAATCTTATCTAAATTTGTGTTGGTAATTGTTCACTTGTTCAGTTCATACAATAGTTATAGACTAATAAATTGATTTCCTCTGTCTCTTTGAATATGAATAGGCCTTTATGTTTGAAATAGAAACCATTCGTTTCCATAAACTGCTTGTGTTCCAGTACAGATGCTGCGATGATGTTTTGCAGTATGTTGACGTCTTGTAATTATTTGACGGTGCGCCCTCTACTGTAATTAAACAATAATCGGTAGCTCCTGATTTAGCCGCACGGTGGCGTTGTTGCACAAAACTTGCACAAAACAGAATAGGTTATTGATCAATCATTTTTTCTACTCTTTCAAGAAAATGCTAAACAAAACAGAAATGATTTCATTAGTGTTCAGAATATAATCATAGTGTCCAAAACTTTTTCCAATCAGCAGTTTAGTTGTGTTGCATCAGACTGCAGTAAATGGCTGGTTAAAAAAGGAAACAAAATCAAATCAACATTAAGTCTGCTATCTGTCTATTGATTTTCTTTCAGATTTTGTAAGTGTGAGTTGTTTTATTTAGTGAGTTAGGGCTCTAGAAGATATATAGCATTTGTGATGTGTAAAAATAAGCACTATATGCAGACTTTTAACATGTCAAAAATATTTTTATGTATGATTTAAGTTACATTTTTCACTTAATGGTTTAGCATTTGTTGTTTACATAGTTGCATTAGGCAATTTGTAATCTTTCATGTTTTACTTAGACTCCATAATGCTTACAGTTCAGAACAATGTACAGTACATGCACAACGTCAATACAGATGTTCAAAATACATTCAAAATTGAACCTACATTATAATTTGATCAGTTAGTGTGGGTACACTTTACAAAATATGCATTCCCTACTGTACACAATTTATTAAATGTTTTTTTTTCCTTTACCAACCTAACCAGCCAGTTGTGGTGATGGTTTTTTGTTTTTGTTTTGTTTTTTTGGTCGATATACCCTACCATGACAACCTGACAGACCAGTGCTTACCTTCAGAGATGGGTACAAAACCATCTGTCATTTACTGGATCAAATTGCACTTTTTTTTTTTTTTTTTTTTGGAAACTTTTGAAAGTCATTGACATTCGCTCTCCTCTTAAATGTAGTGTGAATCATGCTCATAGAAGCATAATGCTTTAAAAGATATTCATTATTGATCTGACAGTGTGGGCTGCTCTTAATGCCTGCTTCCATATGGTCAGTTCACTTGGTCCTACATGTATCTCTAATGCAAGTGCACACTATTGATTTTGGGATGGATGTATGGCGTAAATGACGACCCTGGAAGACGCTTATCAAATATATAGTGGAAACACTGGGCTAATGGCTTGTGAGTCTTCAGGCTCATATCAGATAAAGTGCACTGTTGTCCACAGAGTGACTTCAGTTTTTTTAGACACTGTGGATTTGTCCCGTTTTTTTAGCTGTTGGGAAAAGTATGAGAGCTCTTTGGATTTACTTGGAGGGACTGCTGCATAACTTGGTTATAAAATTTGATCTGATCTTCAACCAAGTTAACAAGCAGCGAACAGAGTGTGCTTAAATGATGCACAAATGGCAATCAATATAATCAATAATACATTTTCATGTCTTTATTGGACACACCATGTAAACATTCACAGTGCTGGGTGGAAAAAGTATGTGAATCCCTAGCTTATTGACTAAGGAGACTTCTAACCTGGAGGCCAATCAGTGAGACTAGATTGAAGGGGTTGGTCAGAGCTCCCCTCCACCATAAAAACACTCAAGAAATTCAAAAACATCTTGTTAGCTTGCATAAAAAACAATTTCGGCACATTTAAACTTTGTAAAAGAGCACCTGGATGTTCAGAAACATAATTGGCAAATGTTCTGTGGATAAAATTAAAACTTGAAACGGAGATTGCAACTGTTTGGAACAAAATTTCTCTTGACCTTTGTGCAATTACTAGAAATGTTTGATGGAGGCTGTTGCCAGTTGAAGGTCTTTCAGTGATTAAAATCCAATACTTTCCCCATTCTGTACTGTACATTTTTAATAAATAAAAAGTATATTTTTCTCAGTTATTTAAGTGTCCAACATTCTAAACATTATGATTTAGAGATGGCTTTACACACACAAAGGTTAAACGATTACTACTTCCGCCTGAGAACTTTCTCAATTTCAGCTGATGTCTTTGAAAATTATCACTGTTTTTGTAGGTGAGGATTTATCTCTCTGGCCTGAGTAGTTTTACAGCAAGAATGGATCATTAATATTGGAATTTTGATAAGAGATTAAGGTTTTGATTAGACGTTTCCATCCCTTACGAACAAATTATGATCACGGCTTACGCTTTGTTCATTCATTCTTCTCGTTAACATCAATTTCACGGATTATTGATAATCGAATGCAAACTGTTTTCGACAAGGAATAAAGTGGGCGTCAGTTCACCGATTTCATGGCTCAAGATTTCAACCACGTGTAACTTGCAATGAAGCAACGTGCAGATTGGCTCATGTAACCGAATATTTTTATGGTTATTAATAAATTCAGCTGCCTTCAGTTTGTGGTCATCTGTGTAAAACCTTCTCACTCTTATTTCTATTCCCCACATTTAACAATTTTGATCATTTTTACTAAAATGTCATGGTTCCCAGAATATCTATTTTAGTCTTGCTTCAAGCATTCTTTTTTTTATCAACACTTGAATGTAGGTAAGTTTCATTTTAAAAAAGCAACATTTTGAGCAAAATGTTGTTGTTGTTTTATTAAATACTACATCTGAATCATATTTGGTGCCATGATCAAAGCATAGGTGCTGTAGATGGCTTCCATTAGCAACTCCAAAGCTTGCAAAGTACTTTACCACTTTCTGGATAGACATTTCACTCTGTAACATTATGCAGTTGTCATTTATATGCTGTTTATTGTTGATGATCTCATTGCATCTGCTTACATATGAAGTTCTGTGTCGTTTCTGCATCTTACTCGCTGTGTTTTTAATCGGGAGATTCTACACTCATTCAGGAGATGTTTAATGGTGCCCCCAAGTGTATTACAGTGAAACTGTGGAAACCCGGAAAATTCTGTGTTTGGCGCTGAAAGAGTTAAAATTATTCCCTAACATAAATGGAAGTATAGGAATTAAAGGAGTAGTTCACTTCCAAAACAAAAATTTACAGATAATGTACTCACCCCGTTGTCCAAGATGTTCATGTCTTTCTTTCTTCAGTCATAAAGAAATGATGTTTTTCTGAGGAAAACATTTAAGGAATTATCTCTATATAGTGGACTTCAAAGGTGCCCGCGAGTTTGAATTTCCAGAATGCAGTTTAAATGCAGCACATCAAAGGGCTGTAAACAATCCCAGCTGAGGAAGAGGTGTCCTAATTAGCAAAATGATCGGTCATTTTCTAAAAAAAATAAAAATGTATATACTTTTTAACCTCGCATGCTCATCTTGTTTAGCTCTGTCATGCGTATGTGTACACTGTGTAATCCAGGTCAATACAGTTGTCGAAAAACTCCATCTTATTTTCTCCTCTAACTTTAAAATCGTTTCAGAAGTACCGACTCAGTATTTACAAAGTGAACATGCAAAGAAGGTCAAACACCCTTTACAAAAAATATAAAACAGCGATGTAAAACGATACAAATATATTGTAGAAACTTACATTTTCTGCAAAGCTGCTTTGCAACGATTTGTATCATGAAAAGTGCTACACAAATAAACTTGAATTGATTTTGAAGTTGATTACCCTAACTGTATTGACCCGGATTACACAGAGTACGCATGTGCATCACAGAGCTAGACAAGATGTGCCTTTTGAGGTTAAAAAGTGTATACATTTTTATTTTTTTTTAGAAAATGACAGATCATTTCGATAGATAAGACCCTTATTACACGGCTGGGATCATTTAGAGCCCTTTGAAGCTGCATTTAAACAGCATTTTTGCCGTTCAAACTCACGGGCACCATTGTAGTCCACTTTATGGAGATAATTCCTGAAATGTTTTCCTCAAAAAACATAATTTCTTTACGACCGAAGAAATAAAAGGCATGAACATCTTGGATGACAACGGGGATTACAGCATCTATAGCTTTTTCACTACCTTTACTAGGCTATCCAGTCCAACTCATCTCATCAAAACGGATTAATTTTATTTATTTGTGAGGGAAAAAAATTGAAGTAGCATAAAGGTATTTACAGCATTGTCTTACAGCATGCATCAAACATTTTGCATCACAGCACAGGTGTGAAGATATCAGGACAGTCTAGTTAAACAAACGAGTTATTAATTTTTAAGCAGCCTATTAATTTGAATTGTTCCATCACGGTAGAATAGGATCTCCTCTGAGAATGCAGACAACCATCTTTTACCTGGTTTGTGGCCAAAATGGCCATTTCATCTTCTATAAACAGTCCACAAGAGAGTGATGTGGAAAGAATTGATTTTTTTTTTCTTTAGGCTTTTCGTGCTCCACTCAGGGTGAGAGGCTTGGTAAATATCATGTTTTTATATTCTGCCATTGATCTCATTAGCGGATGTGCGTCACTTTGCCTTCAATCAAAGCAATTGCTTTTTACAGTAAAGCGCATCCAGTAGTGACAACTCACAGAACCGCCCCGTACAGCTCGACGTAATGAAAATTATTCAGCTGAGATCCCATATGCAGAAAATAAAATCAATTAATGTAAATCATAATTTAAAAATACTTATTAACAATAATGAAAAGATATATCATACACTGTAAAAAACATTTCAGTTGTTCTACCTCTTCAGAATTGCACTTTTAATTCAATGTCACTTGACGTTTCTTTGTAACTGTAGTCATTTCTGAGTGAAAATTGTTTTTTCAGTGTACAGTGTGTTAATGTTTATCCTGTTATTTAAGGAGATTACGTTGTATATGTTGAATTGTTCTGAAACATACTATTAAATCGTAATTAACCAACTAGTTGATGGTGTAGGATACTTTCTTGCTTCCTTCTAGAAATATAGTCTTTCAATTTCAGACTGCTTAGCATTTTAGCCAGCATGTTTAAGCAGTATTTGTCATAGGTGAAGTGACTGGCTGACTGCCATGCAGTCACTAATCCAGACGTTAAAGCACTAGCTGCTTTATTTAGCTCCATGTGTTGATGTATTTCATTTAGATCCATCCATTTCTTTTAAGTTGAATGTACAGCGCCAGAGGCTTGTAATCCATTTACTTAATGACATCTTCCCGTGGCGAAATCATCGCACTTCCGTACTTAATTATGCAGCTCAATTAGCAAATACCTGCATTGTTGTGTTCGTAAACGTACCAAAAATAACTCTCCATCAATTTTAATTGCCGATAAAAGACTGTTACCTAAAGCAATAAAACGAATGCATTTAATTCAACGCAATTCTCGTGTTATGCAATTGTTGCATTTCCTCCTTTGTTTGCTTTGTGAAATATGGTTAAAGTAATTACAGTGAAATTTTGAGTAATGTAATGTAAAAGTTTGCAGATAAAGATTAATTGACTGGCTGGCTCTCAGAAAGACCCTGCCTCTCTGAGGCACAAGAACTTACAATCTCTCCTTATTAGCAGAGAGGAACGGGCCGGGCGGCAGAGCCACTGCAATATGAAATGACTCACTACTACTATGAGGGCATCGAGGTTAATTAACAAAGCATCTAACTGGATGGGATCCATTTGAACTGTGTGAGGACACAAGAAAGCACTTGCCATCAGGATTGTTGAGAAGGTTGTGATGGGAAACTTGGATGAGTGGTTTTAGTGATTAGAGCGAGCCCCATTTATGAGATTATATGAATGAAAATGAATCATTCACATTGTGGTCTTTTATTCTCATTTAGAAGTGTATAAAATCCTACTGGTTAAATGATGAAATATTTTAAAGGTTTTATTCGCTCAAATAGTTGCAGGAAGAGACGCTGATCTAAACGTGTCACTCTTGCTTTCGAGATCAGAAAGGTGGGTTTTGTAAGACCTCAATGTCGTCCGTGAATGTGAACATCTATTCGCCTTAATAAGGCATAACGAGTCTCCGTGCTCCCTTTTAATGTCACCAAAAAAAAGCCATTTTACTTGTATTTTGGGAAACTGATTTGACTGTAAACAGGTTCCCATGGGTGGCCACTGTTGGGAGACCAGCATGACAATTAGCCACTGAAAAACACAATCATGACAAATGGCTCCCAACAGGGTTTATGCAGAATGACTGCTGTCACTGTAATATGCACAGAGGACCCAATAAGAACAAATAAAGCGTGTCTTTGCGGCTGCAAAACACAATGCAATGATGCGAAGACTCCATTTTTCCCCAAACAGGCAGTGCTATGACTATTCAGACGTAGAAATAAGAATAAGTTTTTTTAATAGGCTAATAAGGCTTTCTTCTATATGTCGTATCTGAAAATCCATTGATTATGCATTGGTTCCCAAACTGGACTGCTAAAATTGACACTTTGTCTACTTCAGTGCTCCATGGGACATTATGACCCGTTAAATGTACATTCAGAACAACTGGACACTCACAGCTGCAGAATAATGTTAAACCTTGTGGTCATCATTTAATTCTGATTACTGCATCAGAAATGCAAAATTGAGAAGGACTATGTCACTATTCAGATCAATAGCTAAAACAACCAGTCAGTCAATAAATCAAGTACCCCAAACCTTATGTATCTAAAATACATTTTAATCTTGCTCAAATTCACAATTGTTACAATTTGTAATTCAGTGGTAGTACCTCCCTCCTTTAATTCAAACATACTGTACAACAGCGGCATGTAAAGTGTGTTACATCAAGGCACAAGACACATCCATATTCAGGGAAGCCTTTTTATGAGGCACTGCTTTAATATGATCCCCAAAATACCGTAATGTGCTGAGACACATTAAAGGAACATGGGCCAAACCAGACTGTACATACTGAATGTGCTCTCTGCTGAGAGGAAAGAATGAAGCAATGCTCTTCCTCGGATCCAGATGAGTAGAAAAATGATGGTATCACCGCTTTCTCTTTTCTTTTTCTTTTTCGTTTTTTTTTTTTTTTTTTTTTTTTTTTTACTTATGTTGCTTCATGGAAGAGCCAAAAAAAAGAGCAGTTATAATGTCTGGCTGGATGGAAACGATCAGTGCTATCAACTGGAGTGAGTCCATTCAGATGAAAGTGAGGAGTTTCCATTCCCAGGGGTCATAATGTGGACATGATGGTTTCTTTTATTGACAGCAATCAAAGAACTGTGGACGTGTAGACTGGTGACCTGTCGAAATATGTTATTTAGAATGTTATCGTCATTGTACACGACACCAGCGACATATCTAGTTATGAAAATGCTTATTTTTTTGGCTTAATATGAGAAAAGGTGAACTTAAAAATTCTTAAATAGAAGAGGTGCAAAAACAATACCTGTGCCAAAATTTCTTATTTTACATATAAAGATAAGTACACTTCTGATAATGCATCTTTCCACTTTTTCCTAAATTCAAACTGTAACTGTAACTATAATATCAGGATATTAATATGAGAGAAGTTGGATTGGGATATCAGTTTTTTGCACAAAAATCATTAATATTTCTTTATCATTAATTTCTAATTACTTATCAATTTTACTATAAAATATAATTATAACATCAACAGAATATGAGGGAAGTTGAACTGAAAATTTAGGAAAGAAATCTTTTGTTATTAATATTTTATTTCAACTATTTTAAATAGTACAAAGTACAAAACCTTTAATATTTAGTAATTAATCGTTTGTTTTAAACTTTTAAACATCTACAGATTTTACTTTTTACAGATTTAACTTTTTAAATCTTATTTATTTTTCCCTCAGATTTCCAGTGTAGATGCCACATCTCACTGTATCTATTCTTGGTGCTGCTGCTTCAGTATAATTATCACATAATCATATAATTTTGTCACATGAGCATAAATATAATCTAATACTGTTATTCTAACATAAAATACCAATTGTCATGGTGGAATTATCTTGATTGCGGTTCACATAAAAGTAATGAGATGAGAGTCTTCAGAACACTATTCACATACCATTTCACCCATCCCGTTGATTACTCCTGACTGAGCCTCCTTCGTCTGCCGAACGCCTGGGAGCCCACATTAGTGGGGACGAATTTGCTGCTTCCAATTCCCCCTGAGCGGCTCAGGAAGTCTGCCAGGCGATGGGTCACGCATGTGGCCGTGTTACAAGCTCTCTTCTGTGTCGTAACACTGGAGGGGGGAAAATACTGGGAATTTAGATTTTCATTGAGAAGAAATGAGTAAACATTTTAAAATGTACAAAATTCATGTTTTAAATATATTGAACAAAAGGAAAATGGCAGCAGTAATGCATCTTACCTAAAACGGGTACTTACGCCTGATTATATGTCATTTATCAAATTAAAAACGCTTTTTCGTTTCTGAGCTTTAAACAAACAATGAGCAAAAAAAAGATCTCCTTCTAAAAATATCTTTATTAGATCAAGAACAAAGTCAAATCACACAAGACAGGAATTTGGCTGTGGGTTAAAAAAAGCTCATCGTTACGCCCTATCTACCAATGAGAGCTCCCCGATTTGGTGAATCAGTTATATAACCCAAATAGATCCGGTGACTATATGTAATTAGTGGAACAGAGTCTGTCTGAGATTTGCTACTCTGCCAAAGAAAGTAGAAAAAAATGTTCTTTCAAGTCAATCAGGCAAGCAAACTTCCACATGCACTCGCATATCGGGGCCAAGCACGGGTTTACAGCCGCTGCCGATTAGACACGATTGAGCGCCTCTCCGTATCCAGCCAACACATCACTCTCTTCCAGGCTGCGCTTCTTGCCCGGTGTACCCGCTCCTACATTGGTGCGTGGATATGTCTGCAGCTTGTGCAGCTCCTGGGACAGTTTCCCCAGCACGCAAGTGCTGAGGCTGGAGCAGCGCTTGGACACGGGTCTACCCAGGCTGTGAGGAAACATGCAGAGAAACTCATAGACACGTAGACATGCAAGAGCATTCGTTCTGTTCACATACAGGATAGACATGATGATATGTTGACATGCTTCCTCGCATGGCTGGTTTCTTAAAACAAATCATGCTTCCGTAACTAATTTCTGCTGCACTTTTCATGTCTTTACTTGAGCATATCATGCAGGCATTTCCTCACATGTTTTCAGATCATGCTTCCGTCCATGCCGTTTGATATACTCGTTTTCATGCATTAAGAGCAAACAGGCATCATAAATCTGATGGGTAAATAAAGTTTCATGCAGAGAATAAACTGGCAGAGGACTCTGCAGCTTTAATAGAAAAATGAATCCCCATATCTATACAGAAATTCATCACATACCTGTCATATACAACAAGTACAAGTACACCTGACATTAAGGAGGCATTGCTCTCATGTTGGAAGAATTTCAGCCTTACTTCTTAAATGCGAGAGAAACAAATCAGTGCACACTCGCTAAATTATTCAACAGATTGTGATTCCAATAAGTAGATACGATGATGTTCGTACCTGTTTTCCTCAGCTGCCTGTTGCTCCATGTCCTCTGCAGTCATCTGCATGAATTCTTTGACGATTGCGTGCAGCAATCTTCTCGCTTCGTAGTCAGTAAGCGTAGTTCGATCTGGTGATGATTCCAGTACGGGCCTGCAATGCAACGTCTTCGTGATTATCGTGTCTATGCAAACAGTTTGTGCGAGGTATTCTTTTTGTTGCATGATAAAAGCACTTTTTGCTTACTACATCAAATCCTAAACATAATCAAAACAATCTGCTAAGAGTATGGCACTTAAAAGCTGTCCAGTTGCCAAGTTAAGATTTATCACCCGATCAATACTGTCGTAAGCAGAGTGGGTTTGGCTGGGATTCATCTGATGTAATCAGAAGACTGATAGTCCACGATGCCGCAACCTCTAATGAAAACATATGCTCTCTTGCCGCCGTCCGAACGACTTTACCAAAGCACCAATTTCACTTACAAATATTTGTAGCTAGTTTAAGGAATTATCACAGGAAAAAACTCTGCCCTGTGAGCATTTATCAACACGTCAGTATGGTTCTTATAAAACCTCACCTGGCAGGAGCTGCGTTAGAGCTGTACATCTGGCAAATAATCAGAGCGTAGGCAACGAGGAAAGCGGAGATCTTCAACATAACCATGGTCCCCTGTGGTGAAACATTTCATCATTAGATAGTTTAAGAACACCTCGGAAAAACTAGTCAAGCCATTACAGGTGAAAAAGTTGCATTTTAGCTGAAAATCTCCTCTTCTTTCTATCTATGAATCTATCAGTTTTTATTCCCCTCAAACTTCTCCTGTTTTTCTCTGTCCCCATGTTTAAAAACTAAAATAAGATTTGAAAAGTCTTCTCTTGTTTGCTGCAGAAGAACCACAGCTTGTGTGGTTGGTGCAGACATCTCCCACTGTCAGGCGCTACGCTATAACTGCAGCATTAAAGATATTAGTCTCGTGATTTCCCTTCCAGCAGGACCCGGTGCATTAGTGTAATGAGCTGCTGTCTCTGCTCCCACAGCCAGGTCTAAGGAGCCGTCCAGTTCTCCTTGAAAAAATCCATCGAGCATGCCTTTCTGTGCAACTACAGAGCCAAGAGTAATGTATATACCATTAAGCGCTCCCTAACATTTTATTTAGTTTACTCACACACGTCTACCAGTACAGCATATTGAGAATGATACAAAGCATGGCACATCTAGTATGTGGCAAGCCGTAAATAGTTGTTACTTACCTTGAGATGTTCGGCTTCGTGCAATAGATATAGAAAAGAGTCGTCCCAAAATAGAGGGGATATTTCAACTTGATGAAATTTTGAGTCTGTTGCATTAAGCTACAATACACCTGCCTATATACCCACCATGTGGGTCTCACTATTGACAGTGTGGGTGTTTAATGATTCTCAGACAGCCAATCAGAGCTCACTGCTCCCTCATCCAACCAATCAGATTCTCCTCTGGCTTCTGGAAAATGATAAAGTGTGTGTCACACCAATGACGTCATTCTTCAATCACAAACTGCTCCATTCACAAAAATTCACCAGTGATCAGCAAAATTCAATATCGTTTGGGGGAAAAAAAATTGTAGGTAAACTGTTTAAAGGAAGTCTATGATGTGTTTTTCCATTGTGATGATAAGTGTCAACCAGAGGCAAAATCTATCTATCTAGATATAGCTCAATCTAGCTCTATGATATAGCCGTTACACAGAGTTTGCCTGATACTTAGTGTTTTAATTACCTTTTTTTCAGCTGAGTGAAGCACATACACAAAACTGTTGTGGCTACATACTTAAAGAACTGAGAGAAAAAGGCACAAGGCTTATGTGTGACATTTTCCTAAATCCATTTCAAATGACGTGGATGGTGGAAAACAAACTCAAATACCCTTTCACTGTGTATCCTGTAATAATGAGTGTGATCAATTGCAACATTGCTCTTGTCCTTATTTGGGTTTCCGTGATGGTGTGACCCTTCGTCAGAATCAAAGAGGTTACGACCATAACAAGCCTTCCATCTCAGTCCCAATTACAGAACTCTTTGTCTTGAGGCATCATCCGACTCCTCTACTTTATTGGCTAAGGCCTAATAAACCATTTCCACTAAGAGACAGTGTTTGCGTCACATAGGAACCCCATTAGTCTGGATGAGCCTTTTAGTGTTATCGAACCCAAAGCCTCGCCAATGACGGAATCAGTAAATCTGGGCGACGTGACAGGACCAGGGACCCCCCCTACGGACGCAAACTACGCTCGCACGCGTGATGAGCTCCTTCTGCCTAATGAAGGGTCGTTTCCGCTTTAGAGGAACACTTCGCCACGTCCATAGATCAGTGAGTAAGCAAACAAAGTAAACCGGCAAGTTTTCCGTTCCCTCGTGAAACTTTGGCGTCGATACTGTAACCTTTCAGATTTGGTCATGCTTTAACATCACTCACTCCAACCGGCCTTGTGTGAGTTATTTTAGGAGACAGATAATCATTTCGTTTCGAGGCAGATGATGTCCTTTTGGATTACGTTTGTTCGTTCGCCTATGACACACTTCGTGAGTTCATTTGAGGAACGGCATCGCTAACAGCAGCTGTTATCATGGCGCAGGACAAAGCTTTTTTGGACCACACGGATGTTTAAACACCTGCGGACGGAACCGAACAGGGATTAAGTGTGATTTGTACTGACTCTGAGAGTAAAACTAAACACAATCCATAACCCTCTCTAAGACAAAGAGTAGCACTAAACGGTCAGCGAGGAGCCAGCACAGTTCATCCTTAGACATTAAGGAAATGAGATTTAATCACTGAGTGTTGCTCATCAATCAACCCTCTTTAGTGAGTTAGAGTTCATCATAATCTCGTTTGTGTGCTTTACTGATCACACACCATCCTTTTATTTAGACTACATTAACAACCAATGGCATCATCTGACTGGGACTGGCACGCCACCAAGTCACCAAGGACTAACAAAAAGAATGACTGAGACACCTCTGATGGCTATGAGCTGGGCCCATTCAAAACTGCTTACCGCATGTGCAACACTACAGCAAAATGGACTATGCAGAAAAAAAGCTATTTCTGAATCACAGCGTCCTCCATTACTAATTACGTTTTCTTTTGCTGAAATCACAGCAAAGGATTTCTTTTCATAATGTGCCGTTGCTCCTCTGAGGTCTCGCTTTTCTTTATTGATTAATCTATGTTGACTGACTCTTCCCTCTGCTATAGCAAATCCGTGTTTCTTATGGGAGGATATATTGAATGTTCTAGATGTCCTCATTATATATCACAAACACTGCAGTCTTTGAACAGAATCCTCGGAGACTTGCTGGATTTATCTATCCATACCGATGGAATGGCTCAGTAGGAAACTTCATAGATAATAAGACCCAAGACACCAAGGAACGGAGCATCATCAGTGTGGAAAATCACATTTCTACTGAAAAAAACAGGATGATTTATGATCAAATTAATACGTGATTACTATAGTTAACACATACATCTTTTAAAAGTATGCAGAGGTTGGTTTGATTTCTGTTATGCAAAGAGATTTGCTTTGTTTTTCCTCTTTAAACCTATTATGTTCTCAAGACAGCATTTTTACTTTTTTTTTTTTTTTTTTTCCTGAGGTGCTGTTCATTGATAACATACATAAGACTATTTATTCATTTGTATATTTGTTGTTGTTTTTTTCTTTTATTTAGTGATTTTTGTGCACTGGGGAACTGCAAATGCTTTGTATAGTCTTAAATTCAGTTGTTGGTTTTAAATTGTTGGTTGGATTAATATACAAACAATTTCCTAATTACATACGAGAAATGCATTACGATATTTATGACAAACTACTGAGCTTTAAATATGTATGATTCTGCAGTGCCTAGCACTTGATAATATCAAACCCGTTATGTTTATAAATGCTGCTCACATACATTATACATTGTGCAGAAGCATAATGCTTTTGTTTAAATAATTAAATACACTAACATCACCGTACAGATAATAAAACGGATCATAGTGTGTATAAAATGTGCTTGTAAATTAAACTGGGTGCTATTTTAGATGCCTGTGATGACTTGATAAATGTGCTGAGAACTTACAGGTCACTGCTTGGTTAAAAAAAAATGCCTACATGACTGGAGGGGAGTTTTAAAAAAGGGGAGTTTTGACCACAGGGTCAAAGTTTGTAGCACAAATCTTACAGTGCAAACGTGTCTGACACCAAAACTGGTTTTACTTAGTTTGCAAAACACACTCTCTTCTCTCACTTGTCACGAAAGGGAACTGTCTGGACTATTGACAAAAGAAATGTTCTGTCCCGGGCGGTCCTCTTTAAAATGTATTTAAAATTTACCATTATCGTAAATCGTTAACTCTCTGTAGCTGTCTTCGGAACTTCAGCCAAACTCACATTATGTATGGTAAGTGACTCAATCAAAGTGATGTTTTCCTTCGTGAACGAATTAGTGTTTTTAAGTAAATCATTCACATTCGCTTCCCTGACTCATGCTCCCTACACTTAAAATTTCTGCCTTTTGAAACATGTGACTCATGTCCTGTCTTCAAAATGTGTAATTTACTTAAGTGTGCCTTTTTATAATGACAAACAATTGTACCGTCCAAGTATTAGGAATCAAGGACTGACTGTAGCACGAACCAATAGCATTCGAGTACGGGCTGTGAAAGAGCACCTCATTGGATGGAACTACTGAACGGATACGCCCCCTTCGATGAACTTGTCAATCTTTTACACTCTGGTACTGAACGGGACATTCTGAACTGAATAACTGTTCGTGAACGAAAATCTGAATGCGTAAAAAATGGCATACTTAAAATAACTTAAGGACATTGTGTAACTACTTAATTTGTTTTTTGTTTTTACAACAGCTCATGCGATTTTATTGTTTTGATGCTTTTTCTGGAGTTTTTAAGTAGATTTGTAGCAAGACTTGGGTCCATGTGTTGTTTATGAATCGGTTTAGAAAATGATTCAGTCTTCACTTACACTCTCGCTTGTCCCCACCTAGCGGAGCAACGATGTAACCGCAGAGATTAACACTGAATGAATCAATGAACGAGTCATTTTTGTGGAAAGAAAAAAATCAAAAGATTAGATTAATCAACCATTAGTTCAAAGAATAGGTTTCCACTGCAAAGTCCTTTTTTGGTTTGTATGGGTGGGCGTGGCCACAAATATGTGGCAAGTTACAAAGAAGAACGCGCTTGGAAACGTCGCTGTGTGACGGCCTGCCCTAATGACAAGAAATCGGTCTGAATTCTCGCGATCAGTAGTTCTGACCACCGTTTAATCAAACACAAAGCAAGTTAACCCAAAGCGCTCTTTCCGCCAGCCAATCTTAGCCTTTAAGAGGCGGGGGATATAGAGCAACATGTGCAAGATGATCTCCCCATACACTGACTGACAGAGAACGGAGCGCTAGAAACTTTTCAGAAAGCACAGATTATCCCCAAGTGTTTGCATCTAAAATGGCATCGATTAAATGGTTGACATCTCTGTTCTCTCTGTCTTGGGAGCAAACTCTCATATGTTTGAGCAGTTTGTTCATTACACTCTTCATTTTGCTGGTGATTCGCCAGTTCGTAAAGCAGCGGAGACCCCGAGGGTTTCCCCCTGGACCGACACCTTTACCCATGATAGGGAATATTCTGTCCCTAGCCACAGAGCCTCATGTCTACATGAAGAGGCAGAGTGATATCCACGGACAGGTACGGATGACACTTCACTCTCAGTCCTTATTTTCTCTTTATTTACATGCATATAATCACATAATACATTGTTGTCACTTGGTTTTACTGTTTAAAAGGCTATTTTAAGCCAATTATTATGTATAATGCGTATTGCCTCTTACACCCTGTCTTGTAATGAATGAAGTTGGAATCGTCAATGGAATCGTCCCTTGTTGCGGGTTAAGGCTAGAAGGAATACAGGGCATGCGCACATCAATCTAACGTTATTTTTGTCACACTGTGCAACAATAATACTGTTTTTGTATTATAGTAAGGGCTAAGTTTAGGGTTGGGATAGGTGTAGACGTTAAAAAAAAAACAATCTAATAGGTAGAACAATTAATTTCATTGTTAGTTTCCGGTCGGAGCTGTATCCCTTCTAGCCTTGTTGCGCATTGAGTGGAGTTTTCATATCTGACGCGCTGCAAAGTTGCTCAAACTAACAGTTGATAACTTTTTACCGATATAATATTTTGTTTTATATGTGGCTGTATCAGTATGAACAGTGAACAATAAGAGTGTACTTATTTTGTTCTCATATTTTCAACGTAAAACATGCAAGACAAGCATATTGTGTTAAATGCAAATTTTAAATGTTAGTTAAATAGTAGTTAAAGACACTTTAATAGTTGGAGTCCATTAAAGCTAAAGTTCGACAGTTATTCACTTATTTTACTGCTGAGGTCTCTCATCAAGCTCACAGCTGATTGGTTCGTGGCAGCGTTCTCTTTTTGACGCGTCGCGTCGCGTCGCGTCGCGAGAAGCGTAGCTGGGGTGTTTGAAAAGAACAAAAGAGTATTGCATTTGCAACGGGCATTTTTGGCAGAGCGCCGCAGCACTCAGTTTAGCAGAATGGCCAAGACATGCTGAGTCAGCATGCTTAATTCATTTCCTCACTGTATCCATGAGGCTGAATGTAGACTTCTAATTATACTCCTTCATTAGTAGAAATATGTTTGGCAGGGGAGTGGATTAATGAATATTGCCATTTTATTATCCAGATTTTCAGTCTAGACCTGGGAGGAATCTCGACTGTTATTCTAAATGGTTATGATGCCATTAAAGAGTGCCTATATCACCAAAGTGAGGTTTTTGCAGATCGTCCATCCCTCCCTTTATTTCAGAAGATGACAAAAATGGGAGGTAAGTGGTTCCTCATAGAATAGTTTATTTTAGAATGATTTCCCAGAATAGATCACTGCAGACTTGTCTAGATTAAAGGAATAGTTCACCCAAAAATGAAGGTTCTTATTCCCCTCATGTCCTTCTAAACCTGTATGCATTTTTTTCCATGGAACACAAAAGATTATTTTTCAAAGGAGAAAAAAAAATCAAAAAGACACCATAAAAGTCCTGTTTTTTTTTTTTTTGGATCTTAACCCTAATAGCTACTAAGAAAGGTTGTCTTGGGAAAAGATCTCCTTTAGTTGTTTACAAGAATTATAACTGCGTACATGGTAAGTGAATGAAATGATTTTTTATTTTCGTGAACTATTCCTTTATCTATCTGGGTGATTCAGAGAAAAGGCTCTGGCACGGTAATGCATGTCAGAGTTGGAGCAATAACCAGAGAAGAGCGGCCAGTCACACATGAGATTATCACATTATCAGTATTGCAGTTCTTGTAATCTGTGTTCAACCCATGAGACTAGTACTGTTTGACTAATAATCTATGGTTAATCATACAAAAAAGTTTATCATTAGATAAACTTTCTTTGTTTCCATATTTAAACCGACCTCTCTCAGCATTGTTTGTTCTCTGTCTAGGCCTTCTGAACTGCAAATACGGCAGAGGCTGGATGGAACACCACAAACTGGCCGTGAACTGCTTCCGTTACTTTGGCAGCGGACAGCGGATGTTTGAGAGGATTTCTGAGGAGTGCCAGTTTTTTCTCGATGCCATTGACCAGCATCAGGGGAAGGCTTTTAACCCTAAACATCTTGTGACCAATGCCGTCTCCAACATCACCAACCTCATTATCTTCGGGCAGCGTTTCACGTACGACGACGGCGATTTTCAGCACATGATTGAGATCTTCAGTGAGAATGTGGAGCTGGCAGCCAGCGGCTGGGCTTTCCTGTACAACGCCTTCCCCTGGATGGAGTACGTGCCCTTCGGGAAGCACCAAAAGCTCTTCCGCAATGCCAACGAGGTGTACGACTTCCTTCTGCAAATCATCAAACGCTTCTCGCAGGACAGAGTGCCCCAGTCGCCGCAACATTACATTGATGCCTACTTGGACGAAATGGAGCAGAGCGCCACCGATAAAGCTACATCTTTCTCTCAAGATAATCTCATTTTCTCTGTTGGAGAACTCATCATTGCGGGCACAGAGACTACTACAAATTGTCTGCGCTGGTCTATGCTCTACATGGCTCTGTATCCCAGGATACAAGGTTGGTGCTCACAGAGCAGTGGTTTTATTTTTTCTTTAATGTCGTTGCACTAATCACGTTACGTTTTTTCCGTGCAGAAAAGGTCCAAATGGAGATCGATTGCGTCTTGAATGGCAGACCGCCCGCTCTTGAAGACAAGCAGAGGATGCCGTATGTGGATGCAGTGCTGCATGAAGTCCTGCGCCTTTGCAATATCGTCCCACTGGGCATCTTCCGCGCTACGTCTCAAGACGCGGTGGTGCGTGGCTACACTATCCCCAGGGGCACCATGGTCATCACTAACTTGTACTCTGTGCATTTTGATGAGAAGTACTGGAGTGACCCATCCATCTTCTGCCCAGAACGGTTCCTTGACTGTAATGGCAAATTTGTCCGGCATGAAGCGTTTCTCCCATTCTCAATAGGTAAGGGGCACATATTTGGGAAGTCAGTAAATCTAAAAGCTTTTCATCGTGTTCCTGATTTCTGTGTGTTTGTCTTTAGGTAAGCGGCACTGTCTGGGAGAGCAGCTGGCCAGGCTGGAGATGTTCTTGTTTTTCACCACATTGCTCCAGAGGTTCCATCTTCAGTTCCCCGAAGGCTTAATTCCAAGTCTCTCTCCAAAATTAGGCATGACCCTTCAGCCTCGGCCGTACTCCATATGTGCCATCAGGAGACAGCAGTAAAACGTGCCCTGCGAGTTCTGGAACACATGCACGCAACTCAGGGGATCCTACTAAGAAACGCAAACGGCAGAGCAGTTCCCTGTCTTAAATTCCATCAGGTTTTCAGCGGGGAATCGTGACCTGTAATATTGACTTGTTAAATTCACAGAACTTGTCCTCCAAAGTTTCACAGAACCCAGCCTGAGTGTGATAGGAGTACTGTTACAAGAACACATGCTCTGGAGAGCAAAGAACGAGCACATGTGTGTTACCAAACGAGGTCGTACATGAGGGTTTCAAGATAAATGTAGCATGTATCTTTCATAACTTGAACCAAAAAGTGTACTGTGTAGCAAACCGAACATTGTGCTTGTCAATATGAGTAGAGCTGTTGCGTCAATGATTGACAGGGTTTACCTCTATAACAGTTTGGAGGTCTGTCTTTTTCAGCATTCCTTGAATTCCCTCATTTCTGGAGTCGGGCAAGTGAGAGGAGAACAGCTGCCTTTCCCAGAAAGTTTTGAAAATGCTTCATGACTCCCATATGCCATATATCATTTCTGCAATAATAGCCCTGTCCCTAGTTTATCTCAGTGGAAAGAGATTATCAAGAAACGTGAGCTGCAGTATTTCTGAGGAAAAAAAATTGTGCTTTTGTAAAAAAGCTGGACTCCAATATACATTTTATAGCAAAATAGTATTTTTACTTCACTTTTAACAAGTTTTTTTGCATGTTATAAAAAAAAGATGAAAAGCCTGACAAAAAAACTTATAAATAAAGACACAATATACCTTTTTTATGCGAGTTGTTTTAATGCTGATCTTAAGCTTTCTGTCTGTCACCTCTCTTTCAACTGTGGTGGAATTTTACGAAGCCAATTATACACGATATAAACCAAGCTGGAAAAGGGGGCATATAGATAAAAGCTTTTAGGATTTCCTGAGACTGACTGACTTGTGTAGTTCTATGAACTGGTTTGGCACATATCAAAAATGAAACCTACGTCACACCTCTCTTTATCAGTTTGCACTGGCTGCCAATAGCCGCTTGCATCAAATTCAAGGTACTGGTATTAGTCTACAAGACAACAACTGGCTCTGCACCGATATACCTAAACTCACTAGTTCAGACGTATGCGCCCTCCAGAAGCTTGCATTCTGCAAGTGAGGCTCCAAGGAGGCACAAAATTACTCTCACGGACTGCTGAGTCTTTAGCCATTTTCAAAAAACATTTAATAACATCCTTTTCGTCAGCACATGACCAAGTACGCTCTTAAAAATAAAGGTGCTTTAAAAGGTTCTTCAAGCGATGCCATAGAAGAACCATTTTTGGTTCCACAAAGAACCATTCAATCAAAGGTTTGTTAAAGAACCATCTCATTCTTACCTTTTTATAATCTGAACAACCTGCTTTCCAAACGTGTTACCTATATCATAAAATATCTTGATTCTCAAACGTGTGTAAATGTAAATGCATTTTGCACTTTCATAGATTATGTTAGATGATCTATAATGGGCGATGGGCAAAGTTGTCTAATAGTGTAATCTATTAACTATGTGTATATATATATATGTATATACAGTCATGTGAAAAAGTTCGGACACTCTATTGAATTTCGTGGTTTTCTGTATCAGGACATAATAAAAAATTATCTGGTCTTTGGCAGGTCTTAAAATTTGGAAAATAAATCCTCAGATAAACAGCATCACATGACATATCACACTGTGTCATTATTTATTTAACAAAAATACAGCCAAGAGGAAAAGGCCATGTGTGACAAAGTTAGGACACCCTATGAGTCAATTGCCTGTAGCAGCAATAACTTGAAGCATTCATTTTCTGTATGACTTTATCAGTCTCTCACATCGTTCTGGAGGAATTTGGACCACTCTTCTTTTCAATGTTGCTCCAGTTTATTGAGGTTTGTGGGCATTTGTGTATGCACTGCTCTCACCACAGCATTTGAGTCAGGATGAGCTCTGGACTTGGACTGGGCTATTGCAACACCTTGATTCTTTTCTTTTCAGCCATTCTGTTGTAGATTTGCTGGTGTGCTTGGGATCATTGTCCTGTTGCAAGACCCAATTTTGGCCCAACATTACATGTCGGACAAATGCCTTCGCATTTGACTCTAGAATACATTGATATACAGAGGAGTTCATGGCCAACTCAATGACTGTGAGGTGCCCAGGTCCAGTAACTACAAAACAAGCCCAAAATGATCAGCCCTCCTCCAGCATGCTTGTCTTTTGGTATGAGGTGTGCTGATATGCTCTTTAGGTTTTCACCAAACTTGGCGCTGTGCATTATGGGCAAACATCTCCACTTCGGTCTCGTCTGTTCAAAGGACATTATTCTAGAAGACTTGTGTTTTGTTCAGATGTAACTTTGCAGACCTACACTGTGCTGCATTGTTTGTTTGTTTTTTTATATAGAAGATGCTTTCTTCTGCCAAGCCTTCCAAACATGACATTTTTGTCCCATATTTTTCTAATGGTATTGTCATGAACTTTATCATTTAACATGTTAACTGAGGCCTGTAGAGTCTGAGGTGTAGGTCTTGGGTTTTCTGCCATTTCTCTGAGCTTTACACGGTCTGATCTTGGGGTGAATTTTCTGGGACGTCCACTCCTGGAAGGAGAGGTGTCTGTTTTAAATGTCTTCCACTTGTGAATAAACTTCAAATTGTTTGGAAATGGCCATATTACTCTTCTCAGATTGATGGCAGCAACAATTGCTTCTCTGAGATGATTGCTGATGTCTTACCTCCTTGGCATTGTGTTAACACACACCTGAAGGCTCCAGACCAGCAAACTGCCAAAGCTTTTGCATTTATAGAAGCGCTCAGACTTGCTGATGATCAGTTAATCAAAGGTATTTAATTATCAGTGCTTGACCGTTATTTACCCTCTTAATTCCAGTGTTAACAGTAAGGGTGTCCTAACTTTGTCACACATGGCTTTTCCATTTTGGCTTTATTTTTGTTCAGTAAATAATGACACGGTGCAATTTGTCATGCGTTGTTGTTCATCTGAGGCTTTCAATTTCTGTTCAGACAAAGGTCTTACAGGTTTGGAATTAATGACAGAATTTTCATTTTTGAATGAACTAAATTATTCCATTAATGTAACATGTTGCTTTCTTTATTTGGTATATAGCTTATTTTCTTTCTGCAGTGCCAAGTCAAAATCCCCATGTTGTTACTGTAAAAACATTTACAGGCCACAAAAAATTTTTGCCGTCTGTGTTTTCTAGGCACCACTTATTAGACAAACTGCACAGGACCGGGAAACTCAATTAAAAGAGGAGTGACGGGTAGGGGCATTGTTGCTTTGGGTAAGCTGTCACAGAGATGCTGTCATCTGAAGAGATAAGGCTGGCCTTTTGTATGACCTACACTTGGGGACTCATCATTCGTTGACTGTCATCTTACAGGCAGTTCCTCCCAGGAGAACACTTGGGCTTTCATCTGCAGCAATGTGCAACTCGATGATGCTCAGATAATGTCAAAAACATGTTGCGTCATGGAGATAACAGTGAAGGGTGTTTGGACTTCTCTTAAAGGAAAAGTCCACTTCCAGAACAAAAATTTACAGATAATGTACTCACCCCCTTGTCATCCAAGATGTTCATGTCTTTCTTTTTTCAGTCGTAAAGAAATTGTTTTTTGAGGAAAACATTTCAGCATTTTTCTCCATATAGTGGACTTCAATGGTGCTCCAAGTCAGAACTTCAAAAATGCAGTTTAAATGTGGCTTCAAACAATCCCAGCCGAGGAAGAAGGGTCTTATCTGGCGTGACGATTGGTTATTTTCATAAAAATAATACAATTTATATACTGTTTAATGACAGTTAGAGTATGTCGAAAAACTCCCATCTCGTGTTCTCCCTCAACTTCAAAATCGTCCTATATTACTGTTTTACCTTTTTTGTTAAGGCTGTTTGATCTTCTTTGCATGTTCACTTTGCAAAGACTGGGTCGGTACTTCTGCAGCGATGTAGGATGATTATTTTTAATGAAAATAACTGCATTTGGGATCGTTTGAAGTCGCATTTAAACGGCAATTTGGAAGTTCAAACTTGGGGCGCCATATCAGTCCATTATATGAAGAAAAATCCTGAAATATTTTCCTCAAAAAACAATTTCTTTACGACTGAAGAAAGACATAAACATCTTGGATGACAAGGAGGTGAGCACATTACCTGTAAATGTTTGTTCTTTAATAGGACAGTTTCTTCTCCTTTAAGGTCATGTTCAAATCTTGTTAAATCACTGTGGTGGTGCGATTAAAACTAAATGACATATGTACCTGGATAATGTTTGCACAAGTATAATTCTACTATTAACAAGACCAGGGGTTTTCAAACATTTTGATTGCAAGGACCCCCAAGTATTTTGACCCCTATAATGTTCACGTATACAAAGAAAAAAAAAAAAAGTTCCATAAAAAGTTTCCAAAATGAAATAACTGCTTTTGAATTGTCATTTTACTAAATTGTTAAAATAATATTAATAATATATGTAAATAATATATGTAAAAAAATATTTTCCAGATAATTTTATAAATAAAAATGTCTTTAATGTGTTATATACTTAATGAAAAGTAAATGCTTTCCTGATAAGTAGACAGTCTAAGAATTTTTTTTTTTTTTTTTATAAATATAAATATATGTTGACATAAATTGATAGAAAATTTAAATATAAATTGATAAACTGTCTTTTTAAAATCTGGAAAATACTTTTCATTGAGTTGACAGCTCAAGTTTTGGGAAAAAAATATAAATTACATATAGTCAAAAGTGTAGGGTCAGTACATTTGTAAAGAAATTAATACTCATCAAGGATTAAATACTTCAGTCACATGATCCTTCAGAAATTATTTTAATATTCTGATTAGCTGCTCAAACAAAACATTTTTATTATTATTATGTTGAAAACAGCTGAGTAAAAATTTCTAAGTTTCTTTGATGAATGGAAAGTTCATAAGAACAGCATTTATCTAAAATAGAAATCTTTTCTAACATTATAAATGTCTTTACCACTTTTGAAAAGCATCCTTGCTAAATGAAAGCATTAATTTCAGAAAATTTAGCTGTGATCATAGGAATAATTTACATTTTAAAATATATTCAAGATATTTTGAACAGTAAAAATATTTCACATTTTTACAGTTTTTGCTGTGCTTTGGATCAAATAATTGCAGGCTTGGTGAGCAGAAGAGACTTCTTTAAAAAACATTAAAAATCTTAAAAATCTGATAGTGTATAAATAAATGATGTTCGATTAAACTCCATATTCATCAAAGGATTCTAAAAAAAAAAAAAAAAATGCTTAATGATTTCCACAAAAATATTAAGCAGCACAGTTTTGTGGTGATAAATGTTTCATGACCACCAAATCAGAATATTAGAACGCTTTTATGAAGGATCATGTGACAATGAAGACTGGAGTAATGGATGCAGCTTCAAACGATCTCGGTTGTAACCAATCTCAGCCAAGGAAGAAGGGTCTTATCTATCGAAACGATTGGTTATTTTCATAAAAATAATACAATTTATATACTTTTTAATATCAAACACTCGTCTGGTCTTTCTCTGCCTGAACTCTGTGTATTCTAGCTCAAGGCAGTTAGGGTATGTCGAAAAACTCAAACCATAATTTCTCCCTCTCCCTACCCCTAACTTCAAAATCATCCTGCATCGCTGCAGAGGTTCCGATCCAGTCTTTGCAAAGTGAACATGCAACTAAGATCTAACACCCGTAACAAAAAAGGTAAAACAACAATATAGGACGATTTTGAAGTTGAGGGAGAAAATACGGTCAGAGTTTTTTTTCGACATACCCTAACTGTCTTGAACTAGAATACAGAGTTCAGGGAGAGCAAGACCAGACAAGCGTTTGACATTAAAAAGTATATAAATTGTATTATTTTTATGAAAATAACCGATCGTTTCAATAGATAAGACCCTTCTTCCTCGGCTGGGATTGTTTACAATCGCATTTGGGATCGCATTTAAACTGCATTTTGGAAGTTCAAACTCAGGGCACCTTATCAGTCCATTATATGAAGAAAAATCCTGAAATGTTTTCCTCAAAAAACATTTCTTTACGACTGAAGAAAGAAAGACATGAACATCTCGGATGACAAGAGGGTGAGTACATTATTTGTAAATTGTTGTTCTGGAAGTGGACTTCTCCTTTAAGTGCAAACACTGACTTCCCTGATGTCTCTAACAGCCCTAAAATTCATTTTTCATTCAATTTTATTTGCAGGCCCCTTCTTCAGACACTAGTTTGAAACCCCTGACTTATAACAGGCAAGTGCACATTCACTCCCATGCAAAACACAGAACACCAAAAAACGACACAGACCAAAATCAACTGAGAGAGAGTGAAACTATTGTTCAGGGATGGTGCTTTTATGACAGCTATAAATAATAACAAAAAAAGTCAATTCTCCCCCACAACCCTGAAAAGGCTGAATGGTTACATCAGACATTGCTATCTAAATGCTACATAAAAAAGTGAATGCCATCGTAAAGATACCGATGACAGGAACGTCGGAGGTTACTGTGGTGCGACAAACCCCCAAAAGTGAGATACCACAGTCGAGCGAGTGGTCAGCACGAGGGGATGGGGGCGCCGTGACGCTCTGATCCGCCGTCACCCTTGCTTGGCAACCTGAATGATGTTCAGAATGCGTGGGTTCGAGCTCAGCCGGGGGTGAGCTCAGTGAAGTGGACGGGAGGTGGGGGGACGAACTGAGCCACACTGGAGTCCCGGATCCAAGAATTGATGAACACACAGTCTGGACAGAAACGAGAGAGAGAGAGAGAGAGAGAGAGAGAGAGAAAAAGCACCACAAGCTGCTTTGGGTGCGCACAAGCCCCCAACACAGAACACACCCTGAGCACAGGCCAAAAAAGTGACTAATGAACAAACCCACAAAGGGAGACAGAGACAGGGAGGCATCCGGCATCGCCACCAGCTTTAGAAATTAGGGGCTTTCGGCAAAGAGTGGTTATGGGCAGGAACAAAAGACAGTGCACCCAAAAAAAAAATAAAATAAAATAAAATAAACTAACAAACTGAAAAACACAACACCCAAACACATCCACATCTGTAAATAGCATTAGATTTTTTAAAAACTCCTGAAACAAGATGATAATTACATGGTCTCAATGTACAATATATGTCAGCCGTATGTAGAAAACAGACGCATTGTTGATTAATTAAAAAATATATAATATAATATATATATTTATATATGCAAGTATTCTTTCTGTGCAGAGGTTAAACACTTGTTTGGTAGTAAAATGTGCACATTTATATCTTTTTTTTTTTACTCTTAAATATACTAGCTTGATTTACACTGCCTACTTGAGAACTTTCCTCTACAGAGACAAAATGAGTTTTTCTTGAGGTGAGGCAGACCGAGAGAGAGAGAGAGAAAGAGACCCGGAGACCCGGGTTCGTCTCCACCTCCCCGTCCTCCCCTCGTTATATTCTAGTGGAATGCCTAGAGTTCTTGCTTCAGACAAAAAAATAGAGAACTATTAGTATTAAACCTGCCTTATGGTGAAGAATAAGAAAATACGAAAAAAAAAAAAAAAACAAAAAAAAAAAACATACAGCTTTTGAGGTGAAACCCTGGATTACTTGACAATGAACTGGCCAGATTTTGCGTTTGGCAAGAAGTACAAGCATGTTCAAATAATGCCAAACGTGAATGTTTAGAATACATGCATGCTGTTTCAGTAACATTCCCGGGTCCCAATTCTTATCAGGGGGTCTTTGACAAAAAATAAACATGGACATACTGGTCTGGAGCAGCTGATAAGGACGGGGGTTAATGTCTAGGACACTGCACTTTGGGGGAGCATCTCGCAACTTTCAAGTTATTCATACAAAAAATAGAAACTTTTTTTGTCCCGCCTCTGAAAAGAACGTTCGACGTGCAAGTTGAAATTGCAGAATTAAATTTTCGCAAAAAACAAGGATCGATCCTTCACATGAATCCTGAGTAACCGTGAAAAAATATATCTATTTAAACGTAAAAAAGGAGAAACGTCCCTTCATTTGAACAGCATTCCTGTCCCGTTTGCTATGCTTTTAAACACAGACGGACTTTACAGAGAAGTTTCGACGATTGGCAACTCAGCGTTCCTGAAGAGGAAAGAGGGGGGGAGGACACCACAAACGAAAAAGAAAAAAGAAAAAAAAACAACCTTACAAACAACAAAGGCAAACGAAAAACTGCAAGAAGGTGATCAACATGAATAAAAAGCATCCAAAACGATGCAGAAGTCAGGTCATTTTTCAGTCAAAATGTCAGCATTTCCACTCGTCCTAATGACTCTGTTCAGTAATACAGTGTTTTATGTCGCCAGCATGAATTGGGGACTGCACACACAGTGCAGCGTACATAGCCCATTTTCTGGACCACAAGAAAAATAAAAACAAACAATATTTTATATATATATATAGATTTTTTTTTGTAAAGTTCAGACAGGCACATTTTGAGTTATGCTTCCTGACGCTGAGCCTGAAACGGCTTCGGTCGCAGTCTTTCTATGTTTTTGAACTGTTCGCTTTGGTAACGGGTGTCAATTACGTCATAGTCTCTTTTTTTCGTGTCCTTTTGGACTTAAGTACCTACGGGAGAGTTAAGAGCTCTACGTTCAAGGCAGCGTCACAGCCAGGATGGCACAATTCTCCCCTGCCTGCGTTCTTCTGTCTTGTTTTAATCTCACAACACTTTGTCTTCCAAGCTCTCCGCTGATTCTCCATGGGGTGAAAGTGCATAGGAGTGGGGTTCCCACCAAAGGGTCCTCTCACAGTAGTAAGGCCTTTTTTCAACACAATGTGAACTGCATTAGCTTCAGAGTGTCGGCACAGTGACGAATTTCAGCGTGGGGAGATCCGCTAGGGTCTTCCTCAGGGTGTCAATGTGTGTTTGTGTAGGTGAAGGAGAGGGAGGAGTCGTTCACCTCTGCTTAAGCCCCTTCATTTTATGACCTTCTCCTCTTGCTACTGCCGTTCCTCCTCCTCTGCCTCCTCTTGAATGACCTGGATGTCGTCGGAGGAGGAGGTGGACGGAGGAAGGCTGGGGCTCTCGGATTGCTGCTGCTGTTGCTGCTGCTGAGTCTCCAGCTCTTTGGCCTTCTCCTCTTCTTCGATGGTCTTCTTCCACACCTTGTGGTTCTCTGTTAAGTGCTGCATGATGCTGCAGAACAACCGGCGCCGACCCTTCCTCCTCTCTGTAAGGAAAACGACTCAATTAATGACAACCAGGATATGGTCTAAAACTCTTACGAGAAACTTATGAGCACAACTGTATATTAGGGATGTAACAGTATTATCAATATCGTGGTATCGTGATAACAAAACTTAATATCATCATGGTCATGTGACGATATGAAATGACAGGTCTTCTAGGCAAAAAGTGTAATTTTTAAAATACATATAAACTTCTTATTCTAACATAAAATGTCTTTGAAGTTGTATTTTAGGCCATTATTGCTTTGGCACATTATCTGTCAAATGCTGGGTTATTTTTTTTTTAACCCAAATGCTGGGTTTAGCCCGTTGGGTCATTTTATTGGGTTATTTTTAATATTTTTACCCAGGGGCTGGGTTATGTTTTTTTTTTTACCCAAATGCTGGGTTTAACTTGTTAGGTCATATTATTAGGTTATTTGCAATATTTTTTACCCAGGCGCTTAGTAGCTTTTCTGTAACTAAGCTGCTGGGTCATTTTTAACGCTGGGTTATTTTTTTTCTACCCAACCGCTAGGTTAAGCCCGTCTCTGGCAAAACAACCAAGCTGCTGAGTTACAGTCAGAGCACGGGCTTTTTAAGTCCTCTACAGGAGAGAGCGGTTCACAGCATCGCCGATTTGGTGCACTTCTTCAGCGACATAAAGGTTTGTATATATTTTACTTCATTTATAAAGTCTTTACTGTGCTGTAAATTGTATTATTTTACGCAACGCAACATAAGGACGAGATGTTAATCAGCTGCGTTTAATTTAGCTTGATATTAAAATGTGTTCTCTAATGTCAGTACTGTTTGTTAATGGGCAGGTTTCGGAGTCAATCATGGCATCTTTCAAGTGAAACGCTAGGTCGCGGTCTGAAGTTCGTAGTTACCCTGGCGAACAGCAGATCCTTCACCGGCTCAGATTTCAGCAACACACTGGCCTGAGAATTAGTGCTATTTCAGTAAAAAACGATTAAAGAGAATGGTTATATACACTAAAATTAAAATGCTACTGTCTAAAATGCTTGTTAAACAAGTTTAAATGTATGTAATATTGTAAACTATGCTGTATTCACCCAAATAAATTAAATTTGTCTTGTATTTTGTCCATATGTTCTTGCTTAATAATAAATGTTCATCTTTTGATTATTGCTGTTGCCTCTAGTAATTCTGTGTGTGTTTTTAATAAGTTCCAGTCCATTTTAAGCCAGCAATATAATAATTTTTAAACAACAGATGACTTAAATAAAATAACCCAGCATGTTTGGTAAAAACATTTAACCCAACCAGCTGGGTCAAAATAACCCAGCATGTGTTCTGTCCAATATTTACGCAACGCTGGGTTGCCAAATAACATAAATTGCCTGTTTTCACCAAGGTTGCCAGGTTTTCACAACAAAACCCACCCAATTGCCACTCAAAACTAGCCCAAAACTAGGCCAATCGCGTTTCAAGGGGGGTCCCCCATTAAAAATTGCATTCCGGGGTGTAAAATACAAGTTGTTTTTGTCAGAGTTCCCCTGGTAAATTGAAAAACAATGAAAAACAACTTGCGGCAACATTGGTAAAGCAGCCCATTTCCGCGGGAAAACACTGGTTTTCACTAAGCTGGAGTTTTCTGTCTAAATTAAAGGTTAAAAGTGCAGTATGAATTGCTGACAACTAGCAGTTTAAATGGGTAACATCACTGCAGTCCAAATTCTAAATATCTCTTTCAAGTGTAGAAATTAATAAAAAAAGTATTGTAATTTCCCTACTGTAGGGTAAAGCAATAAATAAAACACCTATCAAAACATTTTCATTTATTTTACAGTGCAATTATTTTACAATATATGGCTATTACTTTACTGTCATAGGAATAACAAAAATATATTGTAAAATTATAAATTGTTGTTGTTATTATTATATTGTAATTTTTTTAGCTTCCTAACACAAGTGTGAATGTAATTTATACTGAGACAGTATACCACAGCTAAAAAAAGAGGGTTGAGTCCCCTTTAAAGCTCAGGTACAAGTCAGTTCACTTTTTTCTGACTTAAGTTTTCTTAGTTAAGAACATGGGTTGGAGCTCTTAATTCTGAATTCTCAAAGTGCATTCGAATAATTTAACTTTAAAATGCACAAAATTTTCAAAGTCTTGAAATATAGAAATAATATTGTATCTAGACTTAATATCATAATATTGTATCGTGAGATTTTGATATTGTTACATCCCTAATGTATATTCATACTTGGTTCAAGATCCTCGTCTAGCTCTTCATCTTCCGTTTCGATGTCTTCCGTCTCTTCTTCGTCGTCGGAGCCCTCCTCGTCCATCCAGTATCCCGGCAGCAGGCCGGCAGCATCATAGGAGTTACAAAGAGGTCCGACGATGTGTGTGATAAAAGACTCCTGCAGCTTCGCTAACTGTGGTGCTGAGCGATCCATGAAAGGACTGATGGGTAATCCTAGAGTGGCTTCTTCATCACCCTATAAAGGAGGAAATGCACATATGTTGATCTCACGTTGCTGCATCTTTTGAACATTACGTAACGTGAATAGGAACATACCTGCTCATAAAACTCATTGACGATACCCTCTGTCCATTTGAGGTGAAGGCTGCGGTCTTTGGCCGGCCCATTGATATCTGCCAGCTTAATGCACACTTGGCACACTAACAACCTGTCATTTTCATTAGTCCAGTCGATGCCTGGACTATTCACATCATTAACCTGTAAAAAAGAAAAAGATCAATCAGAGGATTAAACTAAAAAAAGCACAGTTTGCTGCAGTATGCATGTTCAGTAGATGCATTCAATTATACATTTATAAACAGACTACTGGGCAAAAGTTTAAAATTAATAAGTTATAATGTTTTTTAAATAATTCTCTTATGCTCAGCAAGGCTGCATATGTTTGATCAAATATAATATTGTGAAATATGACTACACTTTTTATACACCCGTTTTTTCTGGTTCTCAAATCTGATATTCTATTGATATCGGAACTTCTACCGTTTGTATCACTCCACTTGTGGTATTTCTCACAGCGAGTGTGTGGATGCCCAAATCCACTATAATTTTATAAATGATACTCATTTGTGTCAGAATGTAGTTTTAAGAGTTTTTAGGTGAGAATGTGCTAGTTTAGATTTTAAATATGCGGTTTGTTAATAAAGATAATGTCTATTTAAAAATTTGCCTCAATGTTTTCGGAGATGTGAGCTTCAGGGCTTCACCGGGCATTCAGAATAAATGACATTTTAATTTGGGCTGTCAAACTATTTAAATTTTTAATCTAATTAATTAAATGATGTGTCAATTAATTATTATAATTAATCTCAAAGTAAGTTTTCCTGTGAAAATACCTACAAAAAATTATTAAAACTATTTTTGGGTTAAATTGATCAAGCAGACATGTAGCTTTAGAAATAAATATTTTATCTGATTACTACACAAACATTTAGGCTACAACAGCCTAACGTAAACTACTGAACATAAAAGAAGATAATCAATGAATACTAAAATGTCATTAATTTCTGTGAGGGCAAAACTGAATTTTCAGAAGCCATTACTCCATTCTTGAGTGTTGCATGTTCCGTAAAGGGGACCTATTATGCAAAAAATGACTTTCATAAGTTGTTAGAACACAGTTGTGTGGCCGCAGTGTGTGAAAACAACCAGCCTATAGTGGTAAAAATCCACCCACTCATTTTTTTATAACCCCAATAAATCATAAATAGACTCATAAATAGACTGAACATGCCATTCCAGATTTCTCCCTACGATGACATTGTCGTATGGAAAAAGTCCCGCCCAATTTGTGATCTCTGCCCTATTAGCATAGACACAGCCCAGAGTGAGAAGCAGCAGTCCGCCATTACTGTTTTCTTGCTGTAGCTGCTGGAGATATACAATGTCAGTGCCAAAGAGGCATTAACAAGGGTTTTGGGATGCAACAACGAACAAAGGAGTTTCTACAGACTCACTATCTGAGCCGCTGAGGAAACTGTGGCTAAATTAAATTTTTTTGAAAGAGCTTCTTGAAACTCTGTAAGGCTAATGTTTCTAAAGCTACCACTGACTGTTTTATATATATTTATTATCCAACTGCAATTTGACTGAGATTAAGTGGAATGCACAATGCAAAAAAAATGATTTTTGAAAATTGTTAATCTGTTTTTGCAAATGAACTGTTAATTTCTTACTATCAATGCTGAGTTTTCATTGCTTAATATTAAGATTTAAAATGTTAAACTCAGCAAGGATTAAATTCGGCATTAAATTAATCAAAATTGACAGTAAAGACATTCTGTAATGTTATAAAAGATTTTTACTTCAAATGAGAAAAAAAAAATGTATCACTGTTTCCACCAAAATATTAAAAAACAAAAACTTTTTTCATTTTTGATAATAAAAAACATTATTAATAATTGAGCAAATTAATAATTTATAAAAATTGTGCACAAAATCAACACATTAGAATGATTTCATGTTTTTTTTTCTCTGAAACTGATCAGCAAATTACAAATAAATAGTCTGATTTACTGTATCAGCAACAGCTACTGTGATTGTTATTGATTATTGATATTGGTTATGATTGATTCCATATCAATGCACCCCTACTACTGACCTTGGAATTAAACTCTGCTAGAAAGTCAAAGTGCTTCTTCAGGTCTGTTGCGAGGATGGCCTCGATGACTAGAAACCGAAAACGCTTAAACTCAACGTGGTCCAAACTGCACAGGAAGTTGAATTCTGGCTGGGAAAGAAACAGGCTCCAGGCAGAGGCTGCATGGTGGTTCTCCAAAACTGAACGGTCGTTATACAACACCGCCTGTGTGAGAGAGAGTGTGTGGAAATAGGAAAAGAATGATGAACAAAAGAAGAGAGAAACATGGTGTGCACTGCTGTGATTACAAAATCATATGCTTCTGATAAAAGATGAGCTGGTTTCACTTCTTGACACAACAGTGACAAAACTAGATCAATAGCTAAAACTATTAATGGGCTATTCAGTACTAAAAAAAAACTGGACAAATGTAAAAGTTCTTTTAAACTGCATGTTTAGACATTGTTCAGCACATACCTGAGGAGCGTTAGTGGCTACAAGAAAGGCATTTGTGCGACCAGGGTGATCATAGTCATGCATAGCAGCTGCTACATATAGTGCCATGAGTTCCAGCGCAGGGATATTCCAGGCCAGACAGCCATAACTGTCATCCGAGAATGAGGAACTTTTGGACGTGGCGTATGCCACCCTGCCTGGGGAAATTCCACTGTCCGAATCTAATAAATACAAAGAGTGACCACGTAAGTACAGTGGTGAAACTCTATTACACATCCTTTCCCAGTGACAGTCCATTTCAAAAATCAATACAGTGTCTTACATAACCACCTAGGAGACACATGCAATCTAGTTTTCTGAGCTTGCTTTATTTAAAAAAAAAAAAAAATGAAGAAAAAGAAAATTAGCTAATCACGTGTGCAATAATAATTTTCATGATATGGCTAATAACTGGTAAATGGCTGATTTAAAAATTCTATTTTGTAGGGGTTTTTTCTAAATAAATTAAATATAAAATACTAAAACCTAAAAGCACTTTCTTTAAATGCTATAAGTGAATTTAGACATCACAATATTATAATATACAGTAATGGAAATTCATTTTGCGCTCTGCTTAACATTACAGTAAACCGTTTTATTAAATTATTCGTGTTTTAGGATGCATTTTAGATGCCTGAAATGAAAAAACAACAGCTCTAATATCAGAAAATAATCAATATGCAACCACAGAAAAATACATATACATACACACACACACACTGTGTGTATATATATATTTATATTTACTGCGCACTTTTTCTTCAATGCCAATTCAAACTTGCATAGGCCTTAAAAGCCACTAATGAACTAAGAAAAGCAAACCCAAGCCAAGGGGCTGCAATTAAGCTGACTGTTTTTACAGCAAACCAAATTTTCTAAAACCATACTCCATCTCTTTCCCAAAGATTTCTGAATATTTTGCAACTCTGTACTTGAGCCAGCTAGTGAAGTCACTGGTCTCAGTGTGATTCAACACCTCTGCTTGCCAGAGCTGGCTGCTGCGTGGAACAGCAGCAGAGTGACTCAGAGTGAACTCCATTTGAGAAATTACAAGGGCCATCAGCAGACTTAAAATAAGCCTCGGACATGCTGAGCCAGCAGCCACCTCAGATCTCAATCGCAATAGAGGATCTCTTATCGGACAGCATTTGCGCCGCTGGCTGGAATGGCGACGGCCTCTAATTTATTTCCGACGGATCAGGAGGTATGCGAGATATAATGACTGAGGATACAGATGCTCTAACCTGAATCTGTCCGTCATGTTCTCAATATCCCAGTTTTATCCAAGGGCACATGTGACTGAAGGGCACAACCTTCAGTCACCAGTCCACATGTGCAGATCTCAACGTTTCTTAACGGAGTGTGAGAGTATAGGCGTACCTGTATCACTTCCCGTGACATGCTCGTTATGGATCTGCTGAAAGCCTGGGATTGGCCGGGTGGTGAGATACCACACTGCATGAAGGACGTCAGTGGCATGGACACGGTTGTGATCTGAAGGAAGAACAGGACAAATACCAAGTTAATGCTTCACTGGAATTTTTCCAAGCATTCTAAGCTTCACAAGACACAAATCTTCACTGTGGTCCAATCTGAGAAACGCTGGAACAATTCTAACCCAGTTTTTAAGTTTAACTTCAACAAGATTTTTTTTATTCTCACAGGGGATATCACGATAGCCGTTCTCCAGAGCGCAAAAGTACGTCATGAATTCCCGCACAGGGATTTTGAAGATTTCGAACAGACCCGTGTCCTGGAACAAAGTGTACGCCACCTGAGAGAAGGCAACAAACAGAACTTCATTAAGACAAGACAAGCAGTGAGCCATTGAGTCCCTGCAGATTCATGTTTACTGGCACGGAGAACTACTAGAATTACATTCAGCTAAATCTATGAAATGCCACTCCCATCAGATCAGACAATAAAAGTGTGTACCCACTTGGATTTAACTATACAGGAATGGTATTAATTAGCTAAAAGAGAACCATGCTTTCCACCAAAGTGATACAAAAAACTCTCAGTTGCATTTCACTGATTTTGATTTCCAGCACTCAGGCCTTTTATTAGCTTAATCACTTCAACAGGATCTTTTAATACCGGGTTTAATACTAAGCACTAACATAGCTGAGAATCCTGCCAGTCTTTCCTCCCGTCATGTCCATCAGCTCGAAGATCTGGAAGTTCCAGGTGTTGATCTTTTCCATGAGTTCTTCATGCTCCACCAGCATAGAGTCCAACCTGAACTCCTCATCTCCCTGCCAGAGATCAATCACAGTCAGAAGACAGAAGGTTTTGCAGTAATCTCAGCTTAGTCTTAGAGAAAATTCGCGCTTGGCGTCTTTTCCAGAGATAACAACGAAAGCGTTTTGCTAAGTCAGCTAAATTTATGTTATCCTCACACGCTCTTACTGTAAGACCCCTTCAGGCAGAACAATAAACTGAGGGTTTGCAGAGAGATCCACTCAAGAGCCACAGCAATAAATCCAGCAACCACATAATAATGCAAAAGCATGGGAATGCAAATAAGCACTCTCCTCCGAAACTCAACTCAGCTTGTTCAACAGCTGGCCACTTTAACAGCTGCCAGATTGGCCAATAAAAGGAGTAGGAGAACGGTGGAGAATCAAGACGAGGGCATTTCAGGTCACGCGAAAGAAAAGCTCTTCTCTTGCGGGGCTTTCTAAGGCGAAACAGCACTTCATAAATTAAGATTACTCATCCACAAGCAACACTGGATCTTGATTTCAGTTCCTGAGGCTACGTTTTAGACATTAATATAATGAAACCATGTGGGGATAAAGTGTAGTTCGGCATGTGTGCGTGCTCTACCTCAGGATCCAAAGAGGACTGCTCCGTACTGGAGGTCTGTTCCTCTTCCTCGGGCTGGCTATTTAGTTTTTCCCCCGCTGTGTCTGGAGTCCTCTCCTCCTGAGACTCTGCCTCCAAGCTCTCCTCTCGGATCAAGTTTTCCCCACCATACTCTGCTGTTTCAGCTAAGAAAGCAAGCAAAAACATCATTTTGAGTGATGAACCAAAGAATGGACTCACAACTCTGTTGTGAATAATAGTATTAGTGTCGTAGCTCATCAACTTTACCTGAGCGTGTTCTCATCTCATTGGTTGTTGTGTGGTGGCCCTCACCCACCTCCACACTGGCCACACCTTTCAGCATCTGTCGGCCACAACTACAGAAAAAATACAATTAATTATGTTGTTCATAAGGTACAACCTAATTGAGAGGTACTAGAAGTTACAGTACCTGGTGCACATGGAGGCCGAGGAGGGACCTCGATACTGCTGTTGGAAATCAGGTGAGCTCAGCGTGTAGCCCAGCGGTTTGTGCAGGTTGACGCTGGGCTTGGTGAGAAAATCAGCAGTGTCGGGGAACTCCACTGGAGAGCGCGTGACTAGAGAGGAGCCGGGAGCAGCGGGGGGACTGTGACTCGGGGAGCTGACAGGACTTAGGCTGGGAGAGGCACCTGTAGACATGAAAATCAATATTTATTCATTTGTCCGAAAATAAATAAATAAAAAGAATTCGTACAATAAGAATCAGATACATTCCTGCTATGATTTAATTTCGGAATCTTTTTATATTTTTTGTGGGTTTTAAATCAAGGTGGTGTAGTTGCACAGAGACTGCTAAAGGTCTGTGAAATGTTGGCATAAACCAAATATTATTGCTTGTCTGTCCGATTAAATAAATGTGGTGTAGTCAACATACTGTACAGTGACCATTTCGTTGTCAAGCAACAAGAAAACAACCAGAAAGGACCCCTTCAGACCCTCATGTTGTGTGTCAAGATCAGTGACCATTGACTTCCATTGTATGGACAAAAAACATGAAAGACATTTCTCAAAATATCTTTAATAAGTTCCACAGAAGAAAAATAGTCAAACAGGTTTGAAACAACATGAGGGTAAATAAACAATGACTAAATTTTCATTTTGGATGAACTATAGCTTTAAGTATTCCATCTCACACACGTTCATACATACATACATTTAGCTATTTATCTTTGGAAAAAATGTTTATATATATATGTTTTATGTTTCACTCAATGGTCACACCACACATTTTTTAGACCAAAGTAGATCTCAACGTCTTCTTAAAAATAAAAAATAAAGACAGATAGATAGATAGCATGATTTAGCATGTTACTACCCTGCTGAAAAAAACAGCTAAAACCAGCCTAAGCTGGTTGGCTGGTCTTAGCTGGTCAGCAGACTGGTTTTAGAGAAGTTTTGGCCACTTCCTTAGTTGGTCAGGCAGGTTTTACCTGGTCAGGCTGGGAGACCAGTTGGATGAAAGACCAGCTAAAACCAGCCTCAAGGGCCAGGCTGAGAGACCAGCTAAAACCAGCTACTTCCAGTTTAAACCAGCTAAGACCAGCCAATTATCTTAAGCTGGTTTAGCAGTTTTTTTTTCAGCAAGGTAGCATGATTAGAATATTGCCAACATGTTGCTAGCATGATTTAGCATGTTGCTAGCATAAACTAGCTAGCTAAAACAGTTGATTTATCAAATCAAAAACAGCTCAAAAACCCAGCTAATACCAGCTCTTTGACATGAAAACCAACTGAACACCAGCTAAAACCAGCTCATTTTACAAAAAACCAGCTAAAAACCAGCTAAAACCTCTCGATTTAGAAAAACAGCTAAAACCAGTTGAGCTAGCAACAAATGGTAAAAACCAGTTGATTTAACAAAATTTAGTGAAAAACCAAAACACTAGCTAAACCAAGTTAAATGAATCTGTTTTAAGAAAAAAAGCCAACTAAAAACCAAGCTAAAACCAGTTGATTTAAAAAACAAAACAGCTTACTGAAGCAAAAACCAGTAAAAACCAGCTAATACAGCTCATTTAACAAAAAACTAAAAAAGATTAATAGACAGACAGACAGACAGACAGATAGACAGATAGATAGATAGACAGATAGATAGACAGATAGACAGACAGATAGATAGATAGATCGATAGATAGATATATAGATTTATTTTTATTTGTCATTTACCTACATTAGGAGGGGGCAGCTGTTGAAGTAATGCCACCTCCACAGTTACGACATGTAAATCATTCTGTCTAATCTCATAACTTTTACAAAATATTATATGAAAGGAAGGTTATTTCACTCTTGATTGGTGCAGACCTGGTCTTCTGGGTACAGTGTGGCCATAGGAGAGGGTGACGGAGGAGGATCTCTGTTTAGGAATAGTCAGCAAGTTGCTGTTCGGCCCATTAGAAACACAACTCTGGCTGTAGGGTTAAAAAAAAGAAGAAAAATGTATAGAAGCCACATGGCAAAATGTGTTACAGCTGAGATGATTAGATGACTAGACAGCTGGAAGCACAATAAAATGACTTAAATCAAAACATTTAGGGAGGTTATATAGTATTTTATGAATGACTAATGTCCCCATTTAGTCCATGTGATCCTAGTTATATGTCTAATTTTCAATGGATAAAGTTTCTTTAGAGATTCCCAATCCAGCATCTGACAGATCTTATTTTAACACTGCCACCTAGAGGACAAACAGTAAAGTTACAGAAAGCATAGCGTCCCACTAAAACCTCAACCGTTTGGTCATATTATATCACGACTACAAATTAACAGATACAAATGCACCCGTGTTCCTGTCCTTCCCCACCCCGGAGGAGTTCAGAGAGTGCACTACGGTGTAAGAGTGCAGTCGTGAGACAGTTTGAGAGGTCTGACCTGCTGAGCTCAGAGTGAGATCTCTTGCCATTGGTGCGTTCCCAGCGTGAAGAGGCAGGCTCCAGTGGGGGCAGAGAGGAAGAGGCAGAACTGCGCCTTAGCTGAGGGGTAGGGAGACTGTTCCTGCTGCTCAGACCCTGAAAGTAAAAGGTTATTTAGGAAGTATTCAATAAGCAGGCATGACTTACAGAGCTCCAGATGCAGGGACAATACCCCTAGAGATACCCAAGGGCATAACTGTGCTTAAGGGCACACAGGTGATGGCTACTAGCAGAGATTGAATCAGCAAATTTCCTAATGTCCTACTGTATTGCTCACTTAGCCCCAAGTTGAGACTATATTTTAAAATGCTCTTCTAAACTGCCTTCTCACCCTTTTCTCTCTCTCGTGTGCAATATTAAAAAGTACTATTCATTTTAGTAAATCGCTCCATTTGGACGGTTCACGAAACTGTCAAACAGTTCGTTAATTTGATTTGGTGCCCAAGAAATATTTTATTGTAATCAAAATTGGAATATACCTTTTTTCAGGATTCTTTGAAGAATAGAATTGAAACTGAAAAATAATTAATATGTAACATTATAAATCTTTGTCACTTTTGACAAATGTAAAGTGTTCTTTCTGAAAAAAATAAATAAATTCATTTAAAAAATAAAAAACTTACAGACTCCAAACTTTTGAACAGTAGTGTATACTGGTACCATATGGGTCATTAGCTGATTTTAGAGATTTTTTTCATTTAATGGTATTGTCTTTATTGGATATACAATGACTCATACTGGAAATTTAATTTTGCGACATTTCCCATAATATTAGACAAACTTTTAACACTGTACAAACACTACAAATGTCCATCTATCAGACTGTACATTATAATGCTGTGATGCCTAAATTCACTTTAAGCATTTAAAACAACTGATTTTACTTTTTAGTATTTAAATTGTAATTTATTTTGACAAAATTATTAATTATAATCATTGAATATTTTAATGGCTAAATGTATAATTATTGGCCCTTGAGCAACAATATAGTATATACCTTTTCTTAGTAGCTTGTGTGTGGCTAACTACTTTTTCAAAAGTGTACACTGTCGTTCAAAAAGTTGAGATCAGTAAGATTTTTAATGCTTTAAAGAAGTCTTTTCTGCTCTTCAAGACCAAAAATACAGAAAAAAACGATGAAATATTATTGCAATTTAAAATAGTGGTTTTCCATGTTAATACACTTCAAAATAAAATGTGTTCCTGTGATGCAAAGCTAAATTTTTATCAGGCATTACGCCAGTCTTCAGTGTCACATGATCCTTCAAAAATCATTCTAATATGCTCATTTATTACTTTTATTATCAATACTGGAAACAGTTGTGCTGCTTAATTTATTTTTTTTTAACCTGTGATACTTTTTCAGGATCCTTTGAAGAATAAAACATTAAAAAGAACAGCATTTTTTTTAAAATAGAAATCTTTTGTAACAATATACACTACCTTTTAAAAGTTTGGAGTCAGGTAATTTTTTCTTTCTTTCTTTGAAAGAAATTTATACTTTTATTCAGCAAGGATGCGTTAATTTGATAAGAATTATATTGTTAGAAAAGACTTACATTTTTAATAAATGCTGTTCTTTTGAACTTTTATTCATCAAAGGATCCTGAAAAAAAAAAATCACAGGTTCCCAAAAAAATATTAAGCAGCACAATTGTTGCCAACCTTGATAAGAAATCAACATATTAATATGATTTCTGAAGGATTGTGTGACACTGAAGACTGGAGTAATGGCTGTTGAAAATTCATTGTTGTATCACAGAAATAAATTATACTTTAAAATATATTAAAATAGAAAACTGTTATTTTAAATTGCAATAATATTACTTTTTCTGTATTTTCAATCAAATAAATGCAACTTTGATGAACATACACTGCCCTCCAAAAGTTTGGAAACACCCCTGGCAAAGTGTGGTTTTGAACGATATCACCATTAATCCTTATCATTTTTTGGTGCAAATACATTAAAGTAACTTGACATTATCATTGAAGACCAGCAATAATAATTTTCATTTTGATTACATACTAATGGCAACATATACATGTCAAAGTCAGACATGCCCCTTTGCCAGCTGTGATGCCTGGTTACTGGTTTAAACTTGGCCCAAGATTTTTGGGTCAGCACACCTCAATAGCTTCAAAAATTGATTGCCAATTAAGTTTAGAATACAATGAATTTAGGCCCAGATTATGCAGGGCTGTAATATTTTTTTCTATGTATAAACTGTTTATGTAATAAAATATATATTCGTAATTTGTGTTGTCCCTTATCAGTGCAAAATTATCACAAATTAAAAAGGATTCATGCCAATATTGTCCAAAACTTTTCTAGGGCATTTCCAAACTTTGGGAGGGCAGTGTAAGAGAATTAAAAAACATTAAAAACTGATCCAAAACTTTTGAACAGCAGTCTAGCTTGATTGCAATTACTCTACTTCAAATTATGAGTGTTTCAAATTATGAGTGTCTCTTTCCCAACACTGCTGCTCACCTACCTTGAGTGGCTTTCTCTCTCCTCTCTCTGAGGGGTCGTCTATCTCAGCACAGGGGTAGAAGCCGGGGAAGGGGGTGAAGGGGTTGACCCGGGGCCGACAGGACCCAGAGAAAGCTCCCATGAGGCTGCTGACGCTGCGCAGTGACGAGAGGACGTGAGGTGAGAGAGACGGGTCCATCAGCAGGTCTGAGACCAGGTTCCTGGCCTCGTTTATCACAGAGAGATCCACACCATTCCCACTCACTGCACCCTAAGTAGACAAAGAGTATATATATATTAGAACATCCATAGACTGCAAAGTCAGGAAATTTGCTGCATAAAAACACTTTACTCTATGTATCTGTTTATGGGACTTACACTGCCTCCTTGTGGTCATTTGGAAATACAGCAGGATTTTAAACACTAACATTTGCATTTGCATTTGGCAGACAGTTTTACCTAAAGTGGGTTACATTGCATTAAAGCTACACATTTTTTTCAGTTAATGCATTCCCTGAGAATCAAACCCATAACTTTGACATTGTTGGCGCCATGCAATGTTTGCGTTACAGGAACACTATAGCATGCCACCCTACTGCTCCAGACTTGTGCCAGTAGTAAGTGTAGCAAAGAATGACTCATTCTCGGAGCCATCCATTTGATAAATCCAGCCAAGTAGCAGAGACAGTTTTTGATGATATCCACTCAGCGGAAAAAAAGGAACCATTCATAATGATATTACAGGAAGAACTCTGGGTATCTATAAACTCAGCTAGTTTTAATCCATCTTCAGCCTTGTGCGTACATGCTGAGCTCATTTTATTGATTGTATTTAATTCAGACCTACATAATTTTTTGAAGGGGGGGAGCAGGGTTCTGATGAAAGTAATAAAATAGAGTGGCGGCACTGCTGCAACCTGCGCGTGTGTGCGAGCTCACACATGTGTGTGGTAAAAGTGCACAGCGAGCACTTCCTCCAGGCTTTGACGTCATTTGGCAAGCTTTATGTGAGCCAGGATGAGGGTTATCCACTCGCAGGTCAGCTGCAGTAATGAGCAGCAGGCAGATGGAGGGGCTACAGGCCTCAGCATGCTAACAGGCTACAAACTGGACCATATGAAGCTCATTCAGACAGAAGGAAAGTGAGAGGAGATGCTGATCTGCATGTGACAGACGACAAAATTCACTCTCTTATTCCAGACTGCACATAAAGCATTATAAAATAAAACTCGCACAAAACATATAATATAATATAATATTAAAAAAAATGTACTTAACATTTAGAACCAAACATTGTGAATGATTACTATTAAAAGTAAAATTACATAAAAAAACAATACTTTTATTTAACGATTTCCATTTTATACAATAAAACATAAATGTACTTCAACAACCTGGATATTGGGTGGTTACCTAATAAAACTTACATAAATTGTGCTGATAAGCTACTCAACAGTGTTGAAAAGATAAACAGGAGTAGTACTGACCTGATATTGTGGCTTGTACCATTGTTTCAGGTCCCAGTCCCACAGGATCATCTAAAGGACACAAAACAAAAGCTCTTTAAAGAACATTTCTTTCACGACTGCCACCCTGCACAAAACCTATGGAAAGTTAAAGACAAAGCAGCAGCTAAATGAGTTATTTTTATGTTGCTGAAATGCTTCTAATCACGTAAAAATAAACATTTCTACGTATTGGTTTGAACAACCGTTTGATGTGTGAGTGAACATTTTGTCAACACCTGAGCAGCGCTTTTTTGTGAGCTGAAAGCTGCTAAACGAAAACCTCTCTGGCGCTTGCAGGAAAAAAAAAAGAAAACCACTGTAACCACAATGAGACGTCAACAATAGCGCTCGCAGATCTTATCTAGCCAAACTACGTCATTTGACTGCATTTCCACGTTATCTGTCTCAGAGGCTCAGAGGAAAGTCACCCAACAGAAGCCAAGTCCCACAACACTATCGCTGAGATAGGTCACAGGCTGTGTCTGTTTTCTCGTATCACAAAGTAGCAAAGCAACCTTTAGAGCTAAATTAGAAAACAAGTTGTCTACACATTCATATATTTAAAAAAAAAAAAAACTCTTTGAACATTTAACTAATCCATTATATACCAAATTAGAGGCCCAAACTTCAAAACACACTTGCACAAGTCACAATTAACATGTTTGGCAACAAAACAAACAGACATTTGAGAAATATGCTTTCATTTTCAACTAAACATATCTTTTTAATTTGACAAATTTGGGATGTATGAGCACTACTAGGCTGGTTGACAAAAATAAGGGGGTCATTTATTTTTCAACATCAAGATTTTGGTTAAAATATATATGAAAGTCTAAACTATAGATTTTAGTTGTACTAACTAATAAGTAAATACATTTCTGTCCATTTTTCTGAACACCTTATATTTTTGCAGTACAATTCTATAGTCCTACAAAGTGACAAATTAATTTTTTAAAAGAACAAATATTTCATGTGGTTTTATGGCTTCATATTAATTAAAAACTATACGTGACCCTGGACCACAAAAACAGTCATAAGGGTCCAAATTTTCAAATTGTTTTTGATATTTATACATAAATAAGCTTTCCATTGATGTATGGTTTGTTAGGATAGGACAATAGTCGTCCGAGATACAATTACTTGAAAGATTAAAAAACAAAAATCTAAATACTGAGAAAATCGCCTTTAAAGTTGTCCAAATTAAGTTCTTAGAACGGCTGTCAAACGATTAATCGCATACAAAATAAAAGTTTGAGTTTGCCTAATATATGCGTGTGTACTGTGTGTAATTATTATGCATATGTAAGTACAAACACATTCATGTATATGTTTAAGAAATAGTATATGTATTTATTAGAATTTTTATACAATTAATATTATATATAAATAAAAATATTTTGTACATTAATAACTCTTAAATATATACATGATTTTGTGTGTATTTATATATACATAATAATTACACACAGTACACACACATATATTAGGCAAACTCAAACTTTTATTTTGTATGCGATTAATCACGTTTAATCCTTTAACAGCCCTAGTTCTTAGCAATGCATATTAATAATCAAAAATGAAGTTTTGATATATTTACGGTACAAAATTTACAAAATATCTTCATGGAACATGACCTTTACTTAATATCCTAATTACTTTTTAACATTAAAAAGAAAAATGAATCATTTTGACCCATACAATGTATTTTTGGCTATTGCTACAAATATACCCGACTGGTTTTGTGGTCGAGGGTCACATATGTATATGTATATACCTTTATAAAAATTAGAATAATGTTAACATTAAGGATTTTAGAACAACATGTGTTTTCCACCAAGGTTCACTTCTGTTTACAATAAAAAGAGACAGAATCCTTACTTTCAGGAATATGGAAACTTTTCAGAGAACACTTGCATGAATTAATTTCGCAACCAAGCAAACACAAATGAGCAAGAGTTCAACAGCATTATCAAAACAGTGGCATGCCACAGTCCTAAAATAATCAGACAAGCACAGTTCGAGAGAGTTCTCGGCCAACAACGGCTCATATGCGAGCGATCGCCATGTTAAACTCAGAAAGCCACTGTAACTGAAAGGCAGCACAGTGTTTGACCACATGGGGGAGTACTGGTGATATGCGTGAGAAGAGCCTGGCTTTTCCACATGGCTCTGAGAGCGGCACAACAGACAAAGCAGAAGTGCCCTGCACCTGCGCTGGCCGTGTCATGTGTCACTTCCAGCAGCTCTGATCTTTAAAACCGGCAGCACTCTCAGGCACTCAGAGCTGTCCAAAAGACATGACCACAGACTCTTACTCATCCAACACACACAGATGGAGTTGATGGAAACAAGCTCACCTGTTTTAACTGAAAGAAAAAGGTGGCACATATACATTAAACCACTCCAAGACACAAAATAAAGACTCAATTCCATGTCAGGATTGGGTTTTGATTATGATGTGGACAGTGGCCTCTTGCTCTTAAATCAGATGTTTTACTGATCAGACAGAGGTGATCACTGTTAGCTGTCAGCATATGCTTAACGCCATCAGACGTTTAGTATGGCAAACAAGCACTGCCATGGCAACCTGACAGAGGCCAGCAAACAATAGTACAAACTTCATGGCAACCAGGATGGTGGGAGATGTGTCAGAAAAAGGTGTCTGACACTTTGTCTCATACACTGGAAAGGTTTTGTAGGTCAAAAAAAGACCTCTTAACATCGGACTGGTCGGACACGTTGGCAGTTACATACGCGCATAAACAGACTTGACCCCTCTGAATGCCCCACAATGTCACAGAGTTACTTAAGCAAATCTCTCAATGTTCTTTCTGGTCCATTGAGCTAATAAACTTACAGATGGAACAGAGATTAACAGAAAAATAAAGGTTGGCCAGTTTCATAAAATCTGCTTCCGTGAACATGTTACAATATTTTGACTCTGGTACGCCTGTTTGGGTCAAATGAACAGCACAGTTGCAGTTCTAATAAATGGGGTCCAAAAAGTTTTGTGAGCAGTGTAACTGCTAATCCATCCTTATATACTACCATTCAAAAGTTTGAGGTCTTTAAGATATCTTTTTTTAAATATATTTGCATTTACATTTAAACATTTAGCAGAAGCTTTTATCCAAAGCGACTTACAAAAGAGGACAAAGGAAGCAATCAAAATCAACAAAAGAGCAATAACATGCAAGTGCTATGACAGTTAGCCTAACGCAGTAAACGTAGCAAGGTTTTTTTATTATTATATAACAAACAAAAAGAAAACAGAACAGAAAAATCAAGCTAGTGTTAGAGGCCTTCTTTTTTTGCTCATTGTTAATTGTACAACAAATAGAGGAAAAAAATGTAAACTTTTATTAAGTAAGTGTGGGTTAAATTGAAAAAAGTGACAGTAAAGAATTTTAAATTGTTACATAATAAATTCTGTCAAATAAATGACCTTGTATGTTTTATCAAAGGATCCTGAACAAAACGTTATGGTTTCTACAAAAATATTAAACAGCACAACTTGTTTTCAATTTATCATTTATAATAATACAGTAAGAAAAAAAGAAAATCAGCATATTATAATAATTTCTGAAGGATCATGTGACACTGAAGACTGGAGTAATCGCTGCTGAAAATTCAGCTTTGCATCACAGGAATAAATTACATTTTAAAAATGTATTAATATTACAGCAGAGAAAAGTTTATATTTACTGTTTTACTGTATTTTGGACCTAATAAATGCCACCTTGGTGAGTTGTCATTCAAACACATTTAAATAAATTGAGTGATGTTGACATGCAGTGAGACAGATCATATCAAGCAAAGCTGAGATTAAAAAAAAAAAAAACTTACACTTAAAACATGTTTGTCTTTAGATTAAAATGCACGTATATTTAAAAGTAACACTATGCAGATTTCCTTGCACACTGTGACGCAGTCAGTGATGTATGTAATCATGAAATCAGAGACTCTCCCCTTGAAATTTGATCACAAGTGGTCACAGGAGAAGCACTTGAGATTCATGTAACTACCAGGTGTAAACACCTGTAAAAAGTTAAAGGATATTGTCTTACCTTGACTCCATGAGTGTTTTCAAAAACTTTTATATATTGCGAAAGGTGAAAAAGTGCTTTTACAAATACAACATAATTATGAATCTCATGAATATTGCGTCTTCAGAGTTCAACGACAAGGTCAAACCTAAAATATTACCTAAAATGTCTTTAAAGAAGTCTCTTATTGCTCACCAAGGCTGCATTTGCATGATAAAAAAAAAATATATAAAAATAGTAAAATTGTGAAATACTATTATAATTTAATGTTTTCTATTTTCAGCGTCACATGATCCTTCAGAAATCATTCTAATATGCTTAAAATGCTGCTCAAAAAAAACATTTATTATTGTTAATAATGAAAACAAACATTCTGTAGAAACCGTAACTTTTTTTTTAAAGATTCCTTGATAAATAAAGTTCAAAAGAACAGTATTTATTTAAAATAGAACATTTTTGTAACAAATGTTCAACAACTTAGCTGTTACTTTTAGACAAAAAAAACACCTTGCATTAATGATATTTTCTTCCTGTTTAAAATACAAGCAAAAAGTAGCAGGCTAAACCCCCATACACGTACATGTGTAAAAATACACTCCCTTAATCTGACCCACGGGCAAAAAGAGAGAGTCTTGTTCTTTTAAGGACAGATAACCTACGAGTGTATTGTGGGAAAAATGTGTCATATAATATTTGCATTACAAAACACAGAAACGTTTATAACACTTGAAAGTAGACCATAGTCTGCAGACATTCGCCTACATAAGGTCAAAGCCATCATACTTTACGTAAACCTAAGGCTAACACAAATAACGTGGGAACTGTGCTGACAATGAGACTAAATAAAAATGAGCCATCAACAAGAGTGAAAAAACAGAACTTCCGTTACTAAATTGTCTTTATGAGAGTGTCAGTGTGTTGAGGTGTGAGATGGAGAGTATAAGAGCGTTGTGTGTTTGTGTTCGAGCGAATCTCAGTCGAGTGGCTAAATAACTGCACACCGTCTGAAACCAAGAGGCCAACCAGGGCTGGCCAAACAAAAACAGCATCATAAAAGCCACGGCACTACACAGAGCCAGTCAAGAGCTTCATCAACACGCTACAAACCAGCCAGTGAACCAGAACAACAAACCAACCGCTGATGAACACGTATCACTTTACATGCAGCAGAGAGACAGGGTTAGAGAGAGACAGAGGAAAAACACCAGTCTGTACTTCATGATTTTATGAAAATGAGAAACCTGTTTTAGTTGATTAGACACACAGCAAACAGTTTGGTGAAGTTTGATATAAGCAAATTCTGTATGATCAGAGATGAATGACAATGAAACGCGGTAAATGACACACATGTAGTTACTGATACTGTGTAGGGGTGATTTTAAAAGCCTGTTCTACAAACTACTAATTAACTATATTTCTACAGTATTTATTTTAATAAAATTTTAATATTTTTTTATTATTTAAAGTTTTATTAAGCAACATTAGTATTATGAACTAATGTGAATTAACAAGAAACAACATAATATACTCATTAGCCTAAATTAATAAATGAAAAAATAATTTGTTCCATAGTACATTCTAAAAAATGCTGGGTTAAAAACAAACCAGTGGTGGGTGAAATATGGACAAAAACCCAGCGATTAGGTTGTTTTGACTCAACTTTCTGGGTAGTTTTATTTAACTCAACTATTGTTTAAAAATGACTATATGTCTGGCTTAAAATGAACCCAAAATTAAAATTAAAAATTAAAAATCAGACACATAATTACTAGAGGCATTAGCACAAATACAAAAGGTGAACATTTATTAATAAATAAGCAATTTTTAAATTACATTTTTAATTATTATTTATTCAACTTATTACCAAATGTTCATTCATTCATTCATTCATTCATATTAATAAATGTTAATTTCCAACCTATTTTACGCAAGAAATATGGTCATTTATAAGCAATATTTGAGTTCAACAAAACTACCCAGAAGTATGGGTCCATGTTTCATCCAGTGCTGGGTTGTTTTTAACCCAGAATTTTTTTGGAGTGTATACATGTCAAATACATATATATAACAAAAATGTATACACTACCATTTAAAAGTATGGGGTTGGTAGGATTTTTCAGGGGGAGAAAAAAAGGAAAGGATGCATTAAATTGATCAAAAACTTCTGTACTGTAATAAAAAAACACTATGTCAAATAAAATCTGTTCTTTTGAACATTCTATTCAAACAATGTATCAGTTTCCACCAAAAAAGCAGCACATCTGTTTTCAGCTTTGTTATAATGAAACAAAAAAATGTTTCTCAAGCACCAAATCAGCATATTAGAATGATTTCTGAAAGATTGTGTGGCTGAGGACTGGCGTAATGACAGCTAAACAGCTTTGTTATTACTGGAATAAATTAGAATTACAATAAAATATACTGAAAAAGAATCAGTTATTTCAAATTGCAATAATATTTCAAAAGATCATTGTTTCACTGATTTTTATAGCCTTGGTGAGTATAAGCAACTTCAAAAACAATAAAAGTCCAATCCCATATTTTTGAATGAAAGAGTATATTTATCAAAATACAGCAAGTAAAGAATTTAGCATATAAGGGTTCACAAATAAACTAGGTCAGGTAGATGAAAGCTACTTGGAGCAATAAAAATGCCAGGGCTAATATTTAAAACTTCTGCCACCAAAAATACCACGTACAAAATGATGAGGTCCATATGTCCAAAATGATGAGGTATATAATTTTAGCCCGCAAAATGTGGTGATTTCGAATAGCCCTATCATGGATGCTAGCAAGCGTGTGTATCTGTGTCCCAGTCTGTGTTCCTGTGGGTGTCGGAGAGCTGACGTCAGTGCAGGCTAACGCCCCTCACGGCTCAGCTCGTCTGCAGCAGCTGTGAGTGTGGGAAAGTCCTGGCTACTCTGCAGTCAACTCCAGCCAGTCTCACAAAGACAAGGTCAACGGCCCTCTCTCAAGTCTCATCCGACCCCTAGAGACGATCACATTTCACATTGAACATTATGACTTTTCGGCCACATTGATCTGAATTGCAGATTTCATGTTCTCCGGGAAAACAGTGCAACGGTTCTGCATGAAATCACACAAAGAAGAATACATCGTAATCAATTCTGATGTTACATTAAGCAACACCACACAATCTAAACCGCCTCTACTTAAGCTGTGAAAAAGCGTCTCACATCCTATTAACCCATGCGTACAGCAACCTGAAACATTTTTAGTGCCAAACATAATTATCTAACAGATATTTTTCCAATATCACTCCTTTGGTCCTTGAACTGGGTACAACCCATCCTTAATGGCTCACAGTCCTGGTCATTACAGAGTTATGCCGTCTTCTGGAAAGCAGTCAGTGACTTCATGCTGAGCAGTGATTATGTCTGGCTCTCAGTCGCTGGTGTCAGGACTCTGACGGACAGGAGAGAGACTGGGGAAGAGGGTTATGTTGTCAAGAGGAGCTGCCAGGCCCGTGGAACACTCCCTGTGCGGAGGGGAATGAAGAGATAGCGTGCCGTCCTGCGCTTTTCACATGAGAGCATCACTTCTCTCCAAACTACTGAGGGTAGTTACAGATACAGAGCGAAGCGACTACGAGTTTCCAACGTACCACTTGGCCGAAAAAGCTATGATGGTGATTGTGTGATTACAGTCTTTCAGGAAATGATGCAAGTCATTATAAGGCGCTTTAAAACAAAGATGCTGTAAATGGGTTGATGCATCAGTTGCAGTTTTATAAATTATTAAAACTGGTTATGGGGTGATAATGGAGAGCCGTTCCAAAGGGAGGGTTTGAAAGCATTTCCCCACAATGTCGTCATGGGATGATGATTTTGATGGCTTTTCTTCTCTCCACAGTAAAGAGAGCTTCAAAATGGCTCACTGTCTCTTTTTGCAGAACATCGACAACCTACCCTAGTAAAAAAGGCCAATAATTTATTTAAAATACATTTATTTCATACTATGTATACTTCAACGTCATTAACATATTTATTGACATATCACTTAAGAAGTACGGTTTTAAAATGATCATTTTGGAGTATTTTGGTTGGAGTATTTCAAGTATTTTATTGCACAATGCATATTTGTAACATTATCCCTAAAATGTGTTTTAATATCATTATTGGTAAGGATTGCATGATTTTAGTCTTTAAATGCAAGAGTACCTTAAGTATACTTGCAATAGTTTCACTTTAGCACAATCAAATATCCTTAAACACATCTTTAGTTACCTCAGCACTACTTACGCACAATTAAAGTGAATTAAGCACAAAATTAGCTGTTCCAATGTTGCAGACTTCAAAGGGTAAGTTTAGCTTCATAAAATTAAGGTTGAACCATGTCACATGGACTATTTTAACAAAGTCATTACTAACTTACTGGGCCTTGAACGTGGTATGGGTTGTATGTCTATGCAGGGTCAGAAAGCTCTCAGATTTTATTAAAAAAAAATCTTAATTTGTGTTTCAAAGATGAATGATGGTTTTATGGGTTTGGAACAAGATGAGGGTGAGTAACTAATGACAAAATTTTCATTTTTGGATGAACTATCCCTTTAAGTATATCAGTTTAGTAAACCAAAATACAATTGCAAATATGTAAATGCATCTGTATATGTTGCATAAAATAAATGTATTTCAAATACATTTTTTTTTTCTTTTTTCACTAGGGTAAACATCACAAGAACTAATTTGATTTGGGTCTGGAATGCAGTTAAGCTGTAAGATGTGTTCCAGTTTATTGTGTGTTGTTGTCTTAGTCTCAGTCTGAGCTCACTAGCATCTGCTTTAGCCATCGCCATTTGTTTTGGTATTACTGTAGGGGGGCTGTGGAGGTGGGGTTATTCAGTGGTCAGCCAGGGTATCTAATTCGCTAGACTAGGAGGAAGGGAATCCTGTCCTGTCTAGGGATGTGCAAAACTATATATTTGAAATACATTAGAAATGACTCTTTTCAAAAAAGCTTTTTTTGCCTTTTGACAAAGCATCTTAAAAGCAATACTGATGGCCTGACGGTACCACAAATGTTGCCAAAAATAAGTTTAAAAATGTAAATATCTGCACTACCAGTCAAAAGCTTTTGAACAGTACGATTTTTAATGTGCTCACCAAGCCAGCATTTATTTGATCCAAAGTACAGCAAAAATAGTAACATTTTGAAATATTTTTATTATTTAAAAAAAATAGTTTTCTATTTGAATATATTTTAAAATGTAATTTATTCCTATGATTTCAAAGCAGAATTTTAGCATCATTACTCCAGTCACATGATCGCTCAGAAATCATTCTAATATTCTGATTTGCTGCTCAAAAAACATTTATTATTATTATTGATATTATTATTATGTTGAAAACAGCTGACTAGAATTTTTTCAGGTTTCTTTGATGAATAGAAAATTCAGAAAACAGCATTTATCTGTTTGTAATCTTTTGTAACATTATAAATGTCTTTATCATCACTTTTGATTAATTTAAAGCATCCTTGCTAAATGAAAGTATTCATTTCTATCATTTCTTTCCCCCCCAAAAAATAAAAAAAAATTATACTTACTCCAAGCTTTTGATTGATATGGTATATAATGTTACAAAAGCGTTTTATTTCAGATACATGTTGACCTTTGGATCTTTTTATTCATCAAAGAATCCTTAAAAAAAAAAAAAAAAAAAAAAAAAAAAAAAATGTTTCTTGAACAGCAAATTTGCATATTAGAATGATTTCTGAAGGATCATGTGTCACTGAAGATGGGAGTAATGATGTTGAAAATTTAGCTTTGATCACAGGAATAAATTACTTTTTTAAAATGTATCCAAATAGAAAACAGTTATTTTAAATAGTAAAACATTTCAAACTTCTGTTTTTGCTGTACCTTGAATTAAATAAATGCAGGCTTGGTGAGCAGAAGACACTTCTTTAAAAGAAATTAAAAATCTTACTGTTCAAAAACTTTTGACTGTAGTGTATATTTACTTCATAAGATTGTATCTATATTGCAGAAAAAGTTTCTTGAGCGTACAAAGGCTGCACTTCATCAAAAATACAGCACAAACAGTAATACTGTGAAGCAAAATAAATGTTTTCTATTTTAAATTTATTTTAAAATGCAATTTGTTCCTGTGATCGCAAAGTTGAATTTTCAGCATCATTACTCCAATCTTCAGTGTCACATGACCCTTTAAAAAACATTCTAATATGATGATTTGGTGCTAAAGAAACATTTTTTACTATTACAAATGTTAAAAACAGTTGTACTGCTTAATATTTTTTTCAGGATTCTTTGATAAATAAAATTTAAAAGAACAACATTTATTTGAAATAGAAAAAGATTGTAACAACAGTCACGTTTGATCAAATGAATTTGCTGAATAAAAGTATTAAATACATATATACTGTACATTATTCATATGATACGAGCAGAACTCCTAAAAAGCAAAATGGAAAAGTAACATAGCAGCCAAATGCTAAATCGCAGGCCAGCAGCCACAAAAGTCGCTGTCATTTTACCCTCGCCAGCCAACCAGATCCCAGTCTCACCAGATCGGATGCTGTGAACAGGTGGGGAGGCTTTACGGGGTCATCAGGGCAGCCCTAGAGTTTGGCTGCCCTCTCTTTCGCCCTGCCTCTGCGCACAGCTGGCTGGCTGCACCGCATCACGTTGCCCCTCTGCTGTTTTGGCACAGCTAAGAGCAAAGAGCTCCAAAGTGACTGCTCTTTTTTTTTTTTTAGGGCTGAAATGAAAATCCTGCTGTCTGAAGTGTGACTGGGAGAGCAGGGAATACAGTCTGTCTGAGTGTGTGACAGATCTCCGACAATGCTGACACAGAAGGCACTCGAGGGAAAGAAAGCAATAGTTCAACACCGCTTGTGTGCGTCAATATGATCAAACATAAGTATAAATAACGTGCACATGAGCACGCATGTAAACGGGCCGTCCCAGCTGCCGTGCTTCTCTGATTTACAGCTAACCTCTCTGGGGTCACCTGCCTCCAACACAAACAGATGCTGCTGACGCAAACCGGGTTCGGTCCACAGTGTTCCTCTGTCACAACGCCTCCATTCCAAGAACCCTGACAGGAAACAAAGGGGGAGACTCCTGGGCTGAATCCTGGAGGAGGGGACGAGGGTTTCCCAAAGGTTGGCGTTGACTCTAGTAATTATGCTCATGTAAGTGTGGCACCTGGAGAATGAAACCCGAGCCGGTCGGACAGTAAATCTGTGCCGAAAGTTATGTGTCGTTTGGAAGACCTGGCTCTGAACCTGCTGACGGTGTGATCTTGCATTTTCCACTCTCTCAAGTCACACTAATTCCGTCAAATGCTACTCCTGGATTGGATTTTTCAGATCTCTTCCAAAGTCCAGCACACAGATGGTTGGGAGGTGTCGTCAGTACTGGATTTTTTCTTTTAAACTGACCTGTGATTCTGATAAGATGTCAAAGCAAATAAAACTGACTAAAATGATCAAATTTTAATAATTAGCCTGAAGAAACCCAACAAGTTAGAGCGCAATGTGAAATACAGTCTACATCACAGCATAAATTGTTTTTAAAAGACTGTCAGGACTTCTGTTTCAACATAAGGTTTGGGTTATGTGTATAAAATGAACAATATTACATTAAGTAGTGTGCAAGCAAACATGAAGAACTGTGGAAAAAATGCACCATGAAGACAAAAAAAAGAAAAACGAAAAAAATACAGCAGCTAACATCTTGAGAGTTCAAAAGCTACAAACACACGCAAGGCTAATCTCTGTTAAAGTGTCTGTCTCTTCACTCATTCTTCAGGTTTTGGCTCTTGGCCGCACGCCAGACCGAGCAGAGCTTGCATAATAACAAACACGTTTTTGCAGGAACAACAAAAATGCCACAAGCTGAGGAAGGTCAACAATATTACGTCAATGATGAACTTTTTCCCACAATGGTATGCTTCAGGACTAAATGGCCCATTGCTATTTGGCTTTGTTCTGCTTTACACTACTTTACAAAAAGTCGACATTATACGAGTCAAAAAGTAACAAAGAACCACACACAAACGTGTTTAGAAAGTACCAGAGCTCCAGCAAGCACATGGGCTCAAAACAAACCACACAAACAGGTTATGGTCTATATATACACAATTATCTGAAAAAAATGCACCAATGCAGAATTATTTCTGTTATGTTTGCCATTGCTACCATAATATGTACACTACATTTCAAAGTTTCGGTTTGGACTTTTAATGTTTTTTTGTTTTGTTTTTTTAAAAAAAGAAGTTTCTTATGCTTATCAAGGCTGCATTTATTTGATCAAAAATCCAGAAAAAAACAGTAATATTGTGAAACATTATTTTAATGTTAAAGGAGAAGTCCACTTCCAGAACAACAATTTACAAATAATTTACTCACCCCCTTGTCATCCACAATGTTAATGTCTTTCTTTCTTCAGTTGTAAAGAAATTACGTTTTTTTTTACATTTCAGCATTTTTCTCCATATAATGGACTGATATGGTGCCCCGATTTTGAACTTCCAAAATGAGGTTTAAATGGAGCTTCAAACGATCCCAAATGCGGTTGTAAACTATCCCAGCCGAGGAAGAAGGGTCTTATCTAGCGTAATGAACAAATTTATATACTTTTTAATGCCAAACACTTGTCTTACTCTGCCTGGATTGTTTTGTTCCGGTTCATGACAGTTAGGGTATGTCGAAAAACTCCCATCTCAAGTTCTCCCTTAACTTCAAAATCATCCTATATTGCCGTTTTACCTTTTTTGTTAAGGGTGTTTGATCTTCTTTGCATGTTCATTTTGCAAAGACTGTCAGTACTTTTGCAGTGATGTAGGATAATTTTGAAAAGATTTTTGAAGTTGAGGGAGAAAATACGATTGGAGTTTTTCAACATACCCTAACTGTCTTGAGGCAGAATACACAGAGTTCAGGGAGAGAAAGACAAGATGAGCGTTTGAGATTAAAAAGTATTTAAATTGATTTTTTAAAATGAAAATAACCAATCGTTTCGCTAGATAAGACCCTTCTTTCTCAGCTGGGAACGTTTACAACCGCGTTTGGGATCATTTGAAGCCGCATTTAAACCTCATTTTGGACGTTCAAAATCGGGGCACCATATCAGTCCATTATATGGAGTAAAATGCTGAAATGTTTTCCTCAAAAAAGAATTTCTTTACAATTGAAGAAAGAAAGACAAACATCTTGGACGACGAGGGGTTGAGTACATTATATGTGTATATTTGTTTTGAAAGTGGACTTCTCCTTTAAATAACTGTTTTCAATGTGAATACATTTTAGAATCTAATTTATTCCTGTGATGCAAAGTTGAATTTTCAGCATCATTACTCCAGTATTCAGTGTCACATGATCCGTCAGAAATCATTCTAATATGCTGATTTATTATCAATGTTGAAAACAGTTGAGCTGCTGAATATTTTGTTGGAACTTGTGATACTTTATTTCAGAATTCTATAATAACGTAAAATAGAACTCTTTTGTTACAATGTAAACTGCTATTAACAAACTACTTAAAAGTTTGTGGTCAGTACATTTTTATTCTTTTTTTTTTTTTTTTTTAAAGAAATTAATACTTTTATTCACCAAGGACGTGTTAAACTGATTAAAAAAAAGTGATAGCAAAGACTTATATTGTTATAAAAGATTTCTATCTTGAATAAATGCTGTTCTTTTTAACTTCTTATTCAAAGAATCCTGTAAAAAGGATCACAGGTTTCAAAAAATATTAAGCAGCACAACTGTTTCCAGCATTGATATTAATTGATTAATAAATCAGCATATTAAAATGATTTCTGAAGGATCACGTTACACTGGAGACTGGGGTAATGGCTGATGAAAATTCAGCTTTGCATCAAAGGAATAAATGATTTTTGACAACATATTAAAATAGAAAACCATTACTTTAAACTACAATAACATTTCACAATATTATTGTTTTTTCTGTATTTTTAATCAAGTAAATGCATCCTTGATGAGCATGAGAAACTTCTTTAAAAAGCAACTTACTGATCGCAAACTTTTGAAGGACACTGTAAAACACAAGTACATGACCAACAAACATCAACTGGTCTTTAAAGTCACAAGGCCCTCCTTACTAAACCCTGAATAAACAATAAACATTGACAACAAAAGTTGAAGCAGGTCTTGTTCAAATCTAGTCTTGTTCCAGAGCGAGCACATGGAGTTCTAGCAGGAGTGTGTGACATATTGACTGACTCTCTCAAACTCCGGCTGATAGGACAGTGTGAAAAGTCTAGAGCATGAAAGGTGAAGCAGCCTCATTCGACCAATTCAAACTCCTCCCCTGCCTTTCTATTTATTAGTGCTTCTAGAAGCTTTCATTGCAAAATAGAGGTTAAACTACAAACTCCACAGGATCAAGAGGTATACAATATTTCCAAGCCACATAGAAAAAAAAAAAAAACATTAGCGTTTTAGGTTTATCACAACATCACTTATTTTCAGCTTATTGCACCCAATATATTTAGCGGCTTAGCTAGCATATTGCGTCCGTACGGCAACGTTAATGCAAGCCATCAGTGTACATATGAGATTAGATTCTGCGAGGTAGTTTGATCCAAAGTTAAAGCACAGCACTCAATAAATCACATACCCATTAATAGTTTGAGGCAGGTGGCATTTCATGTGGGTTCAGCTTTATCTGTGTCCAGTATCCTCTACTGACCTAGACCTCAGCTGTTCAACCCAGCACAAATAGGTCTAAATGACTCTGGACACTGGCTATGTGCCCCACCGTCATGAACACCCTCAACAGACCCTCTCGATGATAGGCCTCTTGAGCTCAGCGTTCATTTGTCAGTTCACCAGTTTACCAAGTTTATCTACTTCTAGTGGACGTTATTAAAAAAAAAAAAGTTATGTGGTAATGCACACAGTTTTGAAATATTCTTTCACAAATGATTTCTTCTGCTCTTGACTAAATTTTCTTAGTCTGCCCTAGTGAAAAAATTACTAAAATGTATTTGAAATACATTTATTTTGAGCCAAGTATACTACAAATACATTTACATATTTATGTGGTTAATAAAAATAGCTGCAACTGTACTTTTGGTATGCTAAGTCTGATCATTTGAAAATTAATTTTGTGCTTAACGCACTTTAATTTTTCAGAAGTAGTGCTGAAGTCCAACTAAAGATATACTTAAGTATATTTAATTGCTCTAAAGTATAATTTAGGTACACCTTAATATATTTTGCATTTAAAGACATTATAGATCATACAATCACAAAATTAATAGTCATATTAAAACACATTTTAGACATAATATTAAGAAATCTACATTGTGCAAAAGAAACACTCTATATAAAGTTTAATTATAATTTATATCATTAAGTCTTAAGTGATATGTCAATAAATATATTCATGGATTTGAAGTATATTTAGTATGAGATAAATTTATTTAAAAAGAATTACGGCATTTTTTTTTTTTTTTTAATAGAGTGACCTTGTTAATTGAAACCAGAATTATCACCGTGTCTCTTGAAAAGCAAAATAAAAGGTATTAATAGTAATTTGACATTATTAATATACATAAATAAACAAACTAATGAAACAGATCAATAAATAAATAAATACATTAATTAATTAATTAATTAATTAATTAAAATTGTCATAAAGAGATTATTTAATTTATAAGTTGTTGTTTTTTTCTGGTGTCTTGACTAAACTCAACACCATGATAAAAGCAACTACCGATACAATAAAATAAAATAGTAAAATAACTACTTTTTTTTTTTTGGCTTCATTAGCCTGATGTCATTTAGACATTACTGAAATTTGTCAGCGTATTTTCTTGTGAATCTGACGTGCAATAGAACAATAAAACCGTGTTCAGAAATGTTACAGAACATGATCTAAGATTGACTCTACAGTAGGCTTTGACTTCCCTGTTGTCACCATCAAGAGCCAGTCATATATTTTATGTAAGTGACTTTGAAAGGAAGGGGCAATAAATAGTGTTTTGCTGACAGACAGACGTTTATGCAGTAATTGCCTTGTAAATGAAGGCTGAACGAACCCAGGCCACTGTTCCTTACAGCTTGATGGAACAGAAGACACACGCACACAGACACACAAACACACACAACGACAGCCTCACGCATAATTGATCCCTCAGAGTTTCTCCAGAACTCCAGTGTTAACATTTACACCCCATAACGTCTCCAAAACGTCAACATGCTGGATACAACACGTCAAGCCCTGGAATTTTTCGCTCCGTGGAGCACGGCTCATGCCAGACTGATTTGTGTCAAGTAAGGCCAAACACACAAACAACGCTGGCAGAGAGGCGTCCTCTCATGCGGAGGGGAAAGAGAGTCGGAGCACAACAGGAAGACTCTACCTGATATGGCCATGGTTGCCAGATAGGCCCAGGCTGGAGGCCTTGTAAGGGAACATCTGGCTTTATCTTGGAATCAGCGCGGACAGACCTCTCACATAAACACAGGCGCTCTGGAGCGCTGCAGATCTCCAGTCACTAACAAGCCCGCGAACGGCGCCGAGCTGCCATCTATTAGAGAACCCAGAGAAATCGCCTGTTGACAAGTGAATCATTTACAAACAAGTGGACGCTCGGGGCCACAGGCTTCTTAACTGCTTATCAAAGCGATCATATAACCGTGAGTTCTTCCTGCTTAACTCATACATACGTATCAATCATATCTAACCAATGAACTGTAAATCAGGGGTCTCAGACTCAAATCACCTGCAGGCCACTAACCAGGTGGTGCCGCTGACAGCCAGCTGAAGAGTTACAACAAATATAAATATACAAAATATAATGAATAAATAACTCTGTAAATAGTTTGTTATGCATTACAATAATATTATAAATTAAAATAGTAGTGTTATATTTTATATACATAAATTAACAAATAGTAAATACCTTAAAAAAATAATATACATCAGGAATTATAATATACATTATATATTTTATATACATTACAAATTAGAGAAAAAAAACATTTACAAATAATAAAACTATTCTAGATCAAACAGGTTCCAGTCCCATCTGGACATCAGAAACATTAAGCTGGCTTTGATGTAACTGTCCAAAGAAATACATAATGACTAACAACACATGGCAATCAATTAACGCACATGGTATGTGTAAATGATATTGTAGTTGAGCAGCAAAGTAGCTGAACTAGCTGTGAAGCGTATCAAAAATAGAAACAGGCCTTTCAGTCAGTGGAGACAGCACTGTCGATTATGTTGGGAGCAATCTAGTTTTGTCATGACAGACACACTTTTTGGATATATGGGAACATGCAGGCTTATTTGTTGTCCTAGCATACAGCATATATTTGTATTTAAGGCCTGTGTTTAAAAAAAATTTAAGACTACTGTATTTCAGGCTATAACCAGCCTTAGGAGAACTTTGAAAACAGTGTATATCCCAGTTAGAATGAATAAATATAGTTTTTATTTTGTATTATACAAAGCAAGAGATGAACTGAATTTTCAGTAGTAAACAACAGCATCCAGGAACATTAAGATACTACGCAGTTTACCAATAAACACACAGCTATGTTAAAGGGATTGTTCATCCAAAAATGAAAATTCTGTCATTGATTACTCGCCCTCATGTCGTTCCAAACCTGTAAGACCTTTGTTCATCTTCAGAACACAAATTAAGATTTTTTTGAATTCTAAGAGCTTTCTGACTCTGCATAGACAGCAACGCAACTACCACGTTCAAGGCCTAGAAAGGTAGTAAGGATATTGTTAAAACAGTCCATGACATTAGACGTAATTTTATGAAGTTACAATAGTATTTTCTGAGCGCAAAGAAAACAAAAATAACGACTTTATTCAACAATTTCTTCTCTTCCATGTCAGTCTCCAACGCACTTTCATGACAGTAGCACAACGCATGCATATTTTTGCTTTATGGATGAACCACATTCTGGGTCTTGAACACTTCAGTTGCGTTGTTGTCTATGCAGGGTTAGAAAGCTCTTGGATTTCATCAAAAATATCTTAATTTCTGTTCCGAAGATGAATGAAGGTCTTATGGGTTTGGAACAACACGAGTGTGAGTAATTAATGAGAGGTTTTTTCTTTTTGGGTAAACTAACCCCTTTAAGGCAAGACACTACAGACAAAAACATTACTGGACAGTTGGGAGATTTTGGGCTATTTGGTTTTCATAACATGTTGTTTCAGACTAATGGAAAGAAAACATCCAAAATACAATTTTAAGTGTTTATTTTATTTCACTTTATCCATTCGCATCTGGTAGATTTCAATTATAATGCATATTTTAAAGGCTAATTTTAAGGCCTATTTCCTGGCTGTTGACAGTATTTTCTGATTTCAAAAAGTAATAAAAATAGATATCCAAAATAAAAAAACTTATCATATATCAACAAAATTAAATGTTCAGATTTCTATTCTGGAAGTGTATGCAAATTAGTGCACATTTAATTAAATAATGCTTCATTTGCATATTTCAACAATTAATTTTAGAAAACTAGTTTTAAAAAAAACGTTTGCAATTCGTAGTGTAATCAATCAACTGGAAAGTATGGTGAGATCTATTAGTTAATGTGCGTTTACCCTGTTCTTGACAGTACTGAATACTACACTAAAATTCACAGCAACGATACAAAGCCACACATTGACAAAGGTGAATAATACCAGCAATAAGATATTTTATAGGAAGCTTTTTGATGATTGTGGCAGTAGTGTTAAGCATTAAGCTGACAGGGGGCTTGTTATAAAAGAGCAGCAGAGGAAGAGCTCTGAGAGGTGAGAGGGGATCAGGGCAGGAAAGGTCAGCCATCTAGTGTGCGGCCATAGTATGTGATGTTTCACTGTGGGATCTCACATGCGCAAACAGGACTTGACGCTTGCATGTTCTCTGTCTTACACAAGAGTGTGGCCAAGAAAGTACAACAAGACAAGACTGTAAACTGAACTAAGCTGCTACTCTTCCCCAAACTCACTGGCACAGCTGTGTTATCGTGATTTGCACCTGACAAGATGTGTACTCTGCCTGCTGTCAATCAACACACTCACATTACGGTTATTCTGGCCAAAACACTTTGGAATAATTAAATATCAGAGACTGATTTTTTTTTTTTCAACGCAAGATTTGCGAAATGCCTGAAAAATGCCCTCATGTCGCCAAATGTGAGTGTAATGATTTGTTTTATGAGAAACATAAAATGGTCCTTCGTTGGCAAAGCAAGCTGTGACAGGAGTGTTGTTCTGGATCAAGAGTCCAAATCATGACAGCAGAGTGTGAAACAGAAAACGTGCGTATGTTTATGTGTGTATGTGAGAAACAAGGCAGGGAGAAATCAGAAATCCATGCCTTACCTACACTCTGATGTCCAAACTAACTAAAGTACTTTTCCGAAAGAAGCAAGGAAGCATTAAACTGATCAAAAGTGACAGTAAAGACATTTACAAAGGATTTCCATTTCATATAAATGATCTTTCAACTGAAAAAGGTATCATGGTTTTGAAAAAATACAAAAAATACTAAGCAGCACAAATGTTTTCAACATTCATAATAATAAAAAATGTTTCTTAAGCCCAAAGTATAGCCTTTTAAAGTATACTTCATTTAATAACATGCGCTAACACGGCCGACAAATGCGCTTTAGAAAGTGTCGTCTTTGTTGAGCGTCTGTTATGACTGATAAAAATGTCTTTGTACTCTTGTAAACTAAAGCTGCAGCTCTCACGAGCGCATGTCAATGCAAGCGTCTGTTGCTTTGGTGCAGCCTCTGCTATTTTGCTGTTGTTGCTACATCTCTTTAGTGTTGTTTTGTACTGTAAAACAACGGCCCGGGACAGTGTTGCCACCTTGTGGAACAACTGATTATTGCAAAACAAATTTAATGCGCATGTGTGACCTGCACATACAAGGTTTGCACGGTAGGTCTGAGCGATTTTATATTTAATGTTTTATCATGATTTTATTTTTAAGAAAAAGGAGGAACCGCGATTTTGAATAGAAATATTACCAAATGTTAGAACTAGACACTTTGACAATATGCTATTGATAACAGTAAAGAGAAAAGGACGATCCACGTATGACGTGCTCATTAGGGATGGGATAATAAATCGATTCTTGAATTGATTCTGAGATCTTCCAAATGCATCGCCATTCTCTTTGGAATCGATTCTGAGCTTAGATTTTAACAGCAGATGGCGCTCTAATCTAGTTTTTATCCGCACACTCACATGCTCATGAAGAAGAGTGCTGAAGAGAACCTGTGCGTTCGGCTGAGTCATGTAATTTCACCTCGGCTCAGAATGCTTTTATGACGCGAGATTATTGTAAACACAGCCCACTGTGAACACCCTTGTAATTCGCTTCAACCTTTTCAAACTGTATAAATGATTATTTTAGGTTCAAGTGCGTATAAGGATTTGGAAACAAGCAGAGCACGGCTGTTTCTAAAGCAAGCAGTGTCATCTGCTGCTCAAAACTAAGCTCAGAATCAATTTGAGAAAGAATCGCGATGCGTTCGGAAAATCTCAAATCGATGCTGAATCATTTCTCGATTCACGTTACAACGATTTATCATCCCATGCCTAGTGCTCATATTGCTAGGCGCCATCCACACAGAATGTGCTTTTGTGTTGAGAAGATGAGACGCGTGCAGTGGAATAGGAAAAACACACAAGAAGATGGGAATGGACTTCTTTAAACTTTAGAATGCAGTCACATGCATAAGACGCTGCAAGAGACACGAGTGCAACAGTCACACACGTCCATGTTTACATAGAAAAAGCAATGGAAAAGCAGCATAACTGAATAAAAAACCTGCGAAGAAATACTACTGTATGTCTGATATTTAATGTTTGCATTATGGTGACAGGCTGAAAGCTGTTGTTCTTTGTTTTTACATAATATTTATAGTTAATAATAGTCTACTGGTGTTATACCGTCAGTCATTTTGAATTTGAATTACCTTGAATTATCTTTGAAGAAATAAAGATAGTATACTAAATCCCTAAAAGAGTCTACAGCCACGAATCTTGTAAGCATTATTTTTCACATCATTATGGTGCCTCAATGTTCAAATATCAGACATAAACCCTATGAACCCAAACAGAGAAAGCTCTTGAGTGCAAACCATCTTCATCAGAGATTGGTAGAACACACTGTCTTATTCAGGTACACTGTAAAAAACAATTTGTTGAGTCAACTTAAAATAATTTGTAACCTGGCTGCCTTAAAATGTTCAAATATCTAAGTTGTTACTTAGTACAACTTAACATTTCAAGTTGAATAAACTTATTTTAGTTGACTGAACTTAAAATTTTAAGTCAGCAGGGTAACAAATATTTTAAGCTGACTCAACAAATTGTGTTTTTTATTTTTTACAGTGTAACGCACAATACCCACAGAATTGACTACAGTTTGTTCAGTTATATAAAAAAGCATTAAAAATCAATAAAAAGGAAAACATTTTTTGAAAATTAAAAAACTGATTGAGTGGGGCATCAGGTATCTTTATGAATGAGTTTCCCAATGCAGTTATGGTTAAACAAGACAGATGAGGTAAAAGGTGATAAAGGAAAAACTTTAGGTGGCCAAAGTCACATCTTTGGAATGTGGTGGCTTGAGGAAATTTCTTAAGTAAGATCTCTTCAGGATTACTAATTGACTAGGTTGGGCAACATTAGCAGTGTTCCAGTTCCTAAATGTGCTTCCAGAAACCAAACAAAAAGCAATTAACTGACAGAAAGAGAGAGAGTAAAAAAAAAAAAAAAAAAAAAAACACATACACACACAAGGATTATGATTAAAAACATTTAGTGATGACTTTTTTGAAGTATTAAAATATAATAACTATTTAAAAATAATATTTAACTGCTATATACTGTACATATTGAATGGGCTATTAGTGCTTACATAAAACATGTAATGTTTTATGTGCCAAAAGCCCAATGGAATTGAGTTTTCCCTAAGCAAACATTTGTTGATGCTGTCTCATAATTAACGGAGAGTAAATAATCTTTTTTATTTGCCCATAGAAAAACAAACACAAATTAACTATTATCATGCCTCAGTGTGCTTACCTTCGACATGTGGTGTCAATTTGCACTAACCAAACAGCATCTCGAAAAGAGCAAGGCATGTCAGGAATGCAAAAAGAATACTTTCCACTTGATCCCCAAGGGGCTTTAAAACTGTTATCACGATACAGACTCTCCAATCACTTTTTGGAAAAAGAAAAACAGCGCAAACGCAGCGCACGGCTGACTAATGAGTTATAGGCAGCGAGAACATCCCCAAAAATAATAAATGGGCCCGGAGCGGCTCCTGCTGAAAAAGTGACTAAATCATGCTCCTCGGTCCTCGTCCTAAAGCCTGAGCCAGCATCAATCAAAGATCTGCCACATTCAGGTCTTTAAGATATCTGTAACATTCCCAAGCAACCACTCCAAGATCTTTTGATCCTTCTATCCTACTCTAGATTCGATTAGAGGGTAATCTCATCACAATCATCACTTTAAACATAAACAGGTGAGATCTTGTTCAGCTAAGGCCAATTGTGGATTTCCCGTTGATTGAAGTCTGGTTTTAAAATGCCTTTATGAAAGTCGGTTCCCTCAGGCCTTTCAAAATACAGATGAGCTTGTTTCTTTAGCAGAACAGTTTTGGAGAAATTTAGCACTTGCTCACCAATGGATCCTTTGTTCCATCAGAATGAGAGTCCAAACAGTTGCTGAAAACATCATAACAATCCACACAACTAATAAACATATTGTGAAGTGAAAAGCTGTGTGTTTGTAAGAACCACATCAATCATTAAGGCACTAAGGTAGCTTTAAACTGTCACTTTTGGCCTAAATATAAGCCCATAGAAAATGCTTTTTCCAACGGAAAAAGTTCATCCCTCTCTCTCACATTAAAATCTACCAATCTATAACTGGATTTGGACCACAAATAAGGGTCGGTTTTTTGAAATTAAGATTTATACATCACCTGAAAGCTGAATACATAACTTTCCATTGATGCATGGTGTGTTAGGATAGGACAATATTTGGCAGAGATTTGAAAATCTAAAGGTTGCAAAAATCAAAATAGTGAGAAAATTGTCTTTAAAGATGTCCAAATGAAGTTCTTAGCAATGCATATTACTAATCAAAAATTAAGTTTTGATATTTTTGAAAAGTTCCATGAGGATATTTTTAAATTTACAAAATATCTTCATGGAACATGATCTTTACTTAATATCCTAATGATTTTTGGCATAAAAGAAAAATCGGTCATTTTGACCCATACAATGTATTTTTGGCTATCGCTACAAATATACCGTGCTACTCATGACTGGTTTTCTAGTCCAGGGTCACATATTTGTTTAGAACGGTTTTGGACTGTAGGGCCCTCAGAAATCAGTGTTATTTTTTTCCCAAATTTAGCTTACATTTTTTCCAAATTGTGTTTGTCTTAAATTTTATTAATCAAAAAGCATGTCTAATTAGAAATACTGTGCTATGTACTTTTTTTCTGGTACATAAATTCTGGTAAATATTCCTTACAAAATAATGTTTTAATAATAATTTTTTTAGTAGTAGTAGTAGTTCTATCATTACATTAAGTAATATATTTGTGTCACAGTTTCTTCAAGTAAAACCAAACTTTTATTTGACAAGTTGCTGTGAAGAAGTTTGTGTGTATACGATATGACAAAGCCAGAAAGAATAAACTTAAAAACATCTTAACAATGGATTTTTTTCTTACAAACACAGCTTTTCACTTCATAAGGCATTAACTGGTAGACTGGAGTCACGTGAATTACTTGTGGATTATTGTGATGTTTTTATCAGCTGCTTGAAATGTCATTCTGATGGCACCCATTCACTGTAGATGATCAATTGGTAAGCAAGTGATGCAATGCTAAATTTCCCCAAATATGTTCCGATGCAGAAACAAACTCATCTACTTCTTGGATGGCCTGAGGGTGGGGGGTATATCTCGCTCAATTTTTTTCCCTTTAATTACATTGTCTTAATGATTCATAAAGGTTCCTCTGCCTACGTGCGGCAAGCATGTAACTGAGTAACGTCAAGCTTGCATCCGTGGCGCCCATGAGCAGGTTTTACCTCAGCGGCCTGTCATCGAGGATACAGGTGCCCATCAGAGCACTGAGCTCCTTTTGTCCTGTGTGCCATGATGCCGAGAGCGAACATGATACGGGCCGTGACAGGGATCGTGATAGGGCTTCTGGTCATACATCTCTTCCTATGTGTACGCAGGGCCGTGTTTGCTGTCATCGGGTTTCTGGGGGGATCAGATCTGTCTGTCAGGCACTGGGCCGAGCCAGGGAACTTTAACTCTCCACAAGCGCCTGTCTGCGTGCAGCTGAGAAAGGCTTTGCCGAGCTCCTGTATCATCCCTTTTGCACGGCATTATGGGAGCCCTGCAGCTGCTGCAGTCATTCTCCGGGCACGAGTGAAGAGGAGCATCACGCTCCATTTCCCAAGAGGCTGTTCCCACTTAAAAGCACTTCAAAAAAAAGGGATAAAAAGTTTAAAAAGACGCCTTAAGAATATCATCCTATAAAAAAAATTCTGTGGTGAAGTAAATACTGCAAAAAAACAAACGTCATTTCTACATGAAAAAGTTAGTTCAGGCAACAAAGTAAATGCTATATTAGTTTTCAATTCAAGCTTGTAGAAATTAAAAGCATAAATATCAACGTTCTAAAATTAAGTTTTCTGATACTCATGTTCCCATCATGCACTGAGCCATGAAAAATTAATAAGGTTGATTTTTTTTTTTTTGCAGTTTTCCAGCTGTATTTACACTATTTTATCATTGCTTTTGTTGTTAGGTTTGGTAACTTGCAATTTTGTTGCATCTGGAGTTTATTTTCTATTCAAAACGACACATTCATACTTAAAATGATCCTCTGGATGTTACCATCATTGTGTATTGTGTACCAAGTATTTAAGTCTCTGTGTTTGGGTGAGTGCCACATTACTAATTATGTAGATATGGTGTCTATGATATGATATGGTGACATGATATCTAGATGTTTCTGAGCAACACATACATTTCAAAAGCATGGTTTAATCCAGTGTTATATAGAGAAGAATCAAAGAATTCGCCAAGTAAACTTTGACTAAGTACAATTAACTCAGACTTTTAGTGGCCAAGCTTATTTTCTTTGTTAAATTTACTTAAAGTGTTAGTTCACCCAAAAATGAAAATTAGCCCATTATTTGCTCAGCCTCAAGGCATCCTAGGTGTGTATGACTTCCTTCTTTCAGATTAATTAATTTAGAGTTATATTAAAAATCGCTCTGGCTTTTCAAAGCTTTATAATGGCAAATGGGCAGGTGTTTCTCTTCAACAGTCCAATAAAGTGCTTCCATCCAAAATAAAAAAGTGCCTCACATGGCTATGGGGGGTTAATAAAGGCCTCCTGTAGCAAATCAATGGGTTTTTGTAAAAAAAAATATCCATATCTGAGGATTTGTAAAAAAAAAAAAAAAAAAAAAAAAAAATATATATATATATATATATATATATATATATATATATATATATATATATATATATATATATATATATATATATATATATATATATATATATATATATATCTCAGAGGATTTCGATATAAGCCAAGAGGAGACTGGTTTTCCTTTACTAAAGTAAGGAAACTTTGCTTTCTTTGCTCCTGTAAACAAACATTGGTTTTCATCCGGCTGGAGCGGCTTCTGTGTACAACTGTTAGCGCAAGCTAGATTAAAGTGATTATTACGTTTTAAATATGGACATCTGAAAGAAGGAAGTCATATACACCTAGGATGCCTTGAGGGTGAGTAAATAACAGGCTAATTTTAATTTTTGGGTGGACTAACTTTAGATTTTAGTTGACAATAACAAGCAAATTGTACAGAGTAGTGGCAGTAATATTTACTTAAAATGTGCAAATTGTTACGAAGATTTTAACAAGTAAATACTACAATTTAAAGGGGTACATTAATAAGCAATACTCTACACTGATCAAAACTTGCGTTTGAATAGCGAGTAGCAAATTCTTTAAATATGAAAACGTACTTACAGGCTGTGAGTCAGAAGCGCCAGACTGTCCAAGCAAATTTGGAATACTCTTAACAATTTAAAGGGGTCATATGAAGTTTATTAACAGAACATTATTGTGTGTATTTGGTGTAATGCAATGTGCTTACATGGTTTGAGGTTTTAAAAAAAAGCATTATTTTCCACATACTGTACATTATTGTTGCTCTCTCTGCCCCGCCTTTCTGAAACGCGCCGATTTTTACAAAGCTCATCATTCTGAAAAGCGAGGTGTGCTCTGATTAGCCAACTATTCAGTGCATTGTGATTGGCCCGAATACTTCATCCGTGTGACGGAAATGTTACGCCCTTTACCATGTTGTGATGCCATGTCCCAGTGCGACAAAACAAAATCAATAAATGTGGCATTTGTTGCATCCAGTGAGGATATAATTACTGATTACAATGACTCAAACTGTCTTTTTATGCGTTGCGTTGCATCACACCGCATTTGTGATCGTAGAAACGACAAACAACAAGCACTACTCTACACTGCTCAAAACTTGTGTTTTTAATAGTGAGTAGCAAATTCTTTAAATATGAAAACGTCCTTACAGGCTGTGAGTCAGAAGTGCCAGACTGTTCAAGCTAATTTGGAGTAGCCCCACCTTATTGTGTGCACAGCCAGCATTGTAGGCTACTCTCCCAGGTTCAGGAAACAGTCCTCCCTAAAATGTGCTGCACATACTCAAATATTTACATTGTACTGTTCTGGAGCAGTGTTGTAAATATAACTTAACCACTGAGTTCTAGTTGTGTACTCATTTTGGAAGGCCAAACAAAGTACTTTTGCTCTCGCCACCAAACACACAGCATCTCCACAACATGGTGGTGGCTGCAACAATACTACAGCGAGAATAAAAGTTTCAGACAGGAGACTAGATTAACATCACTGGACTTGAACTTGAAAAATGGTGTGTATAAATGCCTTTCCGTGGTTGAAACAAGATACCTTCTGATGTTCATTCATGTTTATTTCATGCTATAACTAGTAAAGAGGAAGAGCTGATGGGTTCACATCACAACACATTAAAGAGCCACAATACGGTATTTATTGTTTAAATTTCTTTTTAAAAAAATTACAATTTTAAAGTTTAGACTTTGTTTCATACCTAAAGTAACCTGCTCTGTCTTGTCTATCGGTGCGTTGTCAGTTTCCTCTTTGCTCCGCAATGTATTTTCTCACTGCGTGAGGCATGAAAGAGCCGTGGCTTGTCGGACATAGCAACAGCAACAAAGGGAGGCGGGTCTTTGCAAAGGGTTAAAGAGTTTATAGAATTGCGAAGACGCTATATCTCGCGATTCTGAAAAGCACATTCAGAATTGTGATATAAGCTTGCAATTGAGCAAAAAAAACAGAACTGTGACAAAGTCAATTCCTCAGGGGAAAAAAAAAGAATTACGAGATGTTAACTCAAAATTTAAAGTGAAATAAGTCAAAACTGTGAGATGCAAACTCAAAATTCTAAGAAAAAGGTCAAAATTGTGAGATATAATTAAATAATTGGAAGAGGTAGGGCAAAAAAAAAAGAATAAAAAGTCAAAATTGTGAGTTCTGATTTTGACTTCTGACTGAATTCAGATTTTTCCTTCAGAATTGCACTTTCAATTCAGTGGCAGAAAGGGACTTCTATATCTTTTTACATATACTAACACAAATACTAACTTTTTACATATACTAACAAAATATAATATACATTTAAATACGCAGTATACATACATATACATCCTTTTTTCTTCAAGCACTGTTATATTTCTCGCTGACGTCTTTTGAGAAAAAAACTACAATCAACAATCAAAGCTCACTTGTCTGTTTCTTAGAGGCCTCTATTCATTAACCTGGTGGGGAACTGTGTGTGCGTCATACGTGGCAGTTTGGGTGGGCCACGATTCTGATTTAATCTAGCGCAGCGCCACCACCACCACCGGAGCGTGTGTCTGCGCGAGAGCTCACTAAAGTAACGAGTCTTCTGTGCTAATGGCCACGTGATTCCCACAGACGCCTATCACACTCTTCATTAAGCCACATGCTTGAGTGGCCTTCTTATCTCTCATGACAGCTCACGTCATTCATAACACACACATGAGCAAGTACACAAAGCCCAAAAGAGACATACACAGACACACACCTCTCAGGGTTTAACAGACAGTACTTTTATGCCTCATTACTTACATTTACGATGTTGTTTTTCTATAACCGTCGATAACTTAGAGGACATTTTAGCCTGTACTACTAAGAATGTCAATGTGTAACTATGTGGAGAGACCTGAAAGACATTCACTGGATGTAAATTAAAAAGTACTTGAAGTAGTGTATTTTATTAGATATTACATTATACATTTTTTAAATATTTCATTTGCTAACAAAACCTGCACTGTACACAAACACTTTAATGGTAAAATTCATTTAAAGAGTAAACTTACATAATTTAAAATATAAATCAGCCCCTGAATAGTTCAGTAGTTTCATAAATGTCTGTTTTTATACAAAAATAAAACATTTATAGCGTTCCAAGCGTAAAATTTGAACCAACTCAAAGACAAAACAGAAAACCCTGACAGGATCAGAGCACAACTGCAAAAATGATTATAAAAAGGCCAGTAAAATGCAATTTGTAAACCTGTGAGAACATTGGAAACATCTGCCTTTAACCATTTAATCTGTTTAAAAGAAGGACTTCCTGAGCAGCATAAACAAAGTCAAAAAAAATTCAGGACAAGGCTCACGCGAGAGGGGGCGAGACGCTGCCGCCGTCACTGAAGTCAGGGCCCTTCTTTTGACACTAATGATTGACTTTTCCCCTCCTGTGAAATGCGACTGACGTCATCACAGCTAAAGCATGGGGTGGGGGAAGGGGGGCCGGTGGAACGGCTACATTTTATCTGCATTACATTTTCACGGTGAAAACTTTTAATAGAAAAGGAAATGTTTGGAATATTTAGGTCAGTTCTTCCAGGAGTTCAGGTTTCTGCACTGTAGTGAGTAACAGCGTTTCATAGTTTTGCCCTCTTTCAGTGGGGTTCGCTCTCAGCAGCTAAACACACAGACCTTCCTCTGTAGCCACCACTGACGTCAGCAGTCACCTAGCAACAGTCTTTTGGTGTAAAAGCAGCAGTGCTGACACTGTTTTCAAATAAGACAGAAACAGAGTGAGAGAGAGAGACAGAGAGAGAGAGAGACAGATGGTCAAAGTAAGAAAGAAAGAGACAAAAAAGGAGGAAAAAGGAGAGCGGCAATGCTTTTAAGATACTTGTGTTTCAATGGCATAATGTATTACCACAGTAATTTAATGCTTCCTCAAACACACACATATACAGAGCTTTATTTCTTTTAGAATAAAGCATTCCAAAAACACTCAAATTGGGCCGATTTGATTTAGCTAATAGTTTTCCCTGCGCCTTCACAGAATACTGTACACAAAATAAAATTATGCTTCCAACACACACACAAATATTAAACAAAAAGACGATTAAAAAATACTTATTACAATATTTAATGTTTAAAATGTTTAAAAAATTATGCATTTACTACAGTACTTTTAAACAAAGGTTTCAAATTTAAATTGTCAAGCGTAAAAACTCATGTAATAAAAAGTAAATTAATTAAAATAAATACATAAAAGGCTGTAAGTATATAAAAAGTAATTGTCTTTCCAAAAAGAAGTATTCATTAATTCAATAATCCAAAAAATGTATTTTTATTTTGAACAAAGGTTTCAAAATTTCACTTGTTAAGTGTAACAAATTGTCACAAAAAATAAGTAAATTAAAATAAATAAATAAATAAATAAATAAAATGTTATAAGGATATAAAAATACTGTTTCCAAAAGTAAGTATTCATCATGGAAATTACAGTATTTAAAAAAAATAAAATAAAAGGTCAGTGTGATTTAGATTTATTTTTACAGAATTGTGTATTTATTGCAGTATTTTAAACAAAGGTTTTAAATTTAAATTGACAAGTGCAACAACTTGTGTAATAAAAAAATAATTCAATAAAATAAATAAATAAAAGGCTATAAGGAATAAATATTTGTCTTTCCAAAAATAAGTATTCATCAGTGAAATTAGAGTATTTAAATAATATTAATAATAATAATAATAATAATAATAATAATAAAAGCCTCACGAAAATCAGGTCAGTTTAATTTAGATTTATTTTTACAGAATTGTGTATTACAGTATTTTTAACAACGGTTTTAATTTTAAATTGTCAAGTGAAACAAATCATTTTACAAAAAAAGTATTTAAATAAATAAATAAATAAATAAATAAATAAATGTAAGGATATAAAAATACTTGTGTTTCCAAAAATAAGTATCCATCATGGAAAATAAAAAAAAAATCAGGTCAGTTTGATTTATATTTATTTTTTGTATTTATTGTGCCATTTTTAACAAAAGTTTAAAATTTAAATTGTCAAGTGTAACAACTCATGAAATAAAAAATAAATAAATTAAATACATTTAAAAAATAAAAGGCGAAAAGGTTATTAAAAAAAAAAAAACTTGTGTTTCCAAACATTATTAGTATTCATCATGAAAATTACAGTCTTCAAAAAAATAATAATAAAACAAATAAAGCTTTTAAAAAATTAGGTCAGTTTGACTTGGATGTATTTTTACAGAATTGTGCATTTATTACAGTATTTTTAACAAAGGCTTCAAATTCAAGTGTAACAACTCACGTAATAAAAAATAAACAAATTAAAATAAATAAAAGCCTATAAGGATATAAAAAAATACTTGTGCTTTCAAAAATAAGTATTTGTCATTGAAATTACAGTATTAAAGAAATAATAATCAGGTCAGTTTGATTTAAATTTATTTTTACAAAACTGTGTATTTATTACAGTGTTTTAACAAAGGTTTCAAACTCAAATTGTCAAGTGTAACAAATAAAAAATAAATAAAATATTGCATGCCTTTCATTCTAATGTCACAGAGCTCAAAGATCCAAAGCCAAGTTACAATCACGATCTTAGCAAATTGGACACAGGCTTCCCGAGCTCAGTAACTCACCCATGAACTCTACATACGACCCACAACTCCCTCCTCCCCGTCGGACCTGACCATGTGTCCGTCCCCCCGCAGTCGGCCAAGTGAACAAACAGCTTTTTCAAATGCTGGACACATACAAGGATCAACAAGCTCCTTGTGGACTTAAGAGCTACTAGGCCACCTTAAATGTTTGAGTGTCTGGGAACCTTATGGTGCAATAAACCTTTCCCGATAAGCCATGCAGAAAATCCCTGGGCCTACTTAAAACCAATGAGATGTGCTGAGTGTGTGGCTAATTTAAAGAAGAGAGGTGTGCCAGACGTCCCCTGTTTTGACCCACGGGTCTCCTAGCCCGCTTTCGACCCTGTCCACTAAGGGAAGGTGTGAACCTGTCACTTCAACACATCCAGGAAAAGCCACTTATCTCTCAACTGTTTCCATTAATGTCCCCAAAACATGGAGACACAAAGCACTGCATGGATACGGCAGGCGAGAACACACACACACACGGAGTGAGAAAGGCCAGATAAGAAGCTGGGGAAATGAGGAACAGCCAGAGTACAATTTGACAAGAGTTTGGCTCGGACGGCTTGTCCTCAAATATCCCTCCTTTGCTAAATGAATAAGATTTATCAACGTTAATCATGTCAATCACATGTAAAGCATTAAAGAAAACACCGCTGCACTTCAGGGAAAAAAATACAGCAGCTGGAGCTGAAAAAGAGGCATCAAGACAAATTTTAAGAAATTATGCACACATGTGGTGAAGAAAAAAAAAAAAAAAAAAAACTCTACTTTGAAAATAAAATGTAGTATTAAAAAAAAATGATAATAATATTCAAATGAAAATGTAACACACCGTGTTAGTAAACCTGACTAACAGCAACACTTCAGCGCTTTGGGCAACCGCTGCTCAGCTCGGCTCAGCCAGCATGAAAAACTAAAGAGCTGCAAGCTAATTGCTGGCGATCATGACGCAAACGGTTTCCTTGGTAACCGAGTTTTGGAGTAGCCGCTCCAGCATTTCCTCATCTGTTTGCACTCACACCAGCAGGCTGACAATGCACTCGCTGCATCCTGTTTCAGTCTGCAGACAGAAACGCCGCTGATCTCTGTTAACCCCTTCCTCCTTAACCTGGAGAACTCTTGCGCGCTACAGTAATTACTCACGCCACAGGTGCTGTTAGGATCTTGTCGGGTGGAAGCCTTGGAAAAGAAAAAAAAAAAAAAAAAAAGAAAAAAAAGAGGGGTTTTCGGGAAGTATCAGAGAGGAACAGCTGGTTTTACGTTACGGTTCTTTGTGTCTACCTTAAAATGCAACAGACAACTTACGAACTGAGAGAGATGCAAAGAATGCAACTGAAAGCGTCAACCGTTGAAATATTCCAGCTTGGCATGGTTCCTGGCACAACAGAACACATTTATCTACTGCTCCCCTCAATAAAGAGCACATTTCACATTAAAACCAGCCGAACACATTATTAGATAATCAAACACGATTACATCGTGAATGCACTGTAAATCTAGCTGAGACAAAATAAAGTGCAGTTTTTGCTGTACAATATTAGTTCAATATTATTCGAACTAAAAATAAAATAAATCTAAATATTTTAAATAAAATAAACAACATAATTCGGGAAGTTCCTTATATGAAAGAAATCTGCAATTTAATTTCATAATAGGACTGTCAATGATTAATCGCGATTCATCACATGCAGAATAAAAGTGTGTTTACATAAAATATATGTGTGTACTCTGTGTATGTTAATTATGTATATATAAATAGACACACAACAGATTAAATGGTTAAAGGCAGATGTTTCCAACAACAAAATTTATATGTATGTGTATGTATGTATGTATGTATGTATATGTATGCATGTATGTATGCATGTATGTATGCATGTATGTATGTATGCATGTGTATGTATATATATATATATATAAATATATATATATATATATATATATTATATTATATTATATTATATTATATTATATTATATTATATTATATATATATACACACATACACACACGCGCACACACACATACACATAGAGAGAGAGAGAGAGAACATAAAATCAAAAATACAAAAATCATGTTTTTGTTTTCATTGTGCATTCCAATTAATCTCAATTAAACTGCAATTGGGTTATTTTGATTAAGTAAAAATAACTAAAACAAACACAGCTAAATAACACAAAAACAATAAAAACATGATTTTTTTAAACATTTTTAAAAACGGCGTTATCCATATACATATTAGGGCTGTCAAACGATTAATCGCGATTAATCACATACAAAATAAAAGTTTGCCTAATATATATGTGTGTACTTTGTGTAATTATAATGTATATATAAATACAAACACATTCATGTATATATTTAAGAAATATTTACAAGTATATGTAATAATTATAATTTTTATATTGTTTATATTATATATAAATAAAAATCTTTTGTACATAAATGACATTTCTCTTAAATATATACATTAATTTGTGTGTATTTATATAGCCATAATAATTACACACACATTTATTAGGCAGACTCGTTTTTTTTTTGGCAAACTTTTATTTTGCATGTGATTAATCGCGATTAATCTTTGACAGCCCTAAATACGTACATATAAATATTTTGTATATAAATATAACATATTTTTCTTAACATATACATACATTTGTGTGTATTTATATGTACATAATAATTATACACAGCACACACACATATATTACGTAAACACAAACTTATATTTTGCATGCAATTAATCACGATTAATCGTTTGACAGCCCTAAATAAGAGTAATCATTCCTCACTGTTGTCTAGCCCCTGCTCCTCATTTTAAATTTGCGACTTGGGTCTGGGAGATTTTGCATAACCAGTGTTAACAGATACAACACACATAACCACCAATGTTATGCTAACCACATGCTGCAAAAGAAAGCCTGAATATATAACTTAATCCTAAAATGTGTGAATAGTTTTTAGAAATTTCCACATTTCAAGATTATCCCCATCCCTACAACACATGCATACACACACACACACACACACACACACACATACCAGTCCATTCAGAGAATGAGACAAAACCTCACTCGCACTCCAATAATGGAAATAGATCACAGCGCTTCATCTCACACATAATAGGGCCAAGCCTCCCCATTTTCTTTTCACTTGTTTTAAAAAGCATTCTCAGAGATTCACGCCCTGTTTCATGTCACTTCATCTTTTTCATTTATGACTACAAAGTACATATTGCTGGCATTGTTTTTCAGGCTTAAGAAGAAGATATTAATATTGAAACTCTACAAGAAACAATTTACACACACACACACACACAACGGTTTGTCATGTCTCCGAGCGCTCGGTATGGACGGAGTGTTCTCTACTCTGATCATGCCGTCGAGGAGGCAGTCAGTAAATTGTACATGGCAATAAGTAAAACTTGGCCTTTTTTTCTGTAGACATACTCTCATACGTCACCACTTAGTGACGTCAATGTTATATCATTCCACATGGCATTAGTGCAGGAGAACGTGACAGCTGAGAGGAGCTCCACTCCACTGTTCTACCGTCTCACACACACACACACACATGCACCTTTTCTCTCGCTCGCTCTCTTTGCTTTATATTTAAGGGTTGCTTAGAGGCATTACTTGCCATTATATGACTACAAATAGATGGCTGGAAATGCATTTTAATGACTTGTATTTTAATTACAAAATTAAACAATTTGTCTGTTGCACTCAGATTTTTAGTGTGTACTTACAAAGGGGAAACAAAAAGAGAAATAAAATAAAAACCAGTCTGGAAAATATTTATAAAAATAATTTTACAATTTGATTACTCAGAAAAAAAAACAATACTGCTGACTGTATTTACTATAACGCCATGCTATCCATGTGACAGCTTTTGTCTCTTCCTATTTTTAGGCTTCTGTATTATTACAGTAAAGCACAGTAACAGCTGATGTTTCAAAAGTCTCAATGAGACGTTAAGACTGTGGCACAACATCATTGTTGCACACACCATGGCAGAAGGCCATGTAATACCACACAGGCTTTATTCCTTAAATACACACACACACTTCATGCAGATGAGTGATTGCAAATGCTCCTGCTTAATCCAAAATAAAATTTAGGGACTGAATCAGAGCCCCAGCTCTGTATTTATTCGTAGATAAACACACTAGCACCACATTCAGCACAAGAGAACATTTCAATATATTAAACTTAACAACGAATGGGTGAAGCATCGACATCACAGCCGAAAGAACAGTACAGTAGAAAAACATTTAAATAAGATGAAGATACCTAATGAAAAGATGCACTTATGTGATTGCTCCCTTTTTTAAGTAGCTTACATAAACCGATGTTCAGATGATGGTGTTTTGTTGTGAATCTCTGCATGCACTTTCACCTCACTGACACCTCAGCGGTGGTAAAATGTAAATCCCTCTCATCAAATTCAATGAATTATGAATTGTCAGTCTCGCTGTTCTTTCATAAATACATAATATGGAGCGCTTTCCAAATGTGCCACATGCATTGCAGGGGATTCCCGACCCAGGACGTCTCCCACATTCAGGCATCTCGTTCGCAAAAGTGATCTATTCATTTTCATCTGAGGGAAATTATTGTGAGCACACATGGCCTCTCTCTGGCATTTGCATTCACACACACACAATCACGGGCCATTCACATGTTGTCAATTCAATCAGCAAATCACTGAAATAGTATTTTCTTAAATATACTATTATAATATATATAACCTTTGTTGTATTTAGAAGTAATTATTTACAGTGAGAATATTTATAAGATATATACAAAAGACTTTTTATGAAGTCTTTAGAATTCAAATGAATTTTTCACAATAAAAAAAAGACATTCCATAGGAAAACAATGCTATGTTTTGCTCTGTATTCAATGCGATAATTCCCATAAATTTCCAATTTCAATAAAACAATAACATGACCAAGAAGAGTGGTTTCTCAACAGTGCACTTTAAATGGAAACACTGTCACAATCAGCAGTAAGCTATTAAACAAACTGTATATCATCAAATAAACATTGGTCAGTTTGTAGAGGATGAAAGATGCAGGCCCATGTGACAGCACCGTAACCTTTCGTGACTTCAGCACTACTTATGTACGTCTAAACCTTCTGGGCCTTCAGTTATTGTTGATGTGTTGAAAAAGATTAGCTGAAACCTTACCTAAACACAATATATTAAACCTCCCTGAAGCTGGCAAAACTGAAAATAGCTATGAGCCAAGTAGTGATTGTTCTCATTCTCTGCACTTTCATGAGGTCACGAACATCACGAAATGCCCAAAACTCTCTACAAACCCATATGGCAAAACACCCCAGAGACAAACAACAACTGCCAACTTCACAGCTTCCATATCAACATGAGCCACTAATAGCAAATGACTAAGCTACATTCCAATCGCAAGCTATCTGAATCACTCTGACAGCAACAGAAAACAAAATTACACTAATGTGTTTTCTACAACAAAAAAAAAAATATATATATATAGAAATATTACAAAATATGACATTAAAAAGGACATCAATCACCTGTTTTTCTAAAGTAAAACTGTCCAACTGCGACACCAGCAAGTAAGGTTACAGCTGCACTCTGCGTCTCTCTCACCTCCCCTGAGCCCGTTCAGTTTTAACAGACCCCCTTAAGCCAGTGAGTTTTTGGGGGTAATTTAGAATGCATGGGGAAAAGTCATGTGAGAGGAGGCAATGCCTCCATTGCAAAATGATTGGATATGACTGGATATATTCGGCTGTGATTGGTTCATGCGATAAATCCCGCCTCTTATGTTTGTGCGCATTCCGCATTCGCGAATCAGTCTGAATGAGCAAAATAATGGCGTTCATGGAAAGACTAATTAAAAAGTAAGTAAACAACTAATTTATATACACATTTATATAACCACTTTGTCAAATCAAAATCAAACGTCAAATGACCTGAAAACATCATCTCAAAACAATTTTTTTTTGTGAGCAGTGAGCTTGTTAAAACTAAGGGTACATCTGTGACCAGTGTTTAAATATGTTTATTATTATAAACATCAGTTCATAAATAAAATAAAAAAAAAAAAAAATAAAAATGTATTTTTTTTAATTGTTACTACCTTGACTTATTATTTTGGAATAAAGGTAAAATGCTTTTTGTAAAATGTACTTTTTGTAAAATGCACTTTGTAAATAAGTTCAGAGTGCACATTTGCATACCGACATGCTTGACAGCTTTTAAAGAAGAACTCCACTTCCAGAACAACAATTTACAAATAATTTACTCATCCCCTTGTCATCCAAGTTCATGTCTTTCTGTCTTCAGTCGCAAAGAAACTATGGTTTTTGAGGAAAGCATTTTAGGATTTTTCTGCATAAAATAGACTTCATTGGTGCCCCGAATTTGAACTTCCAAAAAGCAGTTTAAATGCACCTTCAAAAGGCTCCAAACGATCCCAGCTGAGGAAGAAGGGTCTTATCTAGCGAAACGATCAGTCATTGCTTTCGAAAAATAAACATTTGTATACTTTTTAAAAGCACAAAAGCTCGTGTAGCACAGGCTCTGGGATGCGCATCCACGGGTTGTTCTTGAACGTTTTTGTTCATTTCAAAAAGAATGTGACTCGGGAAGAACGAGTCGTCTCGGAGAGTGATTCATTCAGTCACGCATGCGCAACATCCTATTAGGTTCTGTACTGGAATCAGTTCACCTGTTTCGAGACTTTGGTTTTTCAAGTCGTTCGTTCATCTTATGGGGCTGTCACGTGATGCTGATTTTGCTAAAATGAACAAAATGACTCGAAAAAAGATTAGTTCATTTTGCTGAACACGACTCAAAGGTCCAAGTTGGTAAAATGATCCGAACTTCCCATCACTACTATGAATCACGTCTTTGAATCACCACAAGTTCATCGTCTGTGTACTCCAGCTCAGAAAGGTAGAGTATGTCGAAAAACTCCATGTTATTTTCTCCTACAAATTCAAAATCGTCCGACAATGTTGTACCTTTTGTTTGTAAACTATAGAACAGCTTTTGACTAACTTGTCATTTCTTAGTCTTTGCGCGTTCGCTTTGTAAACACTGGATCTGTGGTTCCGCCTACGTTCCGCGTGACCTTTCGACGTGATTCATAAGTACGTGAACACGCATCCAAGAGCCTGTGCTACACGAGCTTTTGTGCTTAAAAAGTATACAAATTCTTATTTTCTGAAAAAAAGATAGTTTCACTAGATAAGACCCTTTTTCCTCGACTGGGATTGTTTAGAGCCCTTTGAAGCTGCATTTAAACTACATTTTGGAAATTCAAAATCAGGGCACCAATGAAGTCTGTTATATGGAGAAAAATCCTGAAATGCTTTTCTCAAAAAACATAAATTTCTTCATGCCTGAAGACAGAAAGACATGAACATCTTGGATGAAAAGGGGGTGAGTAAATTATTTGTGAATTGTTGTTCTGGAAGTGAACTTCTCCTTTAATGCTTCCCCTTTAATTTATATTCAAACTGGAAGCATGATTCCAGGCTACCGTTTTCAAAGCACAATGCAAAAATGTGACATTTTATTCACTGAAGCTCTTTACTGACACTAAACCAAAGTCCCTTTCAAGGAAAGTCTCTCGACGGCCATATTTGCAACAAATCCGGGCAGCTCGTACAAGACCTGATCCTTTCTAAATGAATGGGGGAATCCTGAAATCTCAAAAACAGCTCGCTGAACTCGCAATGTTGTTTCTTATGCTTAAATAGTGTTTAAAAGCTTATTTTTCTTTTTTGCTGTGCAAGTGCATTGGCTGGTCTAGCCTAAGGTTTCTATGGGAGCAGCAGCCCTTACGCAATGACTTTACAAGTCAGCGATTGATTCTTTCATTTAGAAGGTCTATTCCGCTATATTGTGCGTTGCAGTTTCTCCCATTCATAAATATAGGAGTGAACATTCTTTGTATTTCTATAGTTTCTATAGTTTTTTTTTTTTTTAAGATTTATTTTTGGCCTTTTTGCCTTTATTGTGATAGGACAGATCATACAGGACAGGAAGTGAAGTGGGTGGGATCGGGAAAGATCCTCGAGCCGGGATTCGAACTCGGGACACCCGTAGCGCAACAATGCTGCATCGGCGTCAACATTTCTATAGTCTTTGATTAAACCCAGCAGCACATATTCCTACTAGCCGGCAACTCGCCGAAATAAAAGCTTGCTAATGGTAGGTTTGAAAATGATGAAAATTCAGTTGACATGTAGCGCCATTGCGCTCCAGGCGTCCCAAGTTCGAGTCCCAGCTCATGGACCTTTCCCGATCCCACCCCCCCTCTCTCTTCCTCTTCCTTTCCTGCCCTGCTGTACTGCCCTATCAAAAAGTAAATGTGAAAATGCCAAAAAAAAAAAAAAAAAAAAAAAAAAAAAATGATGAAAATTCATACAAAATAGTAAATATTATCATTTAATTTTTAAGTGTACTGTAAAATATTTTTATTTTTATTTAATACTCCCTTTTTATTTTTAAAATATAATAGTATTACCACACTTTATTATTTTGCTTATTATTTTACCTAAAACTAAATAAACAAAGTCCAATGATATTATCACTATTATTAATTTTTTTAAAGTTATATTTGATGGGTCACACAATGTGCAGTGTGAGGACCAAACCAAATCTCCAGGTACTCTTATGAGAGCCAGGCTAAAAAAAAAAAACTATGTACACCCCTGTTTATAATGATAATAATATGTGAACAATTGTTATCAATTATGACACAGCATGTAAACATTATTTTTGACTTTAATATTGTAGTACCCTTTTTCAACAGCAAAGGTCAGCACTGTTCATCAGTTTACATATAATTTTGCAAAGGCACTCATACAACAACTACACTTTATATCAAATTAATAGTGCAAAGTAGGACTGTAAAATCGATTTTTCAGGGCTAACTGTTTCCAAAGTAAAAGTATGCAAACTGGCCTGTCAACTACTATACAGTGTGATATGCAATGATAATGAAAATGGAGGAAAAAAAAAAAAAAAAAAACTGAAAATTAAATAAAATAAAAATCAAACAAATGCCATGAAAAGCGCAATAACTCAGCTGGTTAAGACAGTCCAGCCTTGAACTATAGCAAGGAAATACACTTTGTCCTGACTTTTTTTCTATGTAAGGAATAACATACAGCCAGCGAGTCATTATCACAAAATAAGCCCTGCTAGTGTGATCAGCCAAAGCACAGGAGTCTCATATCACACTATTAATTAAATAAAAACATTAGCGTGAAATATTAATTAAATATTTAATCTAACTTGTAGATGTTCTTCCATTACCAATCAGCCTTCAGCCCAGCTAAGGGACATCCATATACAATAGGGCTGCACAGTTAATAAAATTTCTAATTGTGATTACAATTACGGATGCCAAAATTATAAAATCCCTCGAAGGCGCAATTACACAAAAACAACAACAACAACAAAAAAAAAAAAGTCCACTTACACTATTCTGCATGCTTAAGATGTGTTTTTTTTTTGTTTGTTTTTGTTTTTTTTCAACAAGTTTCCATTGTTTTACTTTTAGCATAACATTATAATACCATGCATATTTTTTAAATGTATTTTTTGACTTAAAGAAGAAACTAGAACAATGTATAGTTGACATTTGAGGCATAATGCTATAGAAAAGCAATGAAAGTTTTTCAGGAAGAGTGTTGTTTTCAGCTTGATTATTTTCATATAAAATATGGCAAGCAGTTGCTCCAAACAATGGTATAAGCTATTCAAAACATCATTCAATGTAAATTGCGATAATCAGAATTAATAATCACAATTACAATTTAAAGGAAATAATCGACAGTTATGATTTTGTCATAATCGTGCAACCCTAATATATATTACTACATTTGAACGGCTAAAGAGAATATGAATATATATAAATATATGTGTGTGTGTGTGTGTGTGTGTGTGTGTTTGTAAAATATAACATTCAGTAGTTGAAGTAAGTGCTTTGAGACCCTACATGGCACCAACTGGCTTGAGTTGACATGAAAAACAAGAGTTCACAAAGTGAGGAAACATGAAAGCGGTACCCATATGTTACCATGGGCAACAGTGAAATATCCAGCTTAGCTGCTCTGTGCCACAATTGACCATTAACTGACCACACCAGTGATGCCTCTCATGATGGTTTTAGCTTGATGTTGATCTACACACGCACATAATAATTCAAGGCTGTAAGCATTATGGTTGTTATGCTGACAGCTGCATTTTCATGAACTGTATTTTGACATGCACGTAACTGACCAGTGCTTTTTACAATGTGATTAAAGTGCAAACAGATTATGTGACACAATTGCCCGGTCATTTGGGTTTCTCTGTGCATTTTTTTTTTCTTTCTGCATTTTCTTTAATTGACCAGCTCTTCTTTCATCATGCCCTTTTTCAGCATGGTACAACTAAGATGTCTGACAACATAGAGAAGGACCTAAAATAAAAAAAAAAGTCCAGTTTCCTTCATCTATCTTCAATGCATCCACTGTTTACTCTTAATGATAAACCTATATATTGTGAAATCATCAGTTTGAGATGTTAAAATGAACAAAAACATGCACACGTTTGCAACACCACACAGGCTACCTTCTTAAGTGATAAAATTGTGTCCTGACTAAAAGTCTAGATATGCATCAACGATAAAAGTACGGTTTATACAAATTCATCATGTACTTTGTATTTTGGAAATAGAATTTTAAATAGAAATTTATTATGGAAAGTCAGTATAGATGAAACAGATCAAGCTCATCACAACCCTGGCAAATAATTTTGTTATCTGAAACTAAAAATGCTTTTCTTCATCTGTTCCTAACTATTTTATTGTTTCATTTTTAATAAGCCTGTATGTTACAAAAGTAGCAATTTTCACAATTTAATTCACACTTCTTAAAGATTCAGTACATCCTGATTAACCAGTACTTGAAAATTTGATTTAGCAGATTTTTTCCAATTAACGACTCCCATGAAACAGTCAACTTCACCTGATCTGCAAATAACTACTTCTTTTTGTATATATTTTGAATGTGCGTGTGTGTGTGTGTGTGCGCATACACTTTGTTGATCTGTTACGGTCATAACTTGAGGGGCTAAATTCAATTTTAACTCTAAAATTTATTTTAATGTGTAAAATAATCCAAATTCCATCTAACTGCATTACTTTTAGCTCAACGGCAATGATAAAGCTAGCTATAGAAAAACACAAAAAAGGAATGAGGCATTGTTCGCTGCTCGGCCCCTAGCATCTCCACAATATAATCGCCGCTCCATGTGATATGTTAAATGTGACTGGGCTTTGTTATGATTATCAACTGATTTAAAGGTCCAAGCCACATAAACATCTCAAACAGCCTGGCTACCGCATACAGTGGTCCATCTTAAAAGCGCCATAATCCTGCCATCAGTTCTAAACACAGCACAGGCTGTGACGAACATTGGGCTGAAAATGCAATGAGTCACAGGTGGCTTGAAGAGAGGACTGGAGCCGTTTCTCACTGTGTGCAAGTGAAAAAGTCATGAGGCCATACGTGAGACACAGCATTAACCGGAACAACACGCAAAAAAATAAAAAATAATCGAGCACACATTAAGACCCTGTCACGGGAGAAAAACTACACAGCACCAGGAGAAAAACTACACAGCACCAGTAACATAAAAGAATAAGTAAGTGTACACTGTTTGCACACAGCTGTGAATTTAACAGCAGAACGTAAAATAGGCTGAACCAGTGTTTACTTCTGATTGCCCATGACGTTTTTTCCCAACTGATAATGACTGATAATACCCTTACACTCTCACACTTTTGAGGTCTGTACAAGGAGAATGTGAAAAAAAATAAATAAAAAGTTTATATATATAAAAGTTTATATATATATATATATATATATATATAAATAGAGAGAGAGAGAGAGAGAGAGAGAAAAATACATATAATAAAAATGTAAAATGTGTATAATATATAAATAGCTTAGTTTGCGGTGTACATTAACAAAAAGTATTGTTTTAGACAGATCAACATCACTCACAGTAAAATACATTTACTACAGCTTATATATATATATATATATATATATATATATATATATATATATATATATAAATAAATTATATATTTTATATATAAATTATATATTATATATTACCAACTTTTTCTTTCTGCTATTAAAGCCGCACAAAGGGGGAAATGGGGAAATATTCTGGGAGGTTGGTTTCTTTTGGTTGCGTTTCTTCTTCTTTTTCTGTTAATAGAAATGTCTATAAATAAAGCATTCCAAAAAAAACATTACATTTACTATTACTATTATCATAGTTTATAATAATACCCATGTTAAATCAGAGAATACTAATACTAATACAATGCATTCCTTAAAATCAAGCTCAAGCAGTACTTTGGGGAGAAAAAAAAGCTGTTCACAAGGTCCATCTAAACAGGATTGTGTGCGAGTATGAACAAAGAAAAAAAGCTGAACTATCAAAAACAGTCAGAGACAATCAGAATGAGAGACCTATGTCTCACACGTCATACCATGACTCAAACTGAAAAAAAGACAGAAGTTGCCCAAAAACACCTATTGAGAATTCACTGTACAACAACTCTACTTCAACTCAAATCTAAATAAAAATGAGCACACAGATAGACGTCTGTGTTCAATGTGCAAAGTCAAAAAGTGCATTTCTTCAGCTCCCTTTTGATGAGGTGAGGGCACAAATTTTATTACATAAAATTATTCAGAGTAGGACGAATTAAAAATGCATTCATAGGAGTGAATTTTTAATGGATTGATGACACAAAATGATTTGTTGTTCTATGCTTTCTGAAAGCTGTCATCATTTTAACGTCAAGTACAATTTGCATGCATTTTAAATATGTGTGTCTCAATAAGCACCAACAAAAGACGTGAGCTCGAATTATATACTGTCGCAATTCAAACTAGGACAAAATGGAGCGGAAATAAACCGAGCGAAATCCACTCACTTTCTTTCTAATTTGATATTTCGTTTTCAGGTGTCCTGACAGAGCCCATGTGAGGGAGAACTGATGCTGCTGCTCAGTAGGAGCAGGTGCCTGCAGGTCAAAATAACGTCTGAAACTGGTCATACTGAAACCTCAATTCATGAGCGTGACTGGAACAGTGCACTCATTCAAAGCACACTCAAATCACTTGAAGCACAAAGTGAATGGCCTTATGTGCAAGCAAGCAGAGAAGGAACTAAACTCTTTATAATTAGTGTGAAAACATGCATAGCTCATTCCAAATGTACTTGAATTATATTTTTGTAATTTACTGAAATACTGCCTTTGTGTTTGTGCAGAATCAAGTCAGGATGACTACATGAAAACCCAGCACTGTGTTTCAGTATATTTACTTTGCCGCACAGGTTTGATGACCTTGAATTTAGTGTTTAAACATGACCCTTTACCCTTGGCTGAGGCTGACTTTTTTTTGGGCAATGTGGGCTTGACGTTAAAAAAAAAAAAAAAAATTCAAACAACTGCAAGCACCATATCCTACTCAATGAACTAACAAAGTTTCCATATTTATACAACTTAAAGATAACGAATTGCATGTGTCTAAAAAAGTTAAATAAACAGTCTGCTGATTTTCCATTATGTCACACACACATAACACACACCAAATACTTTTGTTAAAACCTTTCACCTCACACTAGAATGCAAAAGAAAACTCAATCAACATTTAAAACTCTATATATTCTATTTATGGTACAGACACTGGGACAAGAGCTGCTCCACTTTTCAAGTGTTTGAATCAATGATTAATACTGTTAGTTTTATTTCACTTCGGTACGATCACAACATTCTGACCAGCATTATAAGAGCGTTGTAAACTGGATAACGTCCTGTGGGTGAAAAGTAAATGCTTTCCTGTAGTACTGAGAAGAGGCAATAAGGAAATATTACTATGATTCTACATAGACATTTTCATTAAATGCGTTTATGTAACTTGTTAAAAAATCTTTTACAGGACAGATCTTCATCTTTTAAATAAAACAGACTGTACTGGAACAACAAGGGGACACAACTCAAAACTTCACTGAAATAACTAGGCCTGAGCGCAGTTTTGATCCATCTGAAACACCCTGTTCACTCTAAAATACGAAACAAAGCTAAAGTGAAATGTTTATCAAATAAAGAAAAGTTCTCACCCCATCACAGTGAAACAATCAAACCTAAATAAATTTGGGAGCTAGGCAACAGGTGACTGACCCAACATTAAGACCTGGCTTAACAACAGTGTATGCAAAAGACTAATACTGTCACGTTTATGTTTATGTGGTGTGATGGGGTATCAGGAGTAGGTTTTGGATTGCAATGTACACTTTAAAAAAAAAAAAAAAAAAGGTTACAAAAGGGAGTTTTCGCAGCAGTGCCACAGGAGAACTGGTTTTGGTTCACCAAAGTGCCTTTCTCAAAAGAAGCGTTTTTTGTTAGTGTGAAGAACATTTTAAACCTTTTTCCACTATAAAAGCTCCATGGTTGTTAGGTGTCAGAAATGTGATGGTGTGTATCAGGAGTATGATGATTTGTGATGTGTTTTATAGTGCATACCAGGAATGTGATAGCATATATATATATCAAGTGTTAACAGAGTTGACGGACTGCTGAACAGCCCCTACCTGTTCTCTGGATATACAGGGCAGAGAAGGTCTGCGGGGCATCTTACAACTGCCATAATAACTGCTGGACGTCTCTCCCAGAGAAACACAGCTGGACCTTCTCCTGGGTCTGATGACGGGAACTTTCTCCTCGGCGTTAGGAATCCTGCCGGCCGTCTCCCTCGGTGGGTAATAGTGATCAAAACAGAGCGCCAGCAGAGTGCCGGAGACCCCGGCCATACACGCCAGCACCGGCCTGAGGGACGGAGACAGGCAGCCGAGGCTGGTGAAGGACAGCAGCCACACCAGGCTGGCGAAGACCAGGATCAGGACGCTGTGCTTGAGTTTGAGAGTGGGGATGAGAGTGAGCAGACCCACGCAGCCCAGCACAAACAGCAACCTGCCCATCATTTGCATCTGATGGTGCTCCTCTCCCCACTGCAACAAGCGCAAGACCATCAAATCCCCCAAGTAGCATGATGCTGGTAAGGACAAAAGCCAGCATCTGCTGCTTTCCCTCTTCGTCCGCCTCAGGTAGAGGGTGAGGAAGAAATACGCGCAGCCGATGCTGAATAAAGGACTGATGGACTGGGAGAAATCAAAGAGGAAAGTCCGCAGCTCCGAGACGCCGTGCTCACTCTGAAAGCTCCTAGAAACGAAGCAGGAGAGCGCCAGGACTGCCAGCGCTCCCACGTAGAGAGCCGAGCCGCGGAATAGTTTGGACTTGAGGATATCCTCATTGCAAAACCTACAGACGTTGAATAAAAAGCCCCTCGGATGGTCTTGTTTCAACGGAGTGACGCAGCTCTTCACATAGCCGTTCCTGAAGCTCTCCGCGCTGTTTGCATTGCCAACAACACCATCGTGCTGTCTGATTTTACTGTGCAAAACATCTCCTTCCTCCCGCACAGCCATGTTGTCCTCCTTCAGTGCTCTTTAAACTTTCATTCCTCCGAGATAAATCCTCCGTGTGTCAACGGTTTACTACATGACGGCAAACGCGCTCCATGGTCACTCAAACGTGCTCAGGCATTTTGGCCAGGAGGAAAAGAGGCTGAAATGTTGTTGTTTTTTAGCAGACTCGAGCTCTATGTCGCCGTCTAGGTGCGACAATTTGTAACAATGACTGGAGCGCGAGAGACAGACGCACGCGCGCGCTCTGCAGCGCAGCCAAACCGCGCCGCCTTCAATTTATGTCTGTATATTTCATTTCTAGACATTTTTTTTCTGATTTTCATTCGGTACTCGAACAATTCTACAGAGCAGTGAAGTACATCTATGTGTAGAAAATACTTAAAACACAGCATATGTGTGTATAAGTGTGTGAGCGAGTGTATCCTGTAATTGTAAACTTTGGAGTCATGTGTGTGTACATAGCTGTCTTTATTGTTTGTTCATGCATACAATTGTAGCATATGACTGAGCTAAGTCACTAACCGGTCATATAAGTAGTTTTGATTGCTCTACCTTTTACGTTTTCAGCAATAATGAGACAACAGGCCCTTATGGTTTCCATGCATAAGCACCACAAGAGGTCACTAACATGGACATTATGTTACAGCTGAGCTTGCCAGTGATGGGGATCCTGAGTCTTAGCTGGCTGAGGAACCCCCTAATATTAATAACACTGCATACTAACCCATCATTATTACATTATGCTAATTTAGGTTGAGTTTCTCAATAAACTAGCCTACCTTTGCACTCTTCATAACGTCCTCTATAAAAGCAAAATGGCTAATGCACTAACATGTAGAATTGTATTTTTATTTTAATGTTAAATGTTAAAGGGAATATATATTTCTAGAGAAATCGTCCAAGTAGGCCTGTCATGATAACAACTTTTTGTTGTGCCGTATATTTGCACCAGAAATAATTGCGATAAGCGATATTATTGTCATTTTATGACCATTTTATGCCACTGAATATATAATCATAATATAACAGCATAATAATGCAAGAAGGCCTACGCACTTTCAAATGACAACAAACTTTTAATTCTTAAGAATATTTTGATTATGGAAATTAAGTATCATAACATTAAATACCTAGATATAGTAAATAAACATTTTCTAACAAAAAGTGCAAACAAGTAGAAAAAAGAAAAATGCACAAAGATTTTTCCATCTACAGATTTTTCCCTGAGCTTCTTTTCTCTGTAAATTAAGGGTGCACACTATTGCTGAAAAACACAATCCTTACATAGCAGTCAGATGTCTGTATGCACAAAGGCACAGATCCATAAACAAGGCCATATCTGCAGATGAACTAGCACCTCATGACTACACCACATTATGTACAAGAAGCTGCAAAAGACAGGCGCAAGTGGAATGCAAAAAAATATGGTGACATTCATTTTTATGTAAATATAATGGGTGATATATTGCGTCACCATAAATTATTGAGGTCATACTGTGCGATAAGATGATATATTGATAATTGCAACAGAGCCCCTGCAGTACCTTTAAGAACATGCTGGAGTATTACACATAGGCCTACATACCATATTCCTTTTGTGCATTATTTTAATCAAGGTTACAACTTGTGACATTCAGTGATAATGCTGAAGCTTTTACTTGCTTGATCTAACTGATCTTGAGATTATAAGACGAGTATGGAAATATGAGGTAAAAAATAAAATTGGGTCGTGACCCTTTTGTCTTTGTTCAGTCAACACCTTTTCCCTTTCCTAAAAAGAGGGAAAGTCCCTCCGATGCCAATGCTTAAGGTCAAAAGAATCCGTATTCTGAACGAAACTGTGGTCTTTCCTTTAAAGCGTGAACACAAAGAATGGTTTGTTTAATGGTCTTAAAATGACTCACGTTTTGTAAAAAGATCCAGATATAGAAGTTTATGAAAATGTAATATATTTATTCCATATTGATGAACATGAACAATTCATGCACTTGGCTGGAAAATTGGTTCAAAACTGTGGTTCTCGCATTATGGTTCATTTACGTTCTCTAACGTTGGAGACTAATGCTGGTTCCATAATGCATTGAAATTGACCTCATTTACTTTACTTCTGTGCTGCAATCCCCATAGCTATCTTAAGAGCTTTTCCATGATTCCAACTGCACAAGTGAAGTGGTTGAGTAGACAAGTCAATAAAACCACCAGTCATTCTCATGTGAGGATCATGTACGCACTAATGTCTCTTCCAAGTTTTTATGGAACTGGTAGAAAGCTGTTCAGCAGGAGGCTATGAGATTATATGGATACACGAATTTATAAATGTGCTGCACTCTAAAAAATATTTTAAAATAGGGTTACGTGTACTGTGTTAATATGAAGGTCTGTACTGACATATTCACAGGTGTTTTCTCTGTATTTTGAATTACGCATTATACTGTGTTGTATTTTGTTACAGGAAATGTGTGCAAACTGAACAGAAAATGTCCATTTATGTTATATAATACAAATTGTATTATATAATGAATATATAACATTTCCCAGCAGAGGTATATGCGCATCAGAACAGCAGTGACTATCTAACGACATTTTTCTTTAATAGGCCTATTTATAATCCCTTTTATTTTTTTTAAATATTTATATTTATTTTCTCAAAAAAAGGCATTAAATATATAGCAATAGGCCTAATAGTCCAAAATGATTCCAGTTATAAAAATAGTTATATTTTTCTATTTTCATTTCAATTTTACTTAAATGTAAAGTAATTTTGTTTTGTGTTTTGACATTTCTATTAGTCTTTGTTTCTTTATGTGTATAGTGTTTAGCATTTTTATTTCAGTTAGTTTAGTACATCAATATGAAAGAAAGACAAAAAAAAAAAAAAAAAAAAAGAAAAAAGTGAAATGCCTTGAACTGAAATAAAATCCATTTAGGTTTTTATATTTCACTTTTTATATTAGTTTTTGTTATGGTTTTAGTTTTAGATAATAAAAACCCCGTTTCTCATTAATAAATACGAATAGCTTGTATTATTCAACCTTTTCGCCTCAGACATTCGGTTTTATTTTTTCTATAGGCCTACATCTTGACTAACACAGGAACCATTAAGCATAATATACCAGTATAAACAAGTGCAACATAATCACGAACACACACACAACTCCAGACACGATCCTACTGCATCACTCTGCAACAAACTTTCGCGTTTGCGTAACGCGTTGCGTGATTTGATCCTTCCGGCTCGCTGTAGTATTGATGTGGCCAAGTCAGTCAGGTTCCACGTCATTCGGAAGGATCAGGATCTCTCCAGACACGGATGCGTATACAGAAGAAGAGAGAGACCTAAGCCCTGCTTGAAAGGTAATAAATTAGCAGCTTTACAAGAAAACACATTAATAAAAGACAAATTTGTTGTTATTTTGAGCTGCTTCGAGCACGGAAGCACTGGTTGTCTGTGTTAGGTTTTATCGCAGACTGTTAGCGTGCTAGCTGCTAGTGTAGCAGTAATGTCGAATGATCACGCAATCAATAATATAACTGTATAACATTAATTGTGTTATCAAGATGTGTTATTAAGCAGCAATACTAATATAAATACGCTTCGAGATTTATAATAACCGCACAACATGGTACAAATTGCTCTTCTTCCACGGGTGGCAAACTAGCCGCTAATTCAATGAAAACTCTGCGGCCGCAGACCGTGAGACATCTGACGGGATCTTAATATAAAAATTCCTTGTAACAGAGTAGACCCTGAAATCATGGACGACGTTAGTTACATTTATAGTTTGGCCCTGCTTGCACCGTAACGTTGCCATAGCGTTTGAAGTACTTTAGGATGGCACGGCATATGCGTGTATATTGTAGTCATTTAAAGGTGCACCGTGTAATTTTTGCTAATAACAAATATTTAAATATAAATTAACAGTATAAAAAAAAATATAATTGAAATAATGTACAAGTTTTATTCCAAATGGTGCAGTCCACCACTAAGTTTACATAGTATATGACCTGCTGTGACATGCAATTGACAGTCACTATTACTACTACTAAAGCCAGAGGTCTGGTCACTTTATGCATATGCATGAACATAAAACTACCGATCATGGTAGATACATCATACTGTTAGAGTTGTCACGTTGCCATACTGTTTAGTATAGCGTATAGTTACTATTCGTTGGAACCTTTAATGATGTGTTGTAACCTGTGTTTCAGGAAACCTCATAGGCATTCTCTCTGAGTGGAGTCTCTTGAAGAGATACAGAGCTGACATCATGACGGCCGCAGAGAATGTGTGTTACACTCTCATCAACGTCACCAATGACTCTGAACCACCATCAGAAGTCAGCTTAAAAACTGATTTAGGTAATATTTAGCAATTTATTAAATGTAAATTTGTATTAATATGTGATATACAATGCCCTTTTGAAAGTTTGGGGTTGGGAAGTGTCTTATGCTCACTAAGGTTGCATATATTGCAATAAAACGTTAATATGATCATATATTACAAATATACAGTTTTCTACATTTGTGTCTTTTAAGTGTGATTCTTGTGATGGCAAAGCTAAATTGTCAGGAGCCATTACTCTAGTCTTCAGAGTCACACAAGCCTTCAGAAATCATTGTAATATTGTGACTTGGTGCTCTAAAAACATGTATTATTTTTTTAGAATCACTGAAAACAGTTCTAAAAAGAGTGCTGCTTCGTGGAAAGTTTTCCTGTCACTTTTGATCAAATTAATGGGTCCTTTTTGAATAAAAGTACTAATTTCTTTAAAAACTACTTTACTGACCCCAAACATTTAAAAGCTAGTGAATGTGTAAAATTTTTCCTTATATATTTTTCTCAAAACAGAAAAGGGGGAAATCAAAGCCAAGACTGAGGCTTTGAAGAAGGTTATCATCATGATCCTAAATGGAGAGAAGCTTCCAGGCCTATTAATGACCATTATTCGGTTTGTGCTGCCTCTTCAGGACCACACAATTAAGAAACTATTACTAGTTTTTTGGGAGATTGTTCCCAAAACTACTCCTGATGGCAAACTTCTTCAGGAGATGATCTTGGTCTGTGATGCCTACAGGAAGGTAGGCATGAAATATGAAGCAAAATGTTTTAGCTTATTGTGTGTATTTCTTTGTTTAAATATGCCATCTGTGTTGTGCATCTGTAGGATCTCCAGCATCCCAATGAGTTCATCCGTGGCTCCACTCTGCGCTTCCTGTGCAAGCTGAAGGAATCTGAGCTGCTGGAGCCGCTCATGCCAGCAATCCGTGCCTGTCTGGAGCATCGTCACAGCTATGTACGCCGCAATGCAGTCCTGGCCATCTACACTATCTACAGGTATGTTGATGGATATTTGTGTGCATAAGTGAAAAAAGGTGTTTTTCTTTTTTTGTTATTTTTAACTTTTTTTTTTTTTTTTTTTTTTTTTTTTTTTTTTTTCTTTTTTAGGAACTTTGAGCACTTGATTCCAGACGCTCCTGAGTTGATTCATGACTTTCTTGTAAATGAGAAAGATGCAAGCTGCAAGAGAAATGCTTTTATGATGCTGATTCATGCAGATCAGGTACATAGTCTTACTGTAGTTTTCAAAATTGTTTTTTAAAGCAAGAATGTGAATCTCAAAAAACTAAGTAGATGTTCTTTTAATTAATTATTGCAGGATAGAGCTTTGGACTACCTTAGCACCTGTATTGATCAGGTGCATACTTTTGGAGACATTCTACAGCTTGTCATTGTGGAACTGATTTATAAGGTGAGGTGTCTATTCATATATTAAAGTCATTCTTGTTTAACCCTCAAAGACCATCGTAACAGAATTGCAATTTTAGTTTAAAGCAATTAAATGATTCAAAACTTTCACTAAATATGGGTAAAAACAACACATAACAGTAGCTGATTCTTAACTATTCTTAAAAGTTTCGGGAACAAATCTCTCTCTCTCTCTCTCTCTCTCTCTATACACACTACTGCTCAAAAGTTTGTAATGTCCTTTAATAAAGTCTCATGCTCATCAATGCTGCATTTATTTAAGCAAAAATATAGAAAAAAAATGTAATATTGCAAAATGTTATTAAAATATAAAATAATGTTTTTTTATTTTAATATACTTTAAAATATAATTTATTCCTTATTATTTTCATCAGCTGTTACTCCAGTCTTAAGTGTCACATGATCCTTCAGAAATCATACTAATATGCTTATTTATTATTAGAATTATCAGTGTTGGAAACAGTTGTGCTGACAAATATTTTTTGGAACCTGTGATTCTTTTTTTTCAGGATTCTTTAATTGATAATAGGTTAAAAATGTTATCACTTTTTATTAATTTAACACATCCTTGGTGAATGAAAGTATTAATTTCTTTCAAAAAAAAAGAAAATGTACTGACCCCAAACTTTTGAACAGTTAGAAAAAAAATTCTATTTTAAATAAATACTGTTCTTTTTAATCTTTTATTGATCAAAGAATCCTGAAAAAAAGTATCACAGGTTCCAAAAAAAATATTAAATAGCACAACTGTTTCCAGCACTGATAATAAATTAGTATATTAGAATGATTTTTGAAGGATCATGTGACAACGAAGACTAGAGTAATGATTCTGAAAATTCAACTTTTATTATAGATATAAATACAATTTTAATGTATATTAATTTAGAAAAACATTGTTTTACATCATAATAACATTTCACAACATTCAATTTTTTTTCTGTATTTTTGATCAAATGAACACAGCCTTAATGAGCATAAGAAACATCTTTAAAAAAAAAAAAGTAATTTATCACTACAATTTGTACTATGGGGTGAGATTTTGCAACCCTAAATATCCAGTGATTTCACTGTTTGTTTATTTATTATGGCTTCTTAAAAACATATTTATGGGTGAAAAAATACAATTTCTTATTCAGTGGAACTTTTTACTTTTGTTTTTTTTTTTTTTTTTTTTTTTCAATATGACAGTTTATAGTTATATTATGCTATATTATGCTGTATTATTAATCTTGTAGCCAACATCAAATTGTCAGTTTCTCTTTTGGATGTACTATTTCTTTATAGAAATGCTGTCATCAACAGCACAGTTATCTTTTTTTGTTGAGTCAAATTCTAAGCCCTTTAAGCTTTACGCACACTGTGTACTACCGAATGGTCTTAAACGCATTCTCACTGTCTATTTTATATTCTTAAATTTGTTTAGGTCTGCCATGCCAATCCCTCAGAGAGAGCTCGTTTTATCCGTTGTATCTACAACCTGCTGCAGTCATCCAGTCCTGCTGTAAAATATGAAGCAGCTGGAACTCTGGTTACCCTGTCTAGCGCCCCCACCGCCATCAAGGTACAGCATCTAACACCACGGTTGTTCCCATATACTTTTTTCTGCATGGTGGTAAATAAAGTAGAATGACATTGTTTGCATGTTCTTTGTGTTTCAGGCTGCTGCTCAGTGCTACATTGATCTAATCATTAAAGAGAGTGACAACAATGTCAAGCTCATTGTTCTGGACAGACTGATCGAGCTGAAGGAACACCCCACACATGAGCGTGTGCTGCAGGTACACTTGAGTTCATCGCTTTGTTTGAAGACATCAGTTGTATAAAATAAACCTAATAGCATGCTCGGTGTTATGTTTTGTTCTTAGGATCTTGTGATGGATATTCTGAGGGTTTTGACCACTCCTGATCTTGAGGTCCGCAAGAAGACCCTACAGCTAGCCCTGGACCTGGTGTCATCCCGCAATGTAGAGGAGGTGTGTGTCAAAACCTGCCATTTAAAAAGGATTGTTCACCAAAAAATTAACATTGTCATCATGTAGTCATGTCATTACAAACCTATATGCTTTTATAAAGGGGAACACAAAAGGAAAAATTATGTTAAGTATTTAAAGGACTAGTTCTCCCAGAAATGAAAATTGTGTCATTGATTACTCACCCTCATGTCGTTCCAAACCTGTAAGACCTTTGTTCATCATTGGAACACAAATAAAGATATTTTTGTTGACATCTGAGAGCTTTCTGACCCTGCATAGACAGCAATGCAACTGACAGATTTAAGGCCCAGAAAGGTAGTGAGTACATTGTTTTCTTCACGCACAAAAATTGTTCTCAAAGCTTCATTAAATGAAGGTTGAACCACTGATGTCACATGGACTATTTTAACAATGTCTTTACTTCCTTTCTGGGCCTTGAACTTGGCAGTTGCATTGCTGTCTATGAAAGCTCTCGGGTTTCATCAAAAATATGTTAATTTGTGTTTCAAAGAAGAACAACGGTCTTATGGGTTTGGAATGACATAAGAGTGAGTAATTAATGACAGAATTGTCATTTTTGGGTGAACTATCCCCTTAAGGGGTGGTCACACTGCACATTTGGTTCTGTGGATTTCCATTCATACATATGCAAATGTGAAAAACTGGAAATGCAAGCTCACGCAAAGAAGTTGCACATATTGCTACATTGCATACATAAAGTTCAGGAAACTTTTGTTTGTTATATTTATGTTTGGAATAAATATAACAGTCTGAGGAAATTTCTCATCTTCAGAGACTAGTGTTTGTTTTGCAATTATAAATAATTACTGTTTAATGTAATCTTTCCCATTCAAGCAAAGGGCCTGAATTGTTCTTTTTTTTTTTGCAGCTGGTTATAGTTTTAAAGAAAGAAGTCATCAAAACCAACAATGTGACTGAGCATGAGGACACAGACAAGTACAGGCAGCTGCTTGTTCGCACTCTCCACTCCTGTAGTGTGCGCTTCCCTGACATGGCAGCCAATGTCATCCCTGTGGTACGTTTCAAAACATTCATTACTAGCAACAAAATTTAACGTTTGTTAATACATGTAGTCCTTTCAGATCTTCTGATGAATAATAAACTCAGTGTTCTCATCTTTACTCTTACATGTACTATTTGTGTTTTGTGTGTGGCCACAGCTGATGGAGTTCCTGAGTGACACTAACGAGGCGGCTGCAGCGGATGTGCTGGAGTTTGTGCGTGAGGCGATTCAGAGGTTTGACAACCTTAGGCCTCTCATCATTGAGAAGATGCTAGAGGTCTTTCACGCTATCAAGACAGTCAAGTAAGAAATACTACTTAACTGCTTCCTTAGAACGTTGATAAATCCAATTACATAAATCATCTGTTTATGAAAAAATTAATTTTGGACTGCTTAATAGTACTTGGGGATTATAATGCACTGCAGTGATTTTATACAAGGACTGTTCTGTTGCAGGATTTACAGAGGAGCACTGTGGATTTTGGGTGAATACTGCAGCACTAAAGAGGACATCCAGAGTGTCATGACAGAAGTCCGCAGATCTTTGGGAGAGGTCTGTAGTGCATCAGTTCATATTGCTTTGTTACATCAAGGGCTCGTCATTAACACTTGTCTGGAACAAGCACAAAATTAACACCAACATTCCTTAAGAGCGTAATTAGTAAACAATAAGTTGAATGAAAGTGAGTCAAAGGCTTTAGGGTTGAATAGTGTTGTAACAAAATAAAAGTGATGAAATCAGGACAGATGTATACAGGTTCTTGTGTTCCTGGTCTGGAAAATTCTTGAAAATTAATAATGTTTTAAAAGATCATTGACAGTTGTCAGTATAAAACTGAGAAAAACTTTGTGAGTGATCACTGTAAAGTAACTTTAAAAAACAAAAAAATTACTTTAGAAGTCATAGAAAAGTTAATTTGTCAAAGTATGGGAGTCTTTGACAAGATGAATATACCTTTATTTCTGCTTTTAAAAATATGTAAAAAATTAAAAACGCACAAAAAATGTAAAATATGCAAACACCTGAGGTGTTCTAAATTAATGTGAAGATTAGTTCACTTCCAGAACAAAAGTTTACAGATTATTTACTCATCCCCTTGTCATCCAAGATGTTTGTCCAATATTTCAGGAATGTTCTTCATATAGTGGACTTCTATGGTGCCCGCAAGTTTGAACTTCAAAAATCCTGGCTCATGGACATTTCCTTATCCCACCCCCTTCTCTCTCTCCCACTTCGCTTCCTGTCCATGTACACTGTCCTATCCAAATAAAGGCATAAAAACGCCAAAAATAAATCTTAAAAATAAAAAAAAAATAAAAAAAAAAAACAGCGATGGGGCGATTTTAAAGGTGGAGGAGTAAATGAGATGGGAGTTTTTCGACATAACCTAACTGTAATGAACCGGAGTACATCGAGTTCATGCGGAGTAAGACAAGACGAGTGTTTGAGGTTAAAAAGTAGATTAATTTTCAATTTGTTTAGAAAGTAACAGATTGTTTTGCTAGATAAGACCATTCTTCCTCGCCTGGGATCTTTAGAGCCCTTTGAAACTGCATTTAAACTGCATTTTGGAAGTTCATACTCATGGGCACCATTGGAGTCCACTATATATAGAACATTCCTGAATTTTTTTTTTTCCCCTCAAAAAACATAATTCCTAATGAAGAAACAGTCTTTCTGAAGAAAGACAGACATGAACATCTTGGATGACAAGGGGGTGAGTAAATTGTGTCAAATTTTAATCTGGAAGTGAACTAATCCTTTAATGTTACTACACCTTACTGTGCTCTGAAGCATTTGTTTTAAAGCATTTTTTTTCAGATCCCAATTGTTGAAAATGAGTTGAAGAAGGAGGCTGGAGAGGTAAAACCTGAGGAGGAGGTGACTGCAGCTCCAGCTCCTAAGCTGGTGACAGAAATGGGCACTTACGTCACTCAGAGTGCCCTGAGCACCTCCAGACCATCCAAAAAAGAAGAGGACAGGTGATTATTTCCCCTTACTGATACATTATGGATATCATCCTCCTTATTGCATCTCTAAAATATCTCTTTGCTCTGTAGGCCTCCACTGAGGGGTTTTCTGATGGATGGAGACTTTTACGTTGCTGCCTCATTGGCCACCACCCTCACCAAAGTGGCCTTGCGCTATGTTGCCCTTGCCGAGGACAAAAAAAGGCAAAATGTAAGTTAATTTCAAAACAGTTCATTCCATGAACTAAACTATAATTATTCATGTGTGTAATTGTGGTGCAATAAATGTTGTTTTTCTGCTTGTAGTCATTTGTGGCAGAGGCCATGCTGATCATGGCCACTGTGCTCCATCTGGGCAAGTCGTCTCTACCCAAGAAGCCCATCACCGATGATGACGTGGACCGGATCTCACTGTGCCTCAAAGTCCTGTCCGAGTGCTCGCCCCTCATGAACGACATCTTCAACAAGGAATGCCGCAGATCCCTGTCACATATGCTTGCAGTCAGACTGGAGGAGGAGAAACTGTCTCAGAAGGTAAGCATGTTTCCCCTTATTGCTTTCTGGTAGTAACTGAATTCAGAAACCTATTAATATGGTAAAGATATAAACAAACATACTGTCAGATCATGTCTTGTAGATTAAAAAATGGTCATTGCTCATTCATTTGTGACTATTATATTTAACTGTAGTGTTATTCATTTTTTTCCACAGAAAGAGTCTGAGAAGCGCAACGTAACGGTTCAGGCAGATGATCCCATCTCCTTCATGCAGCTGACCGCTAAGAATGAGATGACATCCAAAGAGGATCAATTTCAGCTCAGTCTGCTAGCAGCTATGGGCAATACTCAAAGGAAAGAAGCCGCGGACCCTCTGGCCTCCAAACTTAATAAGGTCTTTGGAAGATTTTATATGAATCTGTTTGAATCTGTACATGCCATATTTTTATGATGATGATTAGTTGCAAGGTTTAAACATGATTGGAAAGGTTGTTTGTAGTTTGTCATCTTTGACCACCAGAGGGCATGTTGGTTCAACTAATGGAAATTGTAAAACTGAAGCGTCACATCAGACCGCCCATTTCTAGCATCTTTCAGTATAATATTTCCATAGCTCCGCTAATGTTTTTTATTTGTTCAGTGGAGCATTTGAAATGTGGGCTTCTGGTCTATCTTTAAATTACTTTTGCATGTCTAGAAATAACCTTTTTTAAACTTATTCTACCTTATGTATCCTGTTTTGTTTTTTTTTGTTTTTTTTTTTAAATAAGTAAAAAATAGAGTAAATTCATAAATCAAGTAAATTAAATTAAAAAAAGATTTTTAGCTTGTTTTGTCTTATTTTAAATACTTTTGTGTCACCTTGAGGCCCCCTGGTCAAAATCCATTATCCTAGACTGAGCCATCTCGTGTTTTCTTCCAGGTCACTCAGTTGACTGGTTTCTCAGATCCAGTGTACGCAGAAGCTTATGTCCACGTCAATCAGTATGACATCGTCCTGGATGTCCTGGTTGTTAATCAGACTAGCGACACCTTACAGAACTGTACCCTGGAGCTGGCAACACTTGGTACAAGTTGTCCCTTTGATCCTTAAGAGATAACTTTATTGTATGTTCTAGTGCATGTTTTACTGAACACATTCTTTAATCTCCAGGTGATCTTAAATTGGTTGAGAAACCGTCTCCTCTTACATTGGCTCCTCATGACTTTGCCAACATCAAAGCCAACGTGAAAGTGGCCTCCACAGAGAACGGCATCATATTTGGAAACATAGGTTTGTGGGCTGTATTCTTTATGGTCTTTATTTATACCTTTACTGTTTATGTTGTTGATGAGGCACCTGGAATCACTTTAATAAACAAAAACGCATGTTTTGCAGTATATGATGTATCAGGAGCTGCCAGTGACAGGAACTGCGTAGTCCTCAGCGACATTCACATTGACATAATGGACTACATTCAGCCGGCATCCTGCACAGATGCTGAGTTCAGACAGATGTGGGCTGAATTTGAATGGGAAAATAAGGTAAGTCTAAGGCACTGGTGAATTCTTTGCAGATAACGGCTGTATTAATCTCCATTCTGTTAAAAGGGAATGTCTGGAATTTGTTCTGTTTTTTGTTTCCACACAGGTTACCGTCAACACCAACATCACAGATCTGAACGATTATCTCCAACACATTCTTAAATCCACCAACATGAAGTGCTTGACCCCAGAGAAGGTACGGTACTCACTTGATGAGAACAGTAAGTGGCTCTATGACTTTATAATATTATTACATTCATATCTCATGTTTTGTTTTTGCAACTCAGGCCCTGTCCGGCATCTGTGGCTTTATGGCAGCAAATCTCTATGCCCGCTCTATATTTGGAGAAGATGCCCTTGCAAACGTCAGCATCGAAAAGCCAATCCACATGGGACCTGATGCCCCAGTCAATGGCCATATTCGCATCAGAGCCAAAAGCCAGGTGAATTTCTGTTAGCATATATGAGTTTACAGACATGGATAATGGTTGAGAATTTCAGTAATTGGTTTGATTTGCTTGCAGTGATGCAAAGTGACAGAAAATCAAACTGCAAAACATCCTTTGTTGTAGTCATTTGTATATTTTAAAGGGAATCCCAAGTAATAAGACTTGTATGGCTTATTATAACATGTAATATGTAGTAAAAAACTGATGAAAGATTTGTTATTTTTAAAAAACTACATCGTTTTATACATATTTTGGACTATGGGGGGCGCCATTATTTCAATGACCTGAAATGGTTGCACTCTGTGAGCTACTGGCGTTTACCTGTTGCTATTTTTACCACTCAGAAAATAAAATATTGATACAGTGCCACATTGTGCTGCTTTTGGTTGTAATTTTCATTCGAAGGGCAACAAGAGAAGCAGTGTAAGTGTTCACTGCTGTCCTAGCAATAAGAAGAGGAGAAAAGAATGGGAAGATGCCTATGGACAAATAAAACTTCCTAAAGACCTGCGTCTTTGTTCTCTCCACTTTAGCATTGAGGCTTTAGTAGATCACAGATACTGAAAGAGCTTACAAACGGCAAAGACAAGAAACGCCAGATGCCATCCTGGCAGGATGTGAACGTGCTGGTGCTTGTCACGACACCACAGCCATGGATAAAGTTTCTCTGTGCTGATTTTACACAATATCTGGGGGTGTTTATACTGCTTGTGTGGAAAAATAAATTGTATGGCGTTTGGTGTAAGCCTATGCTACCTTCAGTAGCTCATCGTATCAGTGCCTCCCATAGTCCAAAATATGTATAAAACTATGTAGATTTTTTAAATAATGTAAATGTTCTATGGGTTTTCCTGTACACATTTCATTAAGAGACATTATTTACATTATGTTAAGCCATACAATTCTTAACACCCCGGGTTCCCTTTAATGGTCAATTCTAAAGTCATAATTAATTTTTTACATTTGTCAGCTCTTGAATTTGCTTGAGTAATTTGTTACTGCATGACTGATAATTCCTCTTTGTTTGTTTTTTGTTAATAGGGTATGGCTTTGAGTCTGGGCGACAAGATCAACCTTTCTCAGAAGAAGTCCGTCTCGTAAATTTGAGAGACTGAGGCCATCGAGACGAGATTGAACGAAAAAGCGCTATGGCTATTCCTATGTCTTGTCTTTTTTCTCTATCGCTTGTTTGTGTCTCTTCAGACTGCCGTACACATGCAGTGCTCTGTGGCCAAGATCTAAGCTCTTCAATCCCTCAAACTATGTCTGAAGGGGATCATTTTGACATTTTCTACCAGCACGATTCTTCTTAACTGCTCTAAAAGGGTTTTGACCCTGTTAATCTGTAATCTGTTTCAATAAACATTGCACACCATATACCACAAAAGCGTTTGTATTCTCTTGTTAATGAATAGTGTTACAACAACCCTTTTTTATGAATTGGGTCGCTTGTAAGTAGTCAAGAACAGTCCTGCCCTAAAACCACAGTTGACACAACAAAGGATGTGTTCTCTTGAAGAAAACCTTCTGGAATTTGGAGAATTTTGTTATGGTCTCCTGCCTCTTAGATGACTTAGGCTCATAAGACTTGTGGTCAGTCATAACTTTCATGTCTACGTAGTGTATAATATCATTAAGGACAAAGGCGTCAAGGTTGTGGCTTTGCCCTGAGTAGATTTGGCCATATAAGAAGGCACATTCGTTTTCAAGTGAATATACACTACAGTTTAAAGTGCAGTAAAAAAAAACAATCATGATGTGACATATTATCATTTAAAACAACTTTATTATATTTGAAAATATCCTGTGATGGTAAAGCTGAATTTTCAGCAGCCATTTTTACAGTCTTCAGTGTCATTGAATCTAATACGCTGGTTAGGTGCTCAAGAAACATTTCTTGTCAGGTTTTATCATCAATGTTAAAAATAATGTGCTGCTTGATATATTGGGAGAACTTGTGATTTTTTTTTTTTTTAAGACTGATGAATAGAAAGTTCAAAAGAACAGCATTCAACGTGGAAGTACGCTTATGGGAAAGACTTAGAAATAACAAGAAGTAACGTGCAGTAAACAGTAAATTAAGATTATTTATTTGTTCATAATTAAGATAATACATTGAAATAATATGGTATAACACCAATTTGCAATATCAAGCAGCAAAATGAGCTTTTTTGTACAGCTAAAAATAGCTGGATGTGGATGAGACTGGAAGCCACACAAATTTACAAAAATAATGTAAATATGAAATAGACAGAGATGGGTAGTAACTGATTACATGTAATCTGGATTAGATTCCAGTACTTGTAATTAGATTATATTACATTTTAAAATACTTGTGCTCAGACTACAGTTACTTTTTTACTTTTTTATATATTTTTACATAATTACATATTATTTACACAATAGCAATAAATGATTCATAATTTATTGATTCTCCCTAATTCCTCTTTTTCTTTTATATTTTCCTTTCTAAAATGGCCTATTGCTTATGTACATTTAGAAAGTCTTGAAGTTTTGTGGACATTTACACAGATCAGTCAGGTGGTGAAAGAACATTTGACCACTTACTTACAAAACTCATTTCATTTTTAAGATGTGTTTCAACATTGTATCAACTACTGATGAACAGATTAATTTTTATTTGAATTATCACTCAGTAGGTAATTTATTTCTGTCTTTGGAAGGCTTCTTGTCAAGGAAACTCTTGTCATCTGATCCTCTTTCACCTAATATATTTACTTAAATTACCCCTGAAAATTTAAAATAAATATTTTAATAATTATCACTCTTGCATGTGATTGGTTCTCTGACATCAGTTATGGTCACATGACATGCAGGTAAACAAATAAAATATTTAATTTTTTAGTTTGTTTTTTTTTTTTTTTTTTGATTGATTTTGAAATTATTTGTTTTATTTCAACATTTTTTATGATTTAATTCATTATTAGCTTTTCATTAAACTCAAAAACCCCTGCATGGAAACCTTGATGTAATGTAAGGTATAATGCACTTCACGTCGTTAATAACGACAAATGTAATATCATTTTCTTACTCTACTTACTATTCTTACTATGGTACAAGATGATCCTATTTAAATCAATGTGATAATCGAGTTAGGTCAAAGGTAATCTAAAAGTAATCTAAAAGTAATCTGATTATATTACCTAAAGTGTGTAATGTAATGGATTACGTTACTAGCTACAATTTTTGACATGTAATTTGTAGAATAGAAATCTCTTTACATGTATTGACTGTCACTTTTAATCAATTTTACACATCCTTGCTGAATAAAAGTATTACTTTCACAAAAACAAAAATAATAATAATAAATCTGACCCCAGACTTTTGAACGGCAGTGTATGTAGTGACTACATTGTACCTGGTCACCAGTCATTGTCTGTTAAAGCGCAGTGGAAGCAGTTTTTGATGTAAATGATACATTAGATTTAAGTAGCTTCATGTGGAGTGTTGGAGACGGATGTGAAAAGTGCTGATGTGACTATAAGTCCTGCATTTAATTCCATTAAGCTTTTATAACAAGGAACATTACTTGAAAATAATTACGTTAATGGTGTTTTATGAGTTTATTTTATACATGAGTAATATATATTATACATGTAATCAAATAATAGCCAGTGGAAATGAGGTAATAAAGTTCTAAGCAAACACTATTAATGGAGGGGATCAGCTCATATGAACCTTTTCATAAGTTTTTTACATAACAGGTCATGAAGACCCTGCTTCAAATATTGTGCAACAACTGAAAACATTACCGTTATTCTGTTCCTTCTGAGCAAAAGTCATAATTAAAGCACTCAAGACTCTCCATCCAGCAGTGACACAAAGCTAGAGCTTGATTGGTTTCTTTGCCAACTTTACACGTCAGCTTTTTTCCGAATGAGACTAACTTTTCAGTTCCTTTAGTTCTCATGAGGCGCACATTAAAACATGCTCATCACATCAGTAAAAGGTAGACTAATATTTGATTGTAAAACAGAAGAGAAAACCACTGCTGTATGGGGATTTTCACACTTCAAATATCATTTTTAAAAACGGAGTTAAAAAGTCCTTTCAAAATTGCAAACCTTGTTAATATAGATTTTATAGGCTTCCATTTTACTTGGTATTCAGTTAAAATACTACAGTATTTGTATAATTAGTCACACGTTCGTGTGAGCACTGCATTGAAATTGATCGGTATTCTTAAGTATAATAGTTTTAATGTTTTGTAATTGTATTGCCCTTGGAAAATACTGCAGTGATTGCTTAGCCTCATTTGTCACTAGTAAGTAAATGAGTGGTGAATCACAAAATGACAAAGCTATAGATACAGTTTCTGTTCTGATATTTCAAAGAAAGTAGGTGACTATTAATCATACATGTATAGTAATAATGAAAACGTTCCACGATGTGAGTCATGGTGTGAGTTTTGACTTTTGCAAGAAGTTTTTTTCCCCTTTATTTATAGTACTTGTCTTATTTTATATTCATTTTCATCTTGCGTTATATTTTATTAACCGCAAAAGCGATATCACACTCGCTAGAGAAGGCTGTACTGATAAATGGTCATAACACACTCTCTAGTTGTGTAATACTGTTTTAATGTACACTACTGTTCAGTAGTTTTGGGTTCAGTAAGATTTATCTATTGAAAGAAATGAATACTTTTACTAAACGAGAATGCATTAATTGCTCAGAAGTGACTGTAAAAGACATATAATGTGTATAATGTGACAAAAATTTTATTTGAAAGAAATGCTGTTGCTCTGAGCTTTTTATTTATTAAAGAATCCCCAAAAAATGTTAGCGCAAAAATGTTGATAATACTAAAAAAAAGTGAATGATTTCTGATCATGTGACACTGAAGACTGGAGTAATGTGCTGAAAATTCAGCTTTACCATCACAGGAATAAACTGCATTTTCAAATAAATTCAAATAGTAATAATATTTCAGAGTGTTCAGTTTTTACTGTATTTTTAATTAAATAAATGCAGCGTCGGTGAGCATAAAATACTTTATTTAAAAAACTATAAAAAACTCCTGACAAACATTCAAACTGTTTCGTATGGGGATCAAGTCGCTTCAAATAAGAGAGGTAAGGCTGGCAAAATCTGGTGAGGTGAACAGATATCATGTTATCATGTTATAATTGATTATATCTGGTACACTGAATAAAGGGTGTTTAGATGGTTCATTCTGTAGATAAGACTGCCATTTCATGAGAGGAGCTGGAAAAGTAATAACTTTCAGATGTTTTATGCAACATGTACACTCATTATCTTTTTTTGTTTCCAGGACTGTGGGAGGTGGAAAGAACTCTTGTTGTTGCTTTCCTCCCGGCGACTGCAGTGGGACCATGTGAATCTTGGAGTTCTGGATTACGAGTTAATTGAAATTCCTCAAATTCCTCTGGGGCAAGTGAAGGAGTCAAAGGGAATTGATTAATTCTGCTACTCAAAATAATATTTTTCCAACAGTTTGTGTACAAGCTACTGCTAAAAAGAATATGCAAACCATTGCGTGTGAAAAAAAGAGTATGCAAACCACAGTATCCTTTAACAATGGCATTTCTGGAGTTCAGTGGTATAGTATTTTCAGAATTTACATTTCACAGCTGATGCTTCCTTATGTTGTAAAAATTCTTGCTTTGTTGATTCACAGGCCCTCTTTGTGAAGACCTCCAGAGGTCATACTACCAAGTCATGACATGTACAGGACTGTTGGGGGTTTATTAGGATGGGTCATTGTGTTAAGATAGACTGACCCTCAGTAAGTGTCGGGTCACTGTTCTGCAGCTGTGGAAATAAACAGATCCATTATAAACCCAGCACATTCAAGTGGGTGGAAAAGGCCCTTAATTGTTATATTTATCACACACGCAGGTGCTGTGTTGTCGGTTGTTCTTTTCAGATTTCCATAGACGAAATTTTAGTTTCCCATAATCTAAAATTGTACTTGACAGCTCATTTAGGAGAGTAAAATGAGGAAACGAACAACCCATACACTAAAACAGAGTAAACATACAGGGAACTTATTCATTTTCAACATATACAGAACAGACCTACTACAGTACTCAGCATAAATGAGTACACTACCTCTGAACAAGCACAACTTTTGTTTTTTTAAAGGAGAAGTCCACTTCAAAACAAAGATTCACATATAATGTACTCACACCATTGTCATCCAAGATGTTCATGTCTTTCTTTCTTCAATCGTAAAGAAATGATGTTTTTTGAGGAAAACATTTCAGCATTTTTCTTCATATTATGGACTGGCATGATGCCCCAATTTTGAACTGCCAAAATGCAGTTTAATTTCAGCTTCAAACTATCCCAGGTGAGAAAGAAGGGTCTTATCTAGCGTAACGATCATTATTTTTATAAAAATAATACAATTTATATACTTTTAAATGTCAAACGCTCGTCTTGTCTTGCTCTGCCTGAACTGTTTTTTTCCGGGTCATGACAGTTAGGGTATGTCGAAAAACTCCCATCTCATGTTCTCCCTCAACTTCAAAATCATCATATATCGCTGTTTTACCTTTTTTGTTAAGGGTGTTTGATCTTCTTTGCATGTTCACTTTGCAAAGACTGGGTCGTACTTCTGAAGTGATGTAGGATGATTTTGAAATGATTTTTGAAGTTGAGGGAGAAAATACGATTGGAGTTTTTCGACATACCCTAACTGTCTTGAACCAGAATACACAGAGTTCAACAAGAGCAAGGCAAGACAAGCGTTTGAGAATAAAAAGTATTTAAATTGTATTTTTTTAATGACAATAACAGATCGTTTTGCTAGATAAGACCCTTCTTCCTCGCCTGGGACCGTTTACAACCGCATTTGGGATCGTTTGAAGCTGCATTTAAACTACATTTTGGAAGTTCAAACTCGGGGCACCATATCAGTCCATTATATGGAGAAAAATCTTGAAATGTTTTCCTCAAAAAACATAATTTCTTTACGACTGAAGAAAGAAAGTCATGAACATCTTGGATAACAAGGGGGTGAGTACATTATCTGTAAATTGTTGCTCTGAAAGTGGACTTCAGATGCATGGAAAGATGGCGAAATTGAAATGCATTAAACATATACTTAATAAAAACAGAAACATATGTCAATAATATCTGTAAAATAACTAAATTAGCCAATTTTGTTTAAATGAAGGGTTGGAGAAATGAGTACACCTTAATATGTCCTTCATAACTTACTGCTCTGACACTTTGGGATTGAGTGAATAAGCTTATGACAAATTGTCACATCTGTCCTTTTTGATTCAACACTGATAAGGAACAACTCATACGTGTCATTTAAGAACTTTACTACCACTAAAGTTCACTGTGAGACAGGTACTTTTCATTGTACTCCTCCTCTAGCAACACCATTTTCAATGCTTTTAGATTCAAAATGACTGACTTGGTCTCATGAGGCCAGAGTATGGCTTCTCAGAGGTCTTAATTTTATAAATATGGGCCTTGGAAAAGGTTAAATGACTTCTTTTGTGCTTTGGCAACAGTAGACAGTTCCGGTGTGGACAACAACCATGCATTTCACTTCTGTATGATATAATTACTATATAATCACTTTGATAAAAAAAAAAAAAAATCTTATTTTCCTGAATAATTGTAACTTTGTGGGTAATTGCTTTTTGCTTAAATGCTTTTTTGGTAATTGATCAAGCAAACTTGCTGGAACATTGTATCTCCAAAGAACACTAATATGTCTTTCAAGTAAAAAAGTGTAGAGCAGTGGTTCTCAACCTTTTTCATTCCAAGACCCCCCATTGTCCAAAACAATATCTGAAGGCCCCCTATGTAGGCTTAGATATTTCTTTTAGATGTAATGGCAATGCTGCTTGTTTTCAAAGTTTTTTTTCAAAAATATATATGTTTTAATGTTTTGAACAGAATTTTTCATCATTACAGGATTTTTAACAGTTTGTTTTATTATTGTTTTTTACTCACAAATAGCAATTGCTTAGCAGTTTATTCCTGATATTTAACATAATTGACATATTTACAGAAATGTCGATGAATATTTAATATTTTATTAATTTCTGTGATTAATTTCTAGTTCCAAAAAAAAAAAAGAAAAATAAAATAAAATCAAATCAACAACACACTTTTAAAATCATTGTATATATCCAGGTTTTCCAAGCTTGTGGGAACCCTGGTTCTTAAATAAAATGAGTTTTTTTTTTGTTTTTTTTTAAGCATTAATGAGCATTAATATGGGCATTTTTTAAAATTAATTTTAAGCCAATTTGCAGATCCTTGGAATTGGGCTGAGACCTCTTCTGGGGCCCAGTGCTCTGATTGAGAACCACTAATTGAGAGGCTGTGCATATTTATTTAGCAAACCAGCTTAACATGATTTGCTGGCCTTAACTGGTCTTTCAGCCTTGGCTCGTATTAGAGGGGTTTGGGGTCGTTTTCGAAGTGAAGTGAAGTTAATTTTAGTCTGACATTCACCACTGAGTGACCATGAGATAGCCAGAACCACCACAGACACTGAGGAGGTCAACATGGGTTTCTTAGTGGCAGACCTAAACCTTTACTACGCAATTCCGGTTATTTAGTAATTGAATGATCAATGAAACACTCACATGATGAGTTCCACACCAACACATACTGGCGAGAATAGCAGCGGGCGCCCCCTAGCGTCTGCTGCTTGTACTGGCTGAACTGATTAGCCCTATCTTCCCCTCATCTTGCAGCACAGGCAGTCAGTGCCTGGTAGCGATTTAGACGAGGGCGTATGGACTTGAGGCAGCATTTCCCACAGACTGCGGTCGTACTTTTCTCCTCTCCTACGGATTACCACTGAGTTCACACATCGCCTAAACGCCGTATCGCATTTTTTCCGCTGCATTTCTCCATCTGAAGGCCTGTCACAGAGTAAAGTGGCTCGGTGTGCGTGTGTTTAGACAGCGGAGCGAGAGCAGCGTGTCCCCGATGGCTGGCTGGAAGGACGGCTCAGTGCAGGAGAAATATCGCCTGGTGGTCGTCGGAGGTGGTGGCGTCGGAAAATCAGCATTAACCATCCAGTTTATCCAGGTAAGCGAATAGATGGCGGAATGTTATGTGCTTTTTGGTCCTTTAAAAAGATGTGAGGGTGTTTAGGAGATATGGGTGGATCTTGCTCACAGAAATGGGGACCCCTTAAGCGGAAAAGGGGGTTCAGGAATCCGAGCGAGGCCTGCGTCACTTTAACTCTCCGCCTATATTCAAGAAAATGACTGCCTAAACGTAAAAATGAAAAGAAATGTAGGAGTTAATGCATGTAGCAAGAGTTAAAGCTCAGTAGCGAAAGTGCTGTGTGTAGTTCATAGGTATGAGAGACACTTTCGTAAACTGTTGCATATTAGACTGAGTTACACAAAATGAATAAACATAGCAGGAGACTGAAATACTTTAAGTGTTTGTTTGGAGTTGCAAAACCAATATAGTGACTAGGAATATATTTAAAGACTGCATAACGAAGTTATGCAACGGTGTATAAAACAATATTGACACAAGTTTTTTCCCCTTTTTCTTTTGGATAGTTGACTAGTTCCTTAGAAATGTACCATGTTTCTGCCAAGATGCCATAGTTGCTGTAGTTATTGTTTCTTCTGCCAAATCTGTACTAATGAAAATGGTGAAAATGGCATTTCTAGTTATTTTCAGAATCATTTTGTCATATTATGTCAGTTGTTGAAAAAAGGTTGGTTAATACCAGATAATTATAGTAAAAACTGTAGGTTTAGCTATTGTTACACTCACTCACGTAGGACAAAACATGTATCACAACTTCACCTGCTTAAGTTTTTACATATCACAATTAACCAGAAAACTGTAAATAGAATGTTCAAAACACAAATGTATCATTTGTTTTGGTTTTAGCTTTATTTTATCTATGGTATTACATTATTACTAACTACCCTAAAACCAGTTGTTCTCAGACCCTTAATCAGTACTTTTTGTACTGACAGAAAGCTGTCAACAACACTCTAAGATTTTCTGTCTGACTGTGGTTGGAGCCAAAAATCAGTTTGAACCCATCCTGTTGTCTCAGTTCATTCATTCATTTATTGAAATGAATGCTAAATTTGTTAATGTTTGTAATAAATATTATTTTTGTATTTGACACACACACACACACACACACAAAAACATGCAAACAATTATACAAGTATAAATTTTAAAATAATTCTATGAAGCATTAACTTTAGTTTCCTTTAGTTTTGCCCCAGACAAAAACAATAAATCATTTTATTTTAAATGACTTGTGTGCATATGATACCCCAAAATAGTGTCTAGGTAGACAACTGTCTAGGGTTTGAGACACAGTCTAAATCTGTCTCTCGTAAAGTTGTCTCATCTCTCATAGTTTGTCCTGATGAACTTTTAGCAAGGCAGCTACATTACAGAAGGTTACAGGGTAACCGTGTGTTAAATAACTTGGCGTGACTGGCAACATGTCGATGAGCTATCTTGGGTGTAATTCAAGAAAATGTACTTGCATGCCTGAGAAAGCTGATTTGTTTTTGTGATATACATTTGATAGGAAATTTCTTATCTTGTAGATGTACGTTCAAGTCCAGCTATTTAATCATGATGAAGAAACCCAATGATAAATCTCTGAGTTGAGTGTGAAACGATGTTGACAGTAATTCATTTATAGTGTGAAGATTTTAAAAGTACATTGGTTGGATTTAAGAGCAGCAATATGCAACTGATGTTTCCACTGAATCAGTCTGATCTGCTTAAAGCAGCAGATCAATATCAGAACAGACGTTTTCTCTTTAATTGCTTTTTTTATCATAGTTGTGTCTTCCTTTCAATCACGCCAGTCTCCTCCATATATCAGTTTGCATCATAGACTTGCTGAAATATTGCTTACTTTGTCTATATTTCTGCAAGCATTAGCAAGAGAGGAATTAAAGTGGATTAATATGCTCAATCACCTTATACCCTTGTGATTTTTACTAATGCTTAACCGTTGCTAACAGTGCCACATTTGAGCTTAATAATCAACATTTGTTGACATCATGATCTGTTACTGGCAAATGGGCTGAATAAAACACCTTCAGATAGTAATGAAAATCAGACTACAATTATACATTAACCAAACACACTTTAGCATGGGAGAAAGGAAGCCTGCTGTTTTTAAGTGTGTAGTATGCTGAAACACAGTTTAGTAGGGATGCAAGATGATAGTGTTGATTTTCACTGGTTCTTAATGTGTGATAGCAAGAGTACTCCAAAGAAAACCATGGAAGACCCTTCCTGTTGGGAGTGTTTCTAGAAGTCAACGCCAGTGAGAAAGCACAGCCCAGCTGTTTTCTAACTCCAGGCTTTCCCATTCAGATGTGTTACTCAGGGAGGTTTCATCTGAGTCATGTTGGGTTAATGACCATGGAGAAGCCGGAATCCGGTCTCTGAAAGAGGAAGTCCCTCCACTCCTGCTCGGTCTCTAAGGACCTCCTGGATGTGTATGGGAAAATATGCACTGCCTCCTGTCTCACACAACTTTGCGATAGTATGTTAGGTGCGTGCATGACATTCTTCGTTAGTTACGCTGTCGGAAACATAATTGATTGCTGTCAAAATTTACTTGAAGATACTGCAGTGATGCATTGCTTTGCTTGACTGCCACACGCACTGCCACGATGTTGACTACAAAAGCAGACTGGTTGATCTCAAACTGGCGTCATGACATGGGCCATGATCAGCGCCAGTCAGGCATGTGACTCAGACCAAAATGGATTAGCTGACGTCATTGTGATGCAACCCAAGCTGTGTAGTATAAGTATGGCCTTTCATGGAGTTTCATACCAATAATATGTAGTAGCAGATTACCTTTTTGTTATATAACCTTATAACCTTGTCTCATAGATGTTAATTAAATGAATTATAATTTCATTGTTAATAATAATATTAATTAGTGCATCTACTGGTCAAGAATTATTTTGACTTGTAAATGTATTGTAGATGTAGTTTGTAATCTGTATCCTAGATTGTTAGTCATCAGCTGAGCTTCTTGTTTGTAACGGCTGTTTCTCATTAGCAATAGTGTGAAAGTGAAATCATTGCAGGCCTCACTGACTTTTTTATCGCTTCAGACGGTCTCAGAGTACACTAAGCGTAGCATGGCACTGTTGAAGGCACGATCACATGTTAGCTAATATTAGCTCTTATCGCTGGCTCTCTCATTTCTGGGAGAACGGACTCCCTGCAGCAGTTTCCTTACGACAGCATGGTCAGACCTCGCTGGTTACATATGTGAGTGTTTTAACTTCAAACAAGGCCTGCACTATGCTGAGAGAAAGCATAAACAACAATGTTCTGACAGTCTTAGAGGATTATGGTAGACAGTTTTGACTGCTAATGTGTCACTGTCGAATGTGGTGTTATAATTGCTGTAATAAACAGATAGATGGCGAGTATGATTAAAAAAAAATCTAGTTTTATTTAGCAAAAACACATTTAATTGATCAAAAGTGATTGTAACATTGTTACCAAATACTTTTTGTTCATAAAAGAATACAAAGGCATCAGAGTGTTTACAAACTATTAAGCATCACTGTTTTCAATAAGAAATATTTCTTGAGCACCAAGTATTTTATATTTGTATTTTATATTCAACCATTTTTTACATCCTTTATGTTTACACTAGGGCTGTCAGTTGATTAAAATTTGTAATCTAATTAATTACGTGAATTTATTACATGAAATAAATTTTATAAATTTAACTGTTTAAATCCCTCAAAACATTATTTAAAGCTATTTTGTGTTAAGTTAAAAAGTATTAAGTAGACATTGTTGCTTTAGAAAGAAATATTTTATTTGATTCAGCATCAAATTTATTACACATAAACATTTAGGCTGCAACGGCCTAACGTAAACTATGGAACAACAAAAAAAAGATAATTTGAGAAACATCTCTGTATTTTTCGTTCATACAACTATCCCTTTAATGTTTTAATTTTTTTTTTTTGCATTTTTTTTAATGAAAGGATACCCTAAATAAGAAACTAAATCTTAGTAGGAGGTGGTTCATTCAAACGGCTGATTCATTCAGGAATGAAGCAAATGGCTCTCTTTATGATTGGGCTTTTGAATCATTGATTCACACGATTCGTTCAAAATGCGGATTCATTCAGAAACCAAACAGCGCTGTGTTGGTCGGAGACATGCAACAATTCTGCTGTGGCTTCAGAGGTAATATGTTGAGCTGAGCAAAAACACATAATATAAAAACACAATATCAACTTCTTATTTACTGAACTGCTGTATAAAATCACATTCATGCTCGAGATCGATCAGGACAAAATCAGCACTTGTGTCATATTGCTCTTGCCGCCTGTGTGATATCGTGTGATACATACACTGCCCTCTAAAAGTTTGGAAACACCCCTGGCAAAACTGGTTTTGAACGATATCAGCATAAATCCTTACAATTTTTGGGTGCAAATACATTAAAGTAACTTGACATTATCATTGAAGACCAGCAATAATAATTTTCATTTTGATTACATAATAATGGCAATGTATACATGTCAAAGTCAGACATGCCCCTTTGCTAGCTGTGATGCCTGGTTACTGGTTTAAACTTGGCCCAGGGTTTTAAAACATTTTTAATAATTTCACCTTAATAGCTTCAACAATTGATTGCCAATTAAGTTTAGAATACAATGAATTTAGGCCCAGATTATGCAGAGCTGTAATAGCTGCTAATGGTGGATATTTTAAGTTTTTTCTAAGTATAATCTGTTTATGTAATAAAATATTTTTTAGTAGTTTGTGTTGTCCCTTATCAGTGCAAAATTATCACAAATTAAAAAGGATTCATGCCAATATTGTCTAACTTTTCTAGGGCTTTTGGAGAGCAGTGTAAATATGAGACAAAATACATACAGGGACATTTTTTTGCGTCAGTATCTTGAATTTTAGGGCATAACTACATTTATGGAGTTGTTGTCCTGCATCATTTTTGTTAACAGTCAGCTATTTGAAATGTAAGATGATGTATATATTAGACCTGGTTGCTTTTTTTGTTATATCTGGCAACCCTTCATTTGGCGCTTTAAAGAAGAGAAGCCGTTTGTGTGAGGGAAGAGTTCAGACAATAGTGGAAGTAAAGCAGCACATGTATGCAGTCTGAAGAGCAGCTGTCATTAATGCCGATTGGTCAGGCATTACAGTAGCTTGAATAACACACACCTTGTAACTGCATGATTATTTTACTCCAGCCAGGTGGAGACTGAGACGCCGCTGATGAGTTTTCATATTTGCCATATACATTCGCATCTTCTGCATCATAACAGAGTAATCGGCAAGTTGGGAGAGCATATATTAAAGCGGTGAAAGTGATTATCAGCTGTTCTGATCAGTGGCTGATGCTTTGGAGATAGAGAGAAAGTTTCTTTTTTTTTTTTTTTTGCACCTGCAGTTTACCTCAAACCACGGATCTCATTTCAGAGGAAGACTGTCACCAAATAAATACTTAAATGTTCATAGATTGTTTTGTTTTTTTATGTAAATTTTACCTTTAAATAAATCACTATGTTTAAATAAATCACTAGGTTTGACAGTTGTAAGTGTGTACAACTGTGTGTGGGAAGCTGTGTGAAACAGGTAACGTGAGAGTAGAGTTGTTGTTTTCTTCCTGCAGACTCACCTGTTATTTTCTCACAGTTCTGTACTGATAAAACACACACACACACTTTACTGATAAACATGCTACTATTATTGTAAGAAAAGGAAGGACCTACATATTTTGCAAGTACTTTCCCATAGATTTTTTTTTCAATTAAAAAAAATGCTGTTCTTTTTAATGTTGTTTTGATTTAATAAATCTGAACAAAATTATCACAGTTTCTACAAAAGCATTATTAAATAGCACAGCAGTTTTCAACACTGAAAATGAGAAGAAATGTTTCCTTAGCCCCAAATCAGGATATAATATAAATTCTGAAGGATCATTAGGATGCTGAATATTTAATGTCGCCATCACAGGAAAAAAATACATTTTAAACTATATTAAAAGAAAAAGTGATTTTAAATTGTAATGTTATTTCACAATATTATAGTTTTTTTGTCTTGTATTTTTAATCAAATAAATACAGGCTTGGCGAGAATAAAAGACTTCTTTTAAAAAAAAAAAACGCTAATTCGAAACGCACACATGCATTTACAAGCATTTACAGTTAATCCCAGTATTACCAGTCTTGTCACACGCAGATTTCCTCACCGTCACATCCCTAATCACAGGCAAATCACATTTTTCAGATTGTTCTGTGCTAAATGACAGAGTGTCCAACCCCAACCTTTTGAAAGGTGGTCTTAACCATAGTTAAAGTTACTTGTCCAGTAGAATGCTTTGGTTGTGCTTTTTTAGATAGATAGAATAGACAGCGATGGGAAATGAGAATAGGATCAAGTGTTGCAAGCTGTACTCAAACTGATGTCTCCAACGACCAGATATTTTCTTATAAGTAATCATACATTAGTTTAATCATGACTACACCATGCAGCACACAACACTAATAATGAATCATGCGTTTTATTTAATTTATTTACACAGTGATAAACTGTTTTGGCTCTGGCCCCACAAACTCCACCTATGAGCTGAGTCACAGTTAATTCCCTCTGGTCTGATCTAATACTCTCAAGAGTAGCTGTCAGCTCAAGCCAACTGTGAGCTAAATAATGTTGCAAGTGTACTCTGTCATTTAGCACAGAACAATCTGAAAAATGTGATTTGCCTGTGATGTGATGGTGAGAAAATCGTTTAATCGACGTGTGACAGCGTCAATTCTGCGTCAATTGATTAAATGGACAGCAACAAAACAGTACAAGGACAAACTCACTTATATTAAACATAGAATAATTCATTTATTAACAAACTGAAAAATATACACTATGCTATATATAGGCCTAAAATAAAATAACAAATAACTTGCACAAAGTTTACATTTAACAAACTAAAAATCAGCAAATAAGGTGGAACCAAATGTGACCGCAAAACCACATATGAGGGTCAATTCTTTGAAAGTAAGATTTATACATCATCTGAAAGCGGAATAAATAAGCTTTCCATTGATGTATGGTTTTGTTAGGATAGGACAACATTTGGCTATAAGATGTAACTATTTGAAAATCTGGAATCTGAGGGTGCAAAAAAATCAAAATATTGAGAAGTTTTTACCAATGCATATTACTGATCAAAAATTACGTTTTGATGTATGTATGGTTGGAAATTTACAAAATATCTTCATGGAACATGATCTTTACTTACTGTCCTAATGACTTTTGGCATAAAATAAAAAAACAATAATTTTGACCCATACAGTGTATTTTCAGCTATAGCTACAAATATACCCATGCTGCTTGTGGCCGGTTTTGTGGTCCAGGGTCACAAATAAATAAGAAACGAATGCTGCTGATCTGTGATGCGTGACTGTGATTTGGCACTCTGCATTCAGTTTTTAATTGTAATGTCTGTTCTCTAATGGAACTAAATGATTTTTATTACTATAAAAAATGAAAACGATGATGGTAGGCAGTGCCACGGTATGCAAGTGTCGTTGCGTTTTAACACCGGTAACCTCATCAACACTGACTGTGATTTTGTTATTTGAGCACTGTTTTGGTAAAGAAATTGTTAAAATCGATCATTTTGGTTGCATATTCTTTCTCTTTTCCCTATGTAATTTCTTATCCAGTGTGATAGGAGTGTGCAGTGTGCATTTTGTGGGTTGTTAGCCTATCAGTTACTCACATTTAGATGATTACAAAAACATTGTAGCAAGATACTCCTTACGGCCTTGATTTTTGTGGAGGATCTTAAAAAATTGCTGCACTTTGTTTATTATTAATTCCTGCTTTTTGTTTATTGCCTAACAGTGTATGATAGTTCTGTGTTGTTACCTAAAACAAAGCTATAAATGGTGCTCTAGCGAAGTCGCTTCTTTTAAACACAATCGTTGTTTTATCTGTAGTGTTGTTAACTTCCTCCTGCTTATGGCATGTGTGGTTTTTGGATTTAGTTTGCAATTTCATTGTTTCGTTACATTTTTAGTGGATTGAAGGTTAGCAGCGAGGTTAAAGCATGGAAGATGCACTGTGCTATAGTGAATAACTAGTATCCCTGTAATGTGTCAGCTAGTCGAAGAGAGTGGGTTCATCTGTCCATGATTAAAACCCTCACAGGAAGTTAGGGGTTTTAAGTTAAAGGTGGAGATTGGTGTCATGTACTTTTCTTCGATGTCTCCATACATGTTGGGTGACCCATGCGAAGTATCACTGTCAGAAATGCATTATAGGTTTAACTGAGCTCAACAGCAGTTAAAAAGGTGATTTTTATACCCTTCCAACATGGTCCTGTTGTCTGTGTTAAAGGGGTTGTATTTTATTTTTGAAAGACGTCTCTTTTGAGTAAAATTGTGAAATTTTATTACAATGCAAAATTATTTATAATTGAACTGTTTTCAATTTTAATATATTTAAGAATGTAATTTATTCCTGAATTTTCAAAGCTGAATTTTCAGCAGCCTTCAGTGTCACATGATTCTTCATTCATTTTGATATGCTGAGTTGCTTCTGAATAAACATGTCTTAGTATAATCAGTGTTGAAAACTGTTGTGCAACTTAATATTTTTAGTACAAACTGTGATACAAATGACATTTCAGGATCCTTTGAATAGAAAGTTCAAAAGAACAGCATTTATTTGAAATAGTACTTTTTGTAGCAGTCTTTACTATCACTTTTGATCAGTTTAATGCATCCTTGCTAAATAAAATGCTAAAAATAATGACTAATGTACATTGTATATTTTTAATTTTTTAATTATAGTTGACATGGTAATAAAACCCACAAAATGGTTTTTGAGGATTGGACCACAGCATATAGCGCTGCTGCTCATGTCACTTGCAAAGCACTAAAAAGTAATGTATAATTCTTAACACAGGAGAAAGAGGATGGAAAATGGTCTCGAAAAATTAAATGTGACTGTTTTGGGCATAAATATCTTAAATAAGTGGACCTCAGTGGAAAAATTAAATCATATGACCTCTTTAAGGAATAGTACCTCGATCAGATGAGAGCTGGAAACTTCTACATGAGGCCTTTGCTTTGTTTAAATCGAGAAGGAGGCTCTCATGCCTCGCCGTGAACCTTCAAACGGTTTCTTTGCCGAAAAACCATTGATTCCAACTAGCACATTAGGCAGATGCTGTAAGCATAAACTTCTTAGCGGGGTTACGCTTCGTCCCAGCTGTAGCTTATCCACCGCTGTGCTGACTTATCCGATTCTTTAATAAAGCACAGCGACAGGCCAATTCATCGCAGCGTCTCAGGAGGCTACACCTCATCATCTGAAATGGAGCACACGGCGTACCTCATTTACTCGCCCGTCTATTGTAGGTTACACACGCCCGGCTCATCTAATAATAAACCTCTCGGATGTTTTTCAGCCCTCGTTTAAATGAAGTCACTCTTTTCCGATTTGCGTTGCTACTGAAAACACCGCTATGCACTGGTTAGAGTAGCAGTTTGCAGAAGTGGTAAGTTTTTGGTACATGTGTTTTGAGCATGTTCTGTGTGTTTGAAGGAGAGGAGTGTGACTCTTCATGAGAGGGGGAGGGTATGTAGGCTGTGCGTCTGTGTTTGTCTGATGTTTGTTGAGTGGCGCCCACACACATCTCTCGCTCGCATACTGCCTCTTTCGTTAACTTCTGTGGCTTTTATGTGGCTCGTGTTCTTCTGAGGTATCCTGTTTACTTGTGCTAACTGCTGGATGAACATCTATTGACTGAATGATGGCTCACACCTTGTCTGCCTCACGCTGTGCTCTGAAAATTATACCACACCTTTTCTACTATATAGAACAAAAAAAGAAAAAAAAAAGAAAACAACAGCAACATTTCCATTGCGTACCGAACATATAATCTGTGGTGTGTTTGTATGTTGAGTAGATTTTAAAGTTAAGCATTTCTTTTCTTGGAATTGTGCAAGTTGTGTGCATTTGTAAGAAACTATCAAAATGTAGTATTTCTAATGCGTCAATCATTTATTTGATATATAAACGAGGAGAATAAAAGGAGATCGTCATGTCAAGCAGTCTACTGAGCATCTTATTGATATATCTGATATTCAGTTATAATCAAAAGTCTGAGAAGTTTTTTTTTTTTTTTCAATAACAAACATATTTGCTTTTAAGACAGTACAGTATTGCAGAAAAGGTTGTCAATATATCTCAGGTAGGCTTCACATAGGGCGTCCAGTCTACGCTATTTTTTAATTTCATCAAATGATCCATATACATGAATCATTTTTGCTCACTGCATCAAGCATCGCTATATTTTTCCACATCTTGATCACTGTTTTTTCAGATGCTGTATTAAATTAGAAGTAGTCTAACTAGTAATAAAAAAAGTATCTTTTTATTCATAAAGGGCACATTAAATTGATCCAGAGACAATAAAGACATTTATAATATTGCTAAAGATTTTGATTTAAATAAATGCTTTTCAACTTTTAAATAATCAAAGATTCACAGTATTTGCACAAAAATAGTAAAGGGATAGTTCACCCAAAAATGAAAATTCTGTCAATAATTACTCACTCTAATGTCGTTCCAAAGACCTTCGTTCATCTTCGGAACAGGAATAAAAATATTTTTGATGAAACCTGAGAGCTTTCTGACCCTGCATAGACAGCAACGCAACTGACACGTTCAAGGCCCAGAAAAGTATTAAGGACATCATTAAAATAGTCTATGAAATCATGATTTCATTCAACAATTTCTTCTCTTCCATGTCATTTTGCACGGCGTGCATGGAAATTTTTTGGGTGAACTAACCCTTTAGTATCGGCTGTCGATTCAGCTTTGCCAGCACAGGAATGATTACATATATTAAAATAGAAAACAGTTTTTTTTTTTAATTGCAATAATACAACATTACAGTTTTGTTCTGTATTTTTAAGATTGCAGCCTTGGTGCGCATAAGAAGCTTTTTTCGGAAACGGAAAATGTTCTTTGCAAATAATGTTGTCTATTTTTGCAAGCTGGACGAAAAGTTATTTGCCCTCTCAAGCTGGGTGGGTAACAATGCAAGTCTTTATTGTGGCAGCAAGTGTGGAACAGTCGCTCACAGGAGGAACGTTATGAAAGTGCTGACCTGATATCACACTCCCAAACAATTGCAGTTGCTTAACCCCCCCATTCTGCGTCAGTCTTTATTTCATTGTGCTGTGGAAGCAATGCTTAAGCCTTTTGGCATTGCCTGGTCTGATGATTTTCCATACAGGCACGTGCCATGGGGTCAGTGGCTTTATAGTGGGCTTTGATGAAGTTACAGTTCAGCTGCTCTGTGAGTCACTGAACTTATGGCGCCTTCCCCCGGAAGTCTGGCCTGCGATTCGGCCCCCCTTCCCTGCATTCCTCATGTGCCCTCAGTATGCATGCATGCATACCTCACCCTGTCCCCCTGGTCTAGCCCAGTATGAACCACCCACTCCCCTCAGCCCTAGCCCAGCATGCTCCATTATCACCTTCAGCTGTAGCACAGCATGCAGACCATCATCGAAACTTACAAAGAAGACTTTTCAAATCTATTTAAAGTCAGCATGAAATGAAAATTCACCTTATTATGTAAAATAAACTGATGATTGATCCATTTTATACATTTCACGTATAATTTTTTTTGACATTTATTACAGTTAAACCACAGACCTCTTTCTGGCGACACATGCCGGACTTCTTCAATTATTTCGTCTACATAAACTCTGGCCTTTAAAGGAGAAGTTCACTTCCAGAACAAAAATTTACAGATAATTTACTCACCCCATTGTCATCCAATATGTTCATGCCTTTCTTTCTTCAGTCATAAAGAAATTGTTTTTTAAGGAAAACATTTCAGGAATAATCTCCATATAGTGGACTTCAGTGGTGCCCGTGAGTTTGAACATCCAAAATGTAGTTTAAATGCAGCTTCAAAGGGCTCTAAACGATCCCAACTGAGGAATAAGGGTCTTATGTAGCGAAAAGATCTGTCAGTTTCTAAAAAAACAAAAACAAATTGATATACTTTTTTTAATCTTAAATGCCCATCTTGTCTAGCTCTGCAATGCACATGTGTACACTGTGTAATCTGGGTCAGTACAGTTAGGGTAGGTCGAAAAATCCCATGTCATCAAACTATGTATTTGTTAGTAATTGATTTCAGATCTTGTGAGTTATTCATTCAGACATGTTAAAAAAAGTTACAACTTCGATGATGTGCATCTATAAATTTATTCACTAAAAGTGTTTTCATCACACTTTATGCTGCGCCGTATCCAGTGTAGACAGCATAAGTTCAAAATCAGGGCACCAATGAAGTCCATTATATGGAGAAAAATCCTGAAACGGTTTTCCTCAAAACCGTAATTTCTTTACGACTGAAGACAGAAAGACATGAACATCTTGGATGACAAGGGGGTGAGTAAATTTTTTCTAAATTGTTGTTCTGGATGTGGACTTCTCCTTTAAAGGAATAGTTCACCCAAAAATGAAAATTCTGTAATTAATTGCTCTCTCTCATGTCGTTCCAAACCCATACTCTCGTGAATGTGCGTCAAAGACTGACACAGAAGTGAAGGAATTGTTGAATAAAGTCATTATTTTTGTTTTCTTTGTGCACAAAAAGTATTCTCATGGCTTTATAAAGTTACGGTTCAAGCACTGTCGCTTAAACTATTTTTTCATTGTTCTTAGTACCTTTCTGGACCTTGAATGTAGTAGTTGCAGTCTGTCTATGCAGAGTCAGAAAACTCGTATTTCATCAAAAATATCTTAATTTGTGTTCTGAATATGAACGAAGGTCTGACAGGTTTGGAACGATATGAGGGTGATTAATGACAGAATTTTCGTTTTCGGGTGAACTTTTGTTCAGTCACATGACATGTTGAGGAACATCGCAATTTTTTGATGCGCATTTAGGAATTCATTCAATAAATGTGTTTCCGTAATAGTTTATGCACATATCTTCTTGCTAAACCAGCAAAAGGTTGTACCTCAAGTATGCATATGCTTTATATGCACATTTTGGAAATTTGAATTGCACTTGCGCCCATCAGATTTATGCAGTATGCAAAAATGTGCATACAAATATCTATTTTGTGGTGTATAGTTTTTCATTTAGGTGTTTACTGTTAGAGTTCAAACTGTGACGGTAATCCAATCCCACGGTTTCCTGAAATTCATTCACATTGTCGGAGTAGACAGGGACCGAAGCTTTTAGGAATCGAAGCTCAGTGATTCTAATAATCCCATTTCCTTTGAACAGCCAAAGGCCTTTGTAAAGCAATAAATGAGAACCTTTCCTTAATATTTTTTGTAAAATCTTTTAATATAATAGACAATTAAAGCATACATCATCTGTATCATTGTACTGCAGGAGATCCTCCCGGTCTGCTGAAACCTGGGGTCCGGTCCACAGGGGCAGGCCAGTTGTCAGCAAGCGAGACAGGTTCAGTTCAGACGGCCGAGTTGAGTTCATTAGCGGCGCAGCTGTTGCACAGAAAGCAGGGGGCCGGAGAGCTCCTCAACAGGTGATGGACGTGTGTCTCACAGCCGGCTTCATGACCCGACAGCATGTGGCCCACTAGAGTCACTTGGTCTAAGAGGACACATGTCAAGTGGGCCTGATAAATGTTTGGCATAGGCAACCAAAACATTTGATATTTTTGTTTTGCAGGACCTGACCCCAGATTGCACTCGTACAGCTCCAGTTGCAGTAAACTCTAATCTTCAGCAACCAAAACATTCTTTCAGGATTAAGACCTAATTCCTCTGTCAGAATAGAGTGATGTTTGTTGAGAAGGAGTAGCGCTTTGATTAAGCGTGATCTCCATCAGCCTCCCGGGGTGTAAAAATGGTGTCTGGAAATTAATTGTACTGCTCTCTCCTGACTTTCTCAAACAGGAGGGCTCTTGACAGTCGGTGCATAGTGCCATTAGCTCTTATTTATTAGCAGCAGTCTGGTGCTTTAATAGCATTTCTGTTCTCTGTGTGTTGGGAGACCGCTGGCCTAAAACGGTAATGGTGCTGTATTTCTGTCAGGCTGCCAAGCAAAGATCTCATTCTGTTAGTCTTTCTGGAACAACGCACAAGCCTCTTTATAACTTCCAAAATATTGTAATATTACGTAGCCAGAAAGCTGTGTGAAGGTTTTTTGATCAGAACATTCCTCTTTTGTCCTTAGAAAGCCGTGGTGGCAGCGGAATTCTGACCGTGTGGGTGGTTAACTTTGAGTCGAAGAGCAGTAACCATAAAAGAAGCCTGTTTGATTAGACGGGGGTCGAGAGGGTGACTGCTCTCGGCCCTCTCGCGCTGCTGATAGTCGTTTTTGACACGGCTGACTCATTCCGCATTCCAAGCATTGAATGACTGCAGTATGCTAACACATGACCTCATCTAACTCTGTGTCATGTACTTCCTGGAATCTGAAGTGCTCTGGTAATTAGTGTTGTTCGTCACACTAAGCATTAGATTTTGGCATGGTACTCATCCCACACTGTTTGTTCTATGGATGTGAATGAATGAAGGAAGTTTGCGAAGATCATAAATATGTCAACAAAATTCAATGGATTGCATCGAAAAGTGATAGTAACCATAATTGTTTATCCCAAAAAATGATGCATTTGATAAATATTTGGTTGGGTGAATAAAAAAAAAAATGACATCCTCACTTTAAAGGGATAGTTCACCTGAAAATAAAAATTCTGTCATTAATTACTTAATTAATTACTCATGTCATTCCAAACCTGTAAGACCTTTATTGATCTTCGGAACACAAATTAAGATATTTTTGATGAAATCTGAAAGATTTTTTACCCTGCATAGACAGCAACAGTGCTACCACATTCAAAGGTCCAGAAAGGTCCATTTGAGCTACGAGAATACTTTTTGTGTGCAAAGAAAACAAAAATAATTGCTTTATTCCGCAATTTCTTCTCTTCTGTGTCAGTCTCCGATGCATGTTCACAAGAGTACCATGACGTATGCATCGTAATACTCTCATGAACGTGTGGCGAAGACTGACTTGGAAGAGTAAAAATGATTGAATAAAGTTATTATATTTGTTTTATTTGTGCACAAAAAGTCTTGTAGCTTCATAACATTACAGTTGAATCACTGATGTCACATTGACTATTTTAACGATGTCCTTACTACTTTTCTGGGTCGTCTGAACATTTCAGTTGCGTTGCTGTATATGAGGGACAGAAAGCTCTCGGATTTCATCAAAAAAACAGAAAAAATCTTAATTTGTGTTCCGATGATAAACAAAGGCCTTGCGGGTTTGAAGCGCCATGAGGGTGAGTAATTAATAATAGATTTTTTTGTTTTTGGTTGAACTATCCCAACCAGAAGTGTCCGCAAAATACATGTGCCTCGCTGATCATTTTTCATGCTGAAGAAAATGTGGTGCACTGTTTACTTAGAAACAGTGTTATTGCTAGTAAATTTGCCAAATCATTACAAAGAAATGACAAGTAAAACATTTAGGCTGAGTTTACAATAGTGAGAGTTTTGAAAACGCTGCAGACCCCGTTTTAGTTTGAAAACTCTGGGGTTGCGTTTCAGTGTAAATGGTCCAAAATGGAGACTTCTGAGAACAATGTGGCTGGCCCCATAGATATGTATAGGTAGATTCCCCATTCGACCACTCCAAGTACTTGACACATCCGCCATCTAAATAAAAGGTCATCTACCTGTATATATCTATGGTTGTACCTGGTTATGTGACATACATTTTTAGTTGTGTAGTGTAGACGGAGATCGCAGTGAAAATGCTAGTGTAGACGAGGATCATTTTTGTTTTAAAACGAAAATGTACTAGTGTAAACAGGGCCTTAATTAAATGTGAAATTTTAGAAAGACAGAAATCCCCCGTAAATTTCCAGTAAAAGCTGCTCCAGTAATATTTGCTTTATTTACAATTTACGTGAAAGTGTGTTTGATTGGTTTTGGTGAAACACTTCTGTATTCAGTAAATTTTCATATTTAGGTGAACTATCCTTGTAACAGAGGGACCAAAATATCATAGGCTGTATCCAGAATTGCTTCATACACCCTGATGCACTATTCCCTCATTAGTTTAGCCCACTTTAAGAAGTGAACGGAAAAAAGTGAGTGAATTTGAGCGTTAAGTTCGCCAGAAAGGGTTGTGGATGCCATTTTCTGCCAATATCTGGTAATTCGTTCAGCAATCCCACAGTGCATGGTTTCGGACACTGCTACAAATGAATATCCCCCCAAATAGGTTACTATATAAGGGTATAGGGGGCCATTTCAGACAGCACTACAGTTTTAGGGATAAGACTTGGGCCAGTAGGAAACCACATAGCAACACATTGAAGACTTGCCCTGGCCACCACCTACAACACCTTAGCATTGGGTTAGCAAATCAAGCTCACAATTTAAAATCTAGTTTGTGAACGTTTCTTGGTATGGTCCACCTGCGAGGAGTAACTTTAAATGAAAGAACACCATATAGATTCCTCTGTGGCTTTGCTGCTGCTCTAAAGACATCACATGGAAATTAATAGATGTATGAGCTCATGCATAGGATAGTTTTACTGCATTAATGAAGTCACCAAGTTACTTGTGATGAATGAGGTCAAATAGTTAATTTTAACCGTGGTCCATGACAGATTGGTTTTCTTGGCCAGCCAGCTGAACGGTACTCCATTTTAGCTCGTTACACCACTAAAAAGAGAATACCGTAGTCCCAGCATTCAGAGTCTGACGCCAACTGAAACAAAAAGTCTGTTTTTCCTTTCGCAAAAACAAATTCAGAGGCCACAGTGGCAGCCTAGCAACACTAGTGGCTAAACTCTGGAGCTGAAGCTCACGGGGAGACTGAGAGTGTTTCTGCTTGATATGTAATGCTGTGCTTCTGCTTGTTTTGGTGTGACTTTAGAACAAAGCCAACAATGCAGGTGAGAAGGAAGTGTGTTACACAACTGGAAACCAGTTCCCCAAATTGTGGTAAAATATAGCCATGACGCAGAGCGGTCAGCCATCGATTAAAAGCCAGTTGCGTGAAATGAGCTCTTTGAGTGTGTTGAGTGATGCGGCTGCTGGTCGTGTGTCTTTATAGGACCCCCTGGAGAGTTCAAACAGAGCGTTTAGATCACGCTGGTCTTTTGCAACACGATTGAAGGCCTGAAACTATTGGTCAGCTTTCTGAGTCTCTGTTCTTTTCAACTCTGCAGGGATGCTCCTCTTGTTGGCAAGGCCATCAACAGGCTCCATTGAACTATTTCAGGTTTATGAAGCTCCGCTTCAAAAACTATTCACAGGTGTCCTTACTACACACACATCTATGATGGTGTGGACTTCCCCATGGTATGTTTATGTGGTTTTGTGTGATTTTAAGCGAGCTGATACTTTTTAACAGGACTCTTGTAGATTCTTTCACCCACAGATGGAGGTTTTCATGCCTCACCAGCTGCTCTGAGGAGTTTACAGGGGTTTCAGATGATTTGCTCAGACCACTGCTGGGAACGATCAATGACCGTGCTACAATCCTTGACTACATATGGAAATAAAGAGTTGTGTGTCTTCTTGTTGGTTCTGCAGCTTTTAGCCTCCAGCTGCAGTTCATGTGATGAGAAAATGGATGGAAATGCATCTGCTTATCTAAAACACATGATGTCAACAGGAAGTTTTGTGTGTCCCACAAGTTTCGGATAAGCGTCAACCCATTTGATTGATTACAAAAGATGTGTGCAGTTAAAATTGAATTCCTGAATTTGAATTGTTATTATTTGAATCTGTGGCTTCTTGGGATACAACAAATGTTCACTTTAGAATCTTGGAGGAAATAGTAAGTAGTAGGGCTGGGTTTTGACACAAATTTAATGCGATTCTGATTCACAAGCTTGCGTTTCATTTAGATTTTGAATTTGGTTCGATATCAATTATGTACGTTTTTTTGAAATATAAACATTTAAATGGTGGCTGTTTATTTAAGCATAAATTAAACATTGAATAACAGTAATAAATTATAATGAATATGTTATATGATGCACAAATTTAGCAAAATGCTCCTCTCTTGAGTATTTTTTTTTTTAAGCTAAATAACACGTTTTTGGTCACCTGAGGTAAACGTGACATTATGTGGCATTGTTTATAGCGTCTTTGCGCGAATAAAACACTGATTGAGTGACTACGTGAGACAGGATACAGATTTTGGTAAGTTGTACTCTTTCAACATATGTTCAGATGTTCATTCGTGTTAATTTCATGCTGAAACTTTGTTTTGAAAACATGTATTGTTTGAATACTGTAATAAAATGGACAGAATTTGAAATCTGAGACTGTATCATATCAAAAGTAACAAAGCACAAAGCTTATTATGATTTTTTGGATGGGAGGTGTGCTACAATGTTCCGTACATTAACTGAAAACAAGCTAGACTAATCAGTTCTTGGGATTTAAGAATCACTGTCATTTCGTAAAAATGAAAATCAATTAAAATCGAGAATAATTCAGAAACTTTTCACCTACTATTTATCGAATGCAGTGTAATAGACATACTACTTTGGTGTACTGTTTTTCATATACTGTATATAGTAGTCATATGTGGATGAAGGGGAATGTGTTGAATTTGCAATGCAGTAAAATCCTCTTCCAGTCATCTTAGTTCAAATTCCACTTCAACTTCCTATGAGGTGTGGCCAGTTCAATTCAAATTCCAGCTTATGTATTGAATGAGCCATTTTTCTAATTCTGAATCTTGCTCGTCCTTGATGCAAATGATTACTTAATCTGCACTTTATGGTACACTACATCATTATTTAAAGCATCGACTAGAAACATTGCGATCCCCTGCGTTCTTTCAACAATTACCTCCTATACACTCCTTGTTCTTGTTCATATTGTTATTATTAAATGAACTTCTTGGCTGTTGCATGAGCTCATGGGAAAAATAGGCGTTTCCCCAGGAAATGGAGGCTCTTTTGTGTGCTAGTCAGTATGTACTGAACGAGAGGGAAATGGAGGCCCTGAACTCACTGTGTGGACACCAGCACCACGCAGTCCATCTGCTTCATCTTAACCTTCCCATCACAGCTATTTGCCCGTGATTACTGACAGCTGCCAAAGGCCAAGCTCATCCGCTAGCTTGTGTGGAGGTCAGCCGTGTGTAGACCTCTGAATGTCGAGAGGTCATCATGGTAAAACGTTGAATAAAGAGATTCTTGGTTACAGGTTGCTCAACATGATTGATATGCTTGACTGGTATACAGGAGAGCGCTACAAACATGGCCTGATGAGGGTCAGTGGCTTCAGGGAATCATTAAAAACTTAGCGTAACTGCAGTTTGTCATGTGTCCCTGACCTTCCTGTCTGTACCAGCCTATTTTTCATCATGATTATCTACAAGACAAAGGTTCTTCCTGCAGCAAATGGTCTCAGACTGTAAGCTGGCACTGTCTGCAGCAGTCAGCTGCACTGTGATGAATTCATTCCAGGATGAATCTGTCCCTTCTTCTCTCATTGTGTCCTGGAGCCCATACAAATGAAAACCAGTTGGCATTGGCATTTTTTATTTAATTTTAACCTTTCCAGAAGTAGCTCCATCTCATGGGAGCGTGTTTCTAAAATGTACTGTTGAATTGAGCTGTACTGAATGCAACCATCTTCTCTCCTTTTACTGTAATTTTCCTCTCACTTTGACGTCCCATATGTGACGTCAAAGTGAGATTCTTTACCTGGGGTTTAGAATAACCCAGGGTTAACGATTTCATGTGTAAAAAAGGCCTTCAATTTACTTAATATTTTGTACTTCTAGCATATATAGGGGCACTTTGGATGGATGAATGTAAGAAAGCGGGTGCTTCTGTTAAGGCCTGGCATGATGCCCTTGAGCTGGATGTGATTTGGCTGCATAACGGAAGCCTGGCTTTAATTAAAGAAGCAGCGCTCGGAGCAGGGTCTCCTTGAATCTGACTCCGAGCCATACACCTGTCATCTAAATACACACTCCCTTACTCCACATGCTCGTATATACATATGAGTGCACACACATGCAGTGAGAAACTGAGGTTGGTATATTTTTAAAGGGGTCATCGGATGCAAAGTTCACTTTTACATGTTGTTTAAATGCGTGTTGTGTTCACATCTTTTTACATCCCCCTTTTTAAATCAAGCCAATCTCAGCTTCTTGTCTGTGTGACGTCACACAGACAGAGGCCACTCCCATGATAGTTTGAGTGACACTGGCGTCTTACCTTAGACCTGCCCTGAATGAGCTGTAACAGTCCGATCGCCATTGTTTTGATGCTGGAGCCTCCCTATCTACATATATCCGTCTGTGTTCGTGCAAATCATTCATGATCCAGCTTCACTTACAGCAGAAGGGTTATGAGTATAAGGGTTTTTTTATGAATCTTTGCAATCGCCTTACCTAAAAACGTGCTAGTTAGCAAGTTTAGTGGCTAAACGCGGCTGAAACGCGCTAAAGTAAACAGAGCACGGCTCGTCACTCCACAGAAGAGAGGGGGAGAGTGAGCAGAGCTCATTTGCGTTTAAAATAACATGCAACAGAATGGGCTGATTTCTGCAGAGGTAAAAAGGGTGTTTTTTTACACTACCATCGAAAATTTTTTACCAAAGTATGTTCATTAAGACCATAAAGAATCATATCAACTTGTGGAAAATGGGCATCCCATGTCTTCTTTGCCCATCAAGGCTGCATTTATTTGATCAAAACTACACTAAAAACAGTAATATATAATTACAATTAGGGCTGCACGATTAATCGCACGATATTGTGAGGCGCGCTTAGTCAATGAAGCCGGTACTTTGATTAGTAGTAAAGCTCCATCAGGTGCGTTCAGCTGGAGCGGCGATTAATACACAGAGCCGTAAATCACTGACAAGCTACGCCAAATCGCGCTCATAATCGCAGATGAATCGCATTCGATTATGAGCACGATTTGGCGTAGCTTGTCAGTGATATCGTGCGATTAATCGTGCAGCCCTAATTACAATTGAATATAACATTTTAATATATTTTGAAATGTAATGTGATGGCAAAGCTGAATATTCTGCATCATTTACTCCTGTCTTTAGTGTCACATAATCCCTCAGAAATCATTTTAATATGCAGATTTGGTCCTCTTTTTCAGGACTCTTTCATAAAAAGAACTTTATGAATTGTTTCATTAGCGATGGGTTAAAAAATATAGATTTCTCGGTTTTAATCAATTCTCATTTTTAAGAAACAATACTGGTTCTTACATCCCAAGAATAACTTCCCATCCAATAAATCGTAATAAGCTTTGTGCTTTGTATGAAAAGAAAGTCTCCGATTTCAAATTCTGTCCATTTTATTATTATGTTTAAACAATAAAAATGCCGTTTTGGCATTGTAACTTTATTATTTTAAATTGAGCGTAAGTTAAGTGTTTGTATATAAATCGGTTAATTTTAATATATTATAGATATGTAGTTCCAACTGACTCTCATGTATATTTTACAGCATTAGTTGAGTTTTATGTTTTTCTTGAGAAAATTTGGCATTTACTGTACCTGATATATATCTAAAATAATCTGTGTTGAATCAAATCAAATCAGAATTTGAAATCAAAATGCAAGCTTGTGAATCAGAATCAAATCGAATAGTGAAATTTGTGTCAAAAACCAGCCCTATTATTTTCACTCATATCCACTAATGCTGCCTAGTAGATACACTTGTATGGTTGAAATGTTTGGTATGTGATTCATATCTCAAATATATGTCAGATAAATCAGTGTTTGGATGAATCAATGCCATCTGCTTGGCATCTCTGGTTAGGAAGTGGGTGTGAATAGTGAGGTGTAGTTTGGTGTGCACCCACACATTTTTTTTTTATTATGTTTGCATTTATTGTCAAAGACAGTTACAGAGTTACAGATACCTATCTCTTGTATTGCTCTAAGACTACAAATACCCCAGTCTGACTGCTGTTTTTTGCATTGGCTCTGACCTTTTCTAAGGAAACAAGCGCGTACTGTTTAAAGGTATGAATTCACTGGGTGGATAGAGGATGAATGGATGGAGAGATAGGTGGGTGTTGAAAAGCAGAAAGAAAGAGAAGTGACTGGACTGGAAAGGAGTGTCCTTGTGTGCGGTGGGATGGTGGGCGGAACGGGAATATCTCTTTTGTGAAGTCATCACCACCCAGAGGACTGTACTTTGCTGGCTGCTGGCCCTGTAGGTGGAGTTTCCTTCCTTTAGGCCAAACGTTGGAGGTGCCCTGTTGGTTTCGCCTCACTGGGGTGGGCCTTTTCCTTTCCTCTCCCAGAATGCTTTACGTCAGGTGGCTCAGATCACCCTTTATGGCAGCCGAGAGTTGTATGACACAGTTGGAAACTCTGGCTAGCACTCTTTAATTGGTATACCTTGGCGCGGCGAGCATTTATAGAGCGTTCGGGGAGTTTGGAGGCCCCCGAAAAAATGCTGAACGACTGATGGCTGAAGTGTTTATATCGGGGATCTCCTACACTGGTACAGCGTGGCTCTTTTTCACACAACAACAGTAATGCAGTGATGCCATAGAAGAACCCGTCTGTTCCCCAAAATCATTTTAGTGATTTGGTTCTTTGAAAAAAAACTTTTTCCACTATGAAGAATATTTTGCCAATGGAAAGTTTCCATGGATGTTAAAAGTTCTTCATGGAACCACAGATGCAATAAATCACCTTTATTTTTAAGTGTAGATAGCAGATATGTTGAGGTGAAGAGCTGTGATTTGCATTTAGGATGGTTGTTTCTAAGAACAAACACTCTCTGTGGGAGAGTTTGTGTGTGTGTTTGTGTGAGGGCCAAAGCAGATGGACCCCCCACTGTTAGAGTTAGCCATTAGTTCTGGTCATTCATACATCTGATGAAGGTCAACCGGGACGTGCTGTCACACAGAGCAAAGGTAGGACAGGTGGGCATGGGGTCGGTATTGTGTACAGGTGGGCATTACTAAACAGCTACCCACATGCAGCTACTGTTTGACTTTGAAATGCAGGCTTTGTTCAACCACAGACCCTCTAGCCTGCCCTGCAGCCAAAGCAGACTATGTATTTTGGTTTACCTAGCTAATCTTTGGTTACAATATTGTCTCTAGAAGTTGACTAAATATGATAGTCTTCTTTGGTGGCGATCAAGAGTTTCTAAAATTATATTTATTTATTCGTAATGGGAATGTATTTCTTGTATGTGGGTATTTTGAGCTATTGTTGCAGATAGATTTTATAAATTAAATGTTGTAAATTAGGAGTGTATTGATGTTAAAATTCTAAAAACTTAAAAAAAAAAAAAAAAAAAAAAAAAAAAAAAAAAAACTTTATATGTACAAGTATATGATATTTAAGTATATGTCTATTTAATTAACTATACTACCATTCAAATTTTGAAGTCAGCATGTTTTTTAAAAAAGAAATTAATACTTTTATTCAGCAAGGATAAAATTAAAGAAAAAAATCTGAAAAAAAACATTGATAATAATATGAAGTGCACCAAATCAGTATATTAGAATGATTTCTGAAGGATTATGTAACAGAAGACTGAAGTAATGGCTGATGAAAATTTGACTTTGCCAACACAGAAATAAATTTCATTTTAAAATATATTAAAATTGAAAACTGATATTTTAAATTGTAATAATATTTCACAATATTACTGCTTTTGCTGTGTTTTTGTTCCAAAAAATGCAGCTTTTGTGAGCGTAAGACACATTTAAAAAGTTCACAACTTTTGAATGGGGTGTAGGCACTATGTTTAACTTGAAGAAAGAAATTGAAGGAATATTTACCAGCAAAATTAATTATCAGAATTTATTTACCAAAAAAACAAAAAAGAAAATACACAACGCAGTATTTATGGAAAAATAAATAAATAAATAAAAATGATTTAATTTTTACAATAAAATCTGTTAATTAGAGATGCTTTTGATTTATTACAGTTTAATAAAACCGTAAAAATAGAATCCAGAAGCCTTATGAAAAACAAAGAATTTGGTAAAAAAAAAAAAAAATTTAGCCCTGTTTGGATAGACTAGTTTTACAGGGGGTAGTTAGAGAAATATTTTACAAAGTTTTACAAACGTACTTCACAATTTTAATCCAAATCTGCCACGTCTGTGTTTTTTTTTCACATAACCTCTGTAATTCCAGAGCAAATTTCCTACTATTTTTTGGCAAATTATTTTTTTCACAAGTTTCCTTGTGTTTTGGCCAACACGAACTACCAGACGCTCTCACCGTGTGCATTTATGATATGTTTGCCTGTATTGTATTGTAAAAATACAATAGATTAAGAAATAATAATAAATAAATAATAATAAAATTTTATAGGGCCTCATGTAGGTAAGCGTGTATATGTGGGCATGATGAGGACAGTGACCTGCAACCTGAGAGGTGTTGCTTTGCAGGAAACTCTATGGAATGTGTGAGCTCCCATGTTGCATCATGACTAAAGGTTTGGACTGATCACGTGCACACTGATGTTTTTCAGCTCTCTTTCTCACTTACTCATCAAACTAAAGTGTGACTTTCACTCTCAGTGGGTTGTAGCGTTATCACGCAATCAGGTGCCTTGTTCTTTTGTTCACAAGAGTGTATTTGACTGTGTGTGTGACTTTAATGCAAGGTGCAGGGCTTAAAGTATTTTGTGTTTGTTTGAATTAGCAGCAGGTATTTTCTCTTTGTCTGTCCATCTGTCTTGCTCTCTCTCACCTCATTCTGCCTCTATCCCCACTGCGACGAGTGAACGATGAAGCCGACTGCATATGCAGCGCTGCTGATGAATTATTGAACAGTGGAAAGTGGACGTGATGGAGTCTTGCACACAGTGCATACAGAGGAGCCACTGTGTGAAAGGATGACTGATGTCAAGAAAAAAGAGCAAGAGTTAACAGGCTTCTTTATGTCAACGCACAAACGTTAACATGCATGCTTTATTTGCTCACTTGCAGAAATGTTTGCAAATGTACTTTGCCTGTAGCAGACAGTATAATGCAAATAATCCTATTCTGTTTACAGCTTTTTTAGATCAGCACACAGGGAAATGTCCATACTATCTGACAGTTATCACTGAAGTAGATGTCTTGTGATATCATATGTCTCTGTGACAGCCAAAAAAATCTTACCACAGCCCGCACAAGCCAATTAGCAGTCTTGGCTTGAGTTTGGGCTGGAAATCCCTGTTCTTTTGAGTAGTTTCACACCACAGAGAGTTTAAAAACATAGTACATTTACCTGAGAAAAAAACACATGAGGCCATCAGGCAGCTTGTTTTAAATTTATAGGAAACAATCAGTGTACTAAACACAAGACTAACACAATATACCATTTTAAGTTTGTGGTCAGTATATATATACATATATACATATATATGTGTATATGTGTATATATATATATATATATGTGTGTATATTTATTTATTTATTTATTTATTTATTTATTTATTTATTTGTGACCCTGGACCACAAAAGTCGCTGGGGTATATTTGTAGCAATAGCCAAAAATACATTGTATGGGTCAAAATTCTTCTATGCCAAAAATCATTAGGAAATTAAGTAAAGATCATGTTCCATGAAGATATTTTGTAAATTTCCTACTGTAAATATATCAAAACTTAATTTTTGATTAGTAATATACATTGCAAAGAACTTAATTTGGACAACTTTAAAGGCGATTTTCCCCATATTTTGTTTTTTTTGCACCTTCAGATTCCATATACTGAAATAGTTGTATCTTGGCCAAATATTGTTCTATCCTAACAAACCATACATTGATGGAAAGCTTATTTATTCAGCTTTCAGATGATGTATAAAGCTTAATTTCGGAAAATTGACACTTATGACTGGTTTTGTGGTCCAGGGTCACATATATAAAAAATAACTTTTTTTCAGAAAGGATGCATTAAATTGATCAAAAGATTTATATTTGAAATAAATGTTCTTTTGAACTCCACTTTTATTTAAAACTTACATAATGTAACAGCTATTTATTAAAAGTTTAACAAAAAAATGTAAGGAACTATGAAATAAGTTTTTTTTTTTTTTTCTTAAATCAGGTTTTATTTTGACCAAATTCAGTGTTTTCCAATAATTCAATTTTAATGTTTTCATTAAATTTTAATAATCAAAAGCATCTCAAATGAATTGCTTTTATTAAAAAATATATTATCATTTTATTTATTTATTTATTTTTAGAAATACTTGTGTATTTACATATTTCTGGTAAATAATTTCTTCTGGTAAATATTCCTTAAAAATAATGTTTAAATAACACTTTTATTATTAGTAGTATTACCATCATTACATTAATTCAAACCAAACTTTTATTTTGACGGGCTGTGAAGATCTTTAAGTTTCTGTTTGTATATGATATGACGGTAGCTTTTCTCAAAAGAAACGGTAAAATGCTCATGAAATGACTCTCTGAGCTTGTTCATGTGTTTACATACTCACATATTGAAAACAGCGCGCATCATTTTCTGTGCATTTTTGAGGCTTAATATTCACAGACACTAGTTCATATTGCATTTTGATTTAAGTGTGCGGACCTACTTTTGACTTATTTATCCAAAATTCCATGACATACCACGTTATACAATAAATTCCATTTTTATGACTGGATTCCACGATTCCGTCTGCGTTTTCATAGGGCCCTAGTGGTAGTTAGGGCTGCACGATTATGACAAAAATCATAATTGTCGATTATTCCCTTGAAATTGTAATTGTGATTATTAATTACGATTATCACAATTTACAATGAATGATGCTTTGAATAGCTTTATACCATTGTTTGAAGCAGCTGCATGCCACATTTTTATATATAGTTTCTTCTTTAAATAAAAAAAGTAAAAATTAAAAAATTAAAACAATGAGAAAAAAAACCTTAAGATAACCTGTAGGAAAAATACACACACTTTTTCTCTCTCTCTCACACACACACACATACACACACACCCACACATCTTAAAAAAACAGAATAATGCAAGTGGCATTTTTTTTTTTGTAATTGTGCCTTTGAACAATTACATCATTTTGGCATCTGTAATTGTAATCATGATTAGAACTTCAATTAATTGTGCAGCCCTAGTGGTAGTATATACTACCAGACAAATTTTGGACACACTTACTCATTCTTTACTATTATTGCTTTCTACTTTTTAGAATAATAGTAAAGTGATTTTACACTTTAAAATATGAATTACATATGAATTCTGAATTATGCAAAATTCGTAGGTTTATACAAAAAAGTATAAACTTTAAACAGAGCTTGTGAGCTTTTAAAGATCATAAGAAACACTTAACTGGTGCTACAGTATATAAAGGATACATTCTTTTGAAAATTTCTACTTAGATTTTTGCAGTAAAGGCTTGTATTTTTTTCAGAAGTTAAAACCATCCTCATTGAATGGTTGATGCAGAAAAGAGAACAAAGCTGAACCCTACTCTCATTTTTGGAGTGCTTCTCGTTTTCGCGGCTAAAAACAGTTTACTCGACCAGCGGTTACAGGAACATCAATAGTCGAGCTCACAATAGGAAGCTACTGCTTAGGTATTGTGTGTTTGTGTGCGAGCATGAGCATGTGTTCAGTTGACACAGAGACAAGCCCGAACATAACGTTCAGCTGTCGTCACTTAAACAGCCTCCTGGGAGGAGAGGCACACAAAACATGGGAAAAATGTAAAAAATGCCTCCTTAGAACTCCCCGTCTCCTACAAGCTGATACCATGTTCAGATTAGCATACAAAAATAGCCTGTGGAAATGGAAAAGTTTGCAGTTAATTGACCATAATTATCAACTCCAAATGAAAGGTCGCTAATGTTGACATGAAGTCAGTGTTTTGACCGTACACACAAGGGTGGACCTCTTTTTTTTATTTTATTTTTCAGGAGAGACAGAAGAGTTCATCTGTTTGGTTGTGTTATGAGCCTAAGCCCTCATTTAGCATAGCTTTCAAAACAAATGCTCTTTATGCGTGTCGATCCCTCAATCAAAGCTGAAGTCAGTGATGTTTTTTATAATGTTTGTGTACAATTTATAATGTTTGAGGTTCCTCATAAGAGAAACTGGTTTCAGACAGGCTTCCAGAGCACAATAACATGACGTCTAATGATCTAAAATGAATTCAAGTAAACTTACAAAAACTACAATGTTAAAAAAAATTGCATCAAAAGTTACAAATATTGACATTTCTAAATAAAACTGCTTCAACAAAAGCCACATTTATTCATTTCCACCATCCATCAAACCCAAAGCACAGGATTCTGTGAAATTATAAGATGTCAAGGAGACATCTGTCCTATCAAATAGAATCCAAAGAGTTTAGGGCATTTTAGTAGACAGGTTGTCGTAGATATTGAATATGAATGTGTCTTGATGTCTTCCCACCTCCTAATACAGATTTTTTTTTAAATCTGATGCAGTAATGACCTTTCTTATGTATATATTTTCTCTCTTTTTGTGTTTAGTCATACTTCGTCACTGACTATGACCCTACGATTGAAGACTCCTACACAAAGCAGTGTGTGATTGACGAGAGGCCCGCACGGCTGGACAGTAAGTGTGCCTCTGATGGATGAAGGAGTCTGATTGTCAAACAAATCACACGGAATGCAGGGAAACAAAATACTGCTAACCGGCAGCAAAGATGAAGCACTTTATGATTCGATAATACATCATAGAGATCAGATGAATTACAGGGGAACTGGTGCATTTTGTTATTGTTCTGTGCATACTTGTACAGGCGGGGTTATAACAAATGTACCGTAATAACATTTTAGACAAAAGCATCTACTAAATGACTACCTACTCCAGTATACATGACTTAAAGACATAGTTTACCAAAAATGAAACTTCTGTCATTATTTACTCGCCCTCATATTTTCCGAAACTGTATGACTTACTTCTGTGAAACACAGTAGAACATATTTTTTTTAGAACAAAATGTACAGTTTTAAGACTTTTTTTTATAACTTTTGTTTTCCACAGAAGAGAGAGGAGTAAATATTGACAGAAGTTTCATTTTTGGGTTACTTTAAAGCAGTGGTTCACAACCTGGAGGATAGGACCTCAAGTTAATGAGATTTTTAGATGTGGGCGCTGCACTCAAATACAGAGACGAGAGAATGCGAGCTTGCAGAAGTAGAGTTTAGTCATAACAAATGATTGGAGAAGTCCAGCATATGTCACAAGAGAGAAGTCTGTCATTTTACTGGAAAATCGAGTTTTGACATTCTGATTAACAATTACGAGTTCAAACTAAATGTCAAAAAATTAAACATACATTGTTCAAAATAAGGTCAATAACGTTCACTGAAATAACGTTCATTGAAAAAAGGTGATTTATTATTTCATTTCGACTTGAATGTGATCTGATCTCTGAAAACACAACGGGACCCTGTGATTATAGGCTTTACTATTGTGAGTTAAAACATTGGTTCACTACCAGAATAAAAAATTCTTGATAATTTACTCAACCCCCATGTCATCCAAAATGTTAATGTCTTTCTTTCTTCAGTCGAAAAGAAATTGAGGTTTTTGAGGAAAGCATTGCAGGATTTTTCACCATATAGTGGACTTCAATGGTGGACTTCAAACGGGTTGAAAGTCCAAATTGCAGTTTCAGTGGAGCTTCAAAGGACTCTCCATGATCCCAGCTGAGGAATAAGAGTCTTAACCAGTGAAACGATCAACCATTTTCTGAAAAAAATAAAAATGTATACACTTTTTAACCACAAATACTCATCTTGCACTTTTTGCACTTTTTTCCTCCATCTTCAAAATCGTCTGACATTGTTTTACCTTTTCTGTAAAGGCCGTTTGACTTTTTTTTTGCATGTTTGCTTTGTAAACACTGGATAAAGTTCTGTAAACTTTAGTTCTGACTGCACTAGTTCCCAAGTATTTTCTCGCTAGAATGTTTATTTTTCAGCAGGAATGCAATTAATTTGCCCAAAGCAACACCGATTTTGACCAACTTTATTAAGGCTACACTTCAACCAAGACAGTTTGTAATGTAGGGTGTGCATAAATTAATGTTAAAGGATTAGTTAACTTCCAGAACAAAACCCCCTTGTCATCCAAGATGTTCGTGTCTTTCTTTCTTCAGTTGTAAAGAAATTATGTTTTTTGAGGAAAACATTTCAGGAATGTTCTCCATATAGTGGACTGCTATGGTGCTCCCAAGTTTGAACTTCCAAATTGCAGTTTAATGCAGCTTCAAAGGGCTCTAAATGATCGCAGCCGAGGAAGAAGGGTCTTATCTAGCAAAATGATTGGTTATTTTCTAAAAAAACAAATTTATATACTTTTTAATTCCAAATGCTCGTCTTGTCTAGCTCTGCGTGAACTCTGTGTATTCCGGTTCATGACAGTTAGGGTATGTTTGAAAAATTCCCATCCATTTTCATCTCCAAATTCAAAATCGCCCTATATCGCTGTTTTACCTTTTTTTGTAAAGGGCATGCAAATCTTCTTTGCATGTTCACTTTGTAAACACTGGGTCACTTCTGCAGGGATGTAGGACGATTTTAAAGTTAGAGATGAAAATGAGATCGGAATTTTTCGACATACCCTAACTGTCATGAACTGGAATACACAGTTCACGCAGAGCTAGACAAGATGAGCATTTGAGGTTGAAAAGTATATAAATTGTCAGTTTTTTAAGAAAATAACCAATCATTTTGCTAGATAAGACTCTTCTCATTTGGCTGGGATCCTTTAGACCCCTTGGAACTTCCATTTAAACTGCATTTTGGAAGTTCAAACTCGGGGGCACCATAGAAATCCACTATATTGAGAGAAATCCTAAAATGTTTTCCTCAAAAAACGTAATTTCTTTATGACTGAAGAAAGAAAGACAGACATGAACATCTTGGATGACAAAGGAGTAAATTATCTGTACATTTTTGTTCCGGAAGTATACTTCTCCTTTAATGTTAATAAAAGACCAACTGCTATAAACCGCATGTTGAAAATAGACTAGCACTTAAAGGAGAAGTCCACATCCAAAACAAAGATTCACATATAATGTACTCACCCCATTGTCATCCAAGATGTTCATGTCTTTCTTTCTTCATTCGTAAAGAAATGATGTTTTTTGAGGAAAACATTTCAGCATTTTACTCAGCATATAATGGACTGATATGGTGCCCTGATTTTGAACTTCCAAAATGCAGTTTAAATGCGACTTCAAATGATCCCAGCATTTTTATGAAAATAACCGATCGTTACGTTAGATAAGACCCTCCTTTCTCGGCTGGGATCGTTTACAACCGCATTTGGGATGATTTGAAGCCACGTTTAACCTGCATTTTGGAGATTCAAAATCGGGGCACCATAGCAGTCCATTATATGGAGAAAATGCTGAAATGTTTTCTTCAAAAAACATAATTTCTTTACGACTGAAGAAAGAAAGACATGAACATCTTTGATGACAAGAGGGTGAGTACATTACATGTGAATCTTTGTTTTGAAAGTAGACTTCTTCTTTAACCATGAACACAAAAGCCACAGGACACAAATGGCTTTTAATTGGTTTATTTTGTTAGCAAACATATAACTCTAATTATGAAGTTTTTCCATCAATCAATTTCTTACTTTCACATTTAAAATATTTCATGATGTTTAAATTATACCTACTTGTGGTCAGTCTGCACAAGATGAACATGCTTGTTTGCTTTGCAGCCGCTTTATCAGGATATTTTCATTCTGGAATTGAACTAATCCTTTAAAGAAGGCAGCTGACTTCTGTTACTTGATCATACAGAAATGATTCAGTCTGCTGTTTGAGTCACACCTGTTAGTATATGCACGTCAATCATAAACGTTGCCATAGATACTCCTGCTAGGCCTATAATTTAAGAAATCTGAATATAATAGAAAGTCATTTAGCTAATTCAAACACAGTTGTAATCAAACCCATAATGCTGATGTGACAGAAGTGAGCGCACAGCTGCATGTGCAGTCTGTCTGTAGGTGACTAACATGGCTGTTCTGTGTTTGTTAGTCCTGGATACAGCAGGACAGGAAGAGTTTGGAGCCATGAGAGAACAATACATGAGGACAGGGGAGGGCTTCCTCCTCGTCTTTTCTGTCACTGACCGGGGAAGGTGAGCAACGTTCCACTCACGTTTTCTCTCAACTTTCTCTCTTTCTTCCCCTTTCCCCTACATTGTCTGTCTCAGTTTCACTTTCATTCTGTTTCTGTCTTTCCATTTTTATTAAAGTCCCTCCTACCTGCACTCATTTACATTTTCTGTAACTGTAAAATTAGAAGCATGCTAATTCACACCCCAGGTTTTGTCACAGTAAAACCTAACATATGCAAATAAACACATCTCACACACATTGCAGTGTATGTTCTCGAGGAATGCGGTGTGTGATCAGCCGGTTTGTGCCCTCTTAGGCTCCTTCCCACTTTGTGTTTATGCTGTAAACAGTCTTTCCTTCCTTCGTTTACATTACACCGCTCGGAGGCGATGGCACAGGACACTCTGAATATACTCTCTCGCAGTCTCTCCAGAGACCATGACAAGCATTTCCTCCTCCTGGATGACATTTAGACAACTCAAACTGTTAGAATCAACAGAGACCTCATATCAGTGGCCTTCTCTCCCCAGCTCACACACACTGTTCTCCATATGCTGGCTTTTAGCTGTCTTACAGTGTTAATGGAAAGTTTATAGCAATGGCATGAGAACCGAGTGACCTCATGTCATCCTGTGTACTGTAATGCATGACTGTGGCCCAAAACAGAGAGATAGCTGCTCATCAGCTGGAAGGGTGGGCTTGCATTCCTTTTAGGTTTTGTGGAGAGGAGGAGCCCTGCTTTGTGGGTGTATGCGTGTGCTTTCATTTCATCATTTCTGAAAACGTCCTCACTAGGGATGCATGATATATTGGGACCATATGGGTTATCGGCCTATTGTAAAGAGTTTTTTTTTTTTTTTTAATTAGTTCCCCTCAAGTTGACACACCAGGTGTCTTACCAAAAAAAAAAACCCACTAGTGTAGTTAATTTATAGTATTTTCCACAAAGTTTGACAATGAGAAAATGCCTTTTTGATTTAACTTTGAACAGTATATTTAATTTTATTTAGTTTCATATTTTGCAACCTTTTGACTGAAAATTCCATTTCTTTCAGTTAAATAAATTAATTTTTTATAATAAATACAATTATCATGTTAAGACCTCATATATATATATATATATATATGTATGTATGTGTGTGTGTGTGTGTGTGTGTGTGTGTGTGTGTGTGTATATATGTATGTGTGTGTGTTTTAAACCACAACCTACTATATAACTTTTATAAGATTTTTTTTTAAAGAAATCAGTTCTTCTATTCAGTAAGAATGCATTATATTTATTAAAAATGATAATAAATATATTACAACTTTTACATTGTTGCAAAAAATATATTAAAAATTAAAAAAAAAAAATTAGAGTTGTTCTTTTGAACTTTTTATTTATCAACTGATCCTGAAGAAAATGCATAATGGTTTCCACAAAATATATTTATGAGCATAGCTGTTTTTTTACATTGACAATAAAAAATATTTTTTTTGAACAGCAAATCAGTATTTTATTTTATTTTATTTTATTTTATTTTATTTTATTTTATTTTATTTTATTTTATTTTATTTTATTTTATTTTATTTTATTCTATTCTATTCTATTCTATTCTATTCTACCCCAAAATTAAAATTGTCTATCATCATTTGTGACCCTGGACCACAAAACCAGTTGTACGGGTTCAATTTTTTTGAAATTGAGATTTGAAAATTATTTAAACGCTGAATAAATAAGCTTTCCACTGATGTATGTTTGTTAGTATAGGACAATAAAATCTAAAAATATTGAGAATAAATCTAAATATTGATAACATTGCCCAAATGAAGTTCTTAGCAACGCATATTACTAATATTTACTCATATTTACTATATGTACTTTAGGAAATGTACAAAATATCTTCATGAAACATGATCTTTACTTAATATCCTAATGATTTTTGGCGATAATTTTGACCCATACAGTGTATTTTTGCTTATTGCTACAAATATACCTGTGCTACTTAAGACTGTGGTTTTGTGGTCCAGGGTCACATTTATCATTTTCTGACATTTAGAGCTACATGTGGGTAAGTAAATGATGACATTTTCATCTTTGTATTTACATGTGTTTGTCTGAGAGAGAAAATGCATTGCTTGTTGTTTTCCTCAGCTTTGAAGAGATCTACAAGTTTCAACGACAGATCTTGAGAGTGAAGGACCGGGATGAATTTCCCATGATTCTAGTGGGTAACAAAGCTGATCTTGAGCAACAGAGACAAGTGAGTGGCATGAATCACTTAGAGTACTGTAATTTCAGAGCGCTACACTGAATCGGTATTGATATGAGCATTTTAATACTCTTTGTCTGCGCTGCAATCATAGCATGACTTGGCAGTCTATTGTATCCATAGCAGAGATTCTATCTACACAGTTTCTGTTGTAAAATGACACATGTATTTACTATACACATATATACAGAACTCAAAAGCAGGATGTAACGGTAATTAAATGTGGATGAAATTCAGTCCTGAAAATCAATGAGCTGAAAGGATGAAAAATATTACAGAGTGGCTGTGTGTGTCTGTGAGGGAGAGAGATGGTAATAAAAGACATGGGGTTATTGAGTGCATAAAAAGACAATTAGATTGTGTTACACTGCCACCTAGTGTCAGAACAGAGAACGGCACCCTTTCTAATTAACTGCATCAATTGTCTTTACCTTATGAAAGACACCTCATAAGACATAACAATCAATATACAAAAGAAAGCAAAAGTTGTGATAGGAAAAAATGAAGTCAAAGCTGGATTTTAATTGAGGAATGGTTTCTTTTTCAGGTGACCCAGGAGGAGGGTCAGCAGCTCGCCCGACAACTCAAAGTCACATACATGGAGGCCTCAGCTAAGATCCGTATGAATGTAGACCAGGCTTTCCACGAGCTGGTCCGAGTCATAAGGTGTGTGTGTGTGTGTCTGTGTCTGTGTCTGTTTGTGTTGTCATACAGTGCTGTTGTACCACCAGATGGTGGCAGCAGACAAACAGCAGGTTGGGTTTGGAATGGAACACTTGAATACTTGCATACTACATACTGTTTTTGAAAAAAGTATGTAAATCATTAAGAACTGATAAACATTTCAAACAGTAGTACAATACAATGTTGTCATTATGTTTTCATCATGCTGCGTATTTGTTACCCTGGATGACAAAACCAATCATAAGGATCAATTTTTTTCATCTGAAGGTTGAATAAATAAGCATTCCATTAATGTATGGTTTGTAAGGACAATATTTGGTCGAGATACAACTATTTGAAAATCTGGAATGTGAGGGTGCAGAAAATCAAAGTACTGAGAAAATCGCCTTTAAAGTTGTCCAAATGAAGTTCTTAGCAATGCATATTACTAATCAAAAATTAAGTTTTGATATATTTACAGTAGGAAATGTATAAAATATCCTCATGGAGCATTATCTTTACTTAATATCCTAATGATTTTTGACATAAAAGAAAAATCAGTAATTTTGACCCATATAGTGTGTTTTGGCTATTGCTACAAATATACCCATGCTGCTTAAGACTGGTTTTGTGGTCCAGGGTCACATTTAATAAAGCAATTGGTGTCTACTTTATCCAGGTTTATGGGTAAAAATGTCTTGCATTGTGGGATACAATGCATCTGACCTTTCCCATTTGAAACAAAAACATAGCCATACTGAACAGATTAACAGTGTGTGCAGCTGAATTGTTTCAGTTCAGTGTTATTTTAATATTATTTATAAACTGTTATAGTGTTAAATTAGCTTAAAATTAGTACTTAAAGTGCAGTCAAATGATTAATTGCGATTAATCGCATCCAAAATAAGTGTTTTTTTTTTTTTAACGTAATATGTGTGTGTACTGTGTATATATCAAAACACACTTAGTATATATTTTGAAAATATTTACATGTATTTACATGTATATATTTATATTCATATTCATATAATTAATATTATATATAAATATTTTTAATTCATAAACATAACATTTTTCTTAAATATATACATGCATGTGTGTATTTATACATAATAAATATACACAGTATACACACATATAGTATGTAAACAAAAACATTTATTTTGGATGCAATTAATCGTGATTAATCCTTCGACAGCTCTAATTTTAATTTAGGTTTTAGTAATTTTGTTGTGTGCTTTTGTCCATCAATATTTAGCTTTAAATGGATAGTTCACCCAAAAATGAAAATTCTGCCAATAATTTCTCATCCTCATGTCATTCCAAACGTCGTAAGACGTTCATCTTCGGAACACAAATTAAGATATTTTTGATGAAATCCGAGAGCTTTCTGACCCTGCATACGCAGCAACGCAACTGACACGTTTAGGCGCAGAAAAAGTATTGCCGTAGCTTCATAAAATTACGGATGAACCACTGATGTCACATGAACTATTTCAGCATTGTCTTTACTACCTTTCTGGGTCTTTAATGTGTCAGTTGTGTTGCTGTCTATGCAGAAAAGCTCTCGGATTTCATAAAAAATATCTTCATTTGTGTTCCAAAGATGAATGAAGGTCTTACAAGTTTACAAAATAACTAAATAAACTGAAATAAATTCATTTGGAAGCCAGATGTCATTAATGGCATGTAATGCAGATCTTAATTTGAGCTCAGAGATTGCACCACGTTTTGACTGGTTGTCACATCCTCTCACAGGAAGTTCCAGGAGCAAGAGTGCCCACCCTCGCCGGAGCCCACACGCAAAGAGAAGGATAAGAGCGGCTGCCATTGTGTGATTGTCTAATTGGCTTCTCACTGCCGCCACTCACCCAGCTGCTGTCACCGGTCCCTGCCCCCCACCCTGCCTTTTGACATCACGTCCTGTGCGGATGAACTCGCTGCCTTTCTACATGTGCATGTCTTCAAAACAGCAGTCTCTCTCATAGCCTTATCGGGGGCGTTTGTGCCTCTAGGACTTCACTACTAGAAGAACCAAACTGACAAAATCTTGATCGAACTCACCATTCTACCTTCAACTAGAGTACTGACATCAGTGTGACCTAGAATATGGTAATCGTGCCCCAACACTAAACATCGCTTCTTACAAATTTGCTATAAAACACACACACACACACGCACACACACAATTCCTTTTTTTGTATTTTGAAGGATTTTTTTTCTCTTGCCTTGTGACATTTGTACTTTTGCTGAGATGGGAAGACTAAACGAAACACCATTGGGATTGCAGACGACTTTTAGTAGAGTGAGATGATGTTATGAAGCTTTGTGTGTGTGTGTCGTGCCATATCTGTTTTTACTTCCATATGCTAAGCAGCGATTGTACATAAGTGAAGATTCGTGTGAGTTGAGACCACCTTTATAATGACGAAACTCAGTCGCAGAGTACCGTGTGTGAGGTTGACCAGCTTGTTTTGACATGCATTAAAACAATAATGTACTCGCAGATATGTACATAGATAGCCTCTAACATTATGCCAATTTTGTCAGCAGTGAAGTCAGTTTCCCAACTTATTGTTTGGTCAAGATGTCTTTTGTTTGCATTGTAAGGCTTCTTGGCATGTATGGATTTGATTCTTTTAAAGGGATAGTTCACCTGAAAATGACAAATCATTTACTCACTCTAATCTGTTCCAAATCAAAACGTCTTGTCTGTGGAACACAAAACGTTTTTTATTTTTTATTATTTATACTGATTTCCATATTTTCTGATCTGTATGACCCACTTGAGTTGCGTTAAAGCGAGAGAAACAAGAAAAGTTTTGAGGTCTCCCTGCAGTTTTCCACAAAAATAAATAAGCAAATTAAGACAACTATAAATATTGGTAATTTTATTGTTATACTGTAAAATTAAATCTATTATAATTATTAATTACTCTGTCAGTTTTATATATAGTATTATATGTCTTTATTAATTTTATTGTTTATAATTTTAATAATAAAATAAAAATAATATTTTAAATTATTATTATTATTATTATTATTATTATACACTACCAGTCAAAAGATTCATGTTTTTTTAAAGAAGTCTCTTCTGCTCACCAAGCCTACATTTATTTGATCCAAAGTACAGCAAGAACGGTACAATTCTGAAATATTTTTACTATTTAAAACAACTGTTTTCTATTTGAATATATTTTAAAATGTAATTTATTCCTGTGATTTCAAAGCTGAATTTTTAGCATCATTACTCCAGTCACATGGTCCTTCAGAAATCATTTTAATATTCTGATTTGCTGCCCAAAAAACAATTTTTCAAGTTTATTTGATGAATAGAAAATTCTGAAGAACAGTATTTATCAGAAATATAAATATTTTGTGACATTATAAATGTCTTTATCATCACTTTTGATCAATTTAAAGCATCTTTGCTAAATAAAAGTATTAATTTATATAATTTCTTACTTAAGTTATCAAGGTATAGTGTAAAATGTTACAAAAGCTTTTAATTTCATCTAAATGCTGATCTCCTGAAAAAATGTACCCAACTGTTTTAAATATTGATGATGATAATAATAATAATAAAATGTTTTGCAAACAGCAAATCAGCATATTAAATGATTTCTGCAGGATCATGCAACACTGAAGACTGGAGTAATGATGCTGAAAATGTAGCTTTGATTACAAAAATAAATTACATTTTAAAATATATTAAAATAGAAAACAGTTATTTTAAACAGTAAAAATATTTTAGAATTTTAATGTTTTTGCTGTACTTTGGATCAAATGAATGTGGGCTTGGTGAGCAGAAGAGACTTCTTAAAAAAAACAAAAAAAAAAAACAAATCTTACCCGTTTGAAAACTTTTGACTGGTAGTATATAGTCATACTGAATTATTTTTTTTTCCCCTTCTTTTTTGTCCTGTGCTGATCACATACTGGAATGAAAGTCGATTGCTGTTTTAAACCCCAATGCTTTTAATTATTTGGACGAAACATATTAAAACATTTTGTGTTTCACAGAAGAAAAGAAGTCATTCAGGTTTGGAAGGACAAGAGAATGTTCATCTTTGGTTGAACTTTCCCTTTACGTTCTGTGATTGTGTGAAATGTATTCTATATGTAGCCAGATTGTTCAGGCCTTCTTGACTCTAAGCTCAGATTTCTACAGACTATCTTCAGACTCAGGTTGCTCCATTTACAGTGTTTTCACAATGTTCTGACGAAGTCTGCTCATTCAGTAGTGCACAATAGGCTGTCTGTTCTCTACTAGGTACCCCACCGAGATCGATGACACAGAGAATTAGTCTCTGAAATTATTGTCTCTGTTTTCTGGCCTTGTATTTCAATTCACTTTTACACCGATTTTATTTTGTATCGGTTTGGAAACGTATTTAAGACTGAAACAGCGCGAGGACTCCGTTTCAAGGGGACAATTGAACTGCTGACATCACAGGCATCTTTTAAACATCTTTTCATGTATATGATCAGATAAAATCAAGTGTTTTTTTTTTTTTTTTTTAGATTATACAAAAGAGAGAATTCATACACCAGACATCCACATTCCCTCAAGACTGTTTTTTATTTTTAAATATGGTTTGACGTCTATGTGACATCTGGTATTTCTCATCTGACAGGTGATAATTTCCTTCCTGGCTTTATACTCCAAGGGTTCATATCACTATTGCATCATGTCACGTTTTATTTTCGTCTTCCTTTTTTTCCAGCGTGCATTTCTGTATGAGGGATACAAATAAACTATTTTAGTTTTTGTGTTTTATCATCATGTAATATAAGAAAAAAGATGGAAGTGATCTTTTGAATGGACATGATTAAATGTTTTTACTATATACTTTTATACATTATTTTCTTATCAGACTAGTTAATGAGTATTTTTATATGTTTGTAAGTGAAAAACGCTCTCGCGGCACAACTGTGTGTATATGTAAAGAGGAGTATTTAATTAATCTCGGTTTGTTTTTAACTGAAAAAGGCCAATGTATGTTGAACTGTGGTCCTTTCCTGCTTTCGGTGGACTGGAGACGATAACCCATCCAAACGGTCGTCCGCCTCATAGCCTATAACAACTTTACCAGTGATCACTGGGCCAGTGCCCTTTTGTGATGACTCAGGTTCCCAAAACCTTCTCCGTTATACCAGTTCATAGCAACGTGGATCAAAACTAAAGCTAGTAAGAACAGAAGTGCATGGCTCTTCTTCTTCCCAGAGTCTGTGTACATCTAATACATACTGTGTTTTATTTGTCACATCTTTCCCTCCCCCTGTATAGCCTCTGGTGCTATAATAAAATCTATGATTTATCTGTGATACATTTGCTTTTCCTTACTGAGGAAACACGGTGCAACATGTTGCGCAAAATTATAGCTGTCCTTCTTTAAGTCGGCATTGAATAGCAAGCGTCACCGAGTGACAAGTAGATTGTTATTTTGCTGTCCTTAACTATATCCCCTGTGATTTGGAAAAGTTCGATCCTTTTCTTGGACTGTGTTCCAGCCGTTACGGTAATGAGCTGTATGACAACTTATGTCATAAGCTTGTTTTTATCGGTATTGAGTCTCTTGTGTATTCTTCCATGAGATTAGGTAACATTGTGAAAGGAGGAGGGTGTCATATCATTTTGGAGAACAGAATTAAGAGAACCGGCTTCATTTGTGGGCAAGTGATGTAACGCTAAAACTGTAGCTCCCAATATGCTTTGCTTTGGACTTGATGGGGAGAGTAAAAATGTTAAGTATTATTTCATGTGTTTTTGAGAAAATGGGAGACTTGATAGTGTTTAATGTTCCGTTACATTGGTATATAGTACCATTTTAATTTCACCGGGTTGCCATCGTGTTGAAGAGTGGAGCTTTTAGCTTTTTCATGGAGCACTGAATACATTCAGCATACAAATATGTGCTATGTAGCTAAGAGTTTATCTTACAATTAAATGTTTTTTCAAGGAACCATATAAAATCATTTTAAGACTACTTAAAAGGATAGTTCACCTAAAACTGAAAATTCTGTCATCATTTACTCATACTCATGTTGGTCCAAACCTGTATGAATTTCTTTCTGCTATTGAAGAAAGAAGATATGTTGAAGAATGTTTGTAACTATAAATTTCCATAGTGTGTGCGTGTATATGTCTTTTATTTTAACATACTTTAAAATAGAATTTATTCCTGTGATGAAAAGCTGATTTTTTTTTTAAGCTGTTACTCCAGTCTTAAGTGTCACATGATCCTTCAGAAATCATTCTAATATGCGGATTTATTATTAGAATGATCAATGTTGGATAATATCAACAGTTGTGCTGCCAAATATTTTTTGGAACCTGTGATTTTTTTTTTTTTTTTTTTTTTTTTTCAGGATTCTTTCATGAATAACAAGTTTAAAAAGTACAGTGTTTATTCAAAATATAAATATTTTATAACAATGTAAATTATTTATTATTAACTTTTAATAAACTTTTAATTATTAACTTAATACATCTTTGGTGAATAAAAGTATTAATTTCTTTAAAAAAAAAAAAAAAAAAGAAAGAAACAATAAAAATGTACTGACCCCAAACTTTTGAACGGTAGTGTATATATATATGTATATATATATGCTATGGAAGTCAATGGCTACCTGTTTATTTACCAACATTCTTCAAAATATCTTCTTTTCTTTTCAACAAAACAAAGTAATTCATACAGGTTTAGAACAAATTAAGAATGAGTAAGCATTAGTCTCATTCACACAGCAATACTAGTAAATTGTTGGAAAATTACTGGAACAACTTTACTGGTAAATAAAAAAATGTGCTGTTTGCACAGGCAATGATGTTCTTTTTTTTAAGTTAAGCACCATTTCCTTTAATAAAGCTTATTTTTTTGTTTAATAAAAATGTTTAAAAATTGGACAAATTTTGGCCCCACTTTGCCGGTAATCTTCATTCTGCATTCACACAGAGCACATAACTGGTAATTTACTGGTAATGGCACTGGGTGGTAATGGAACTTGCCAGAATGAATTTACCAGTATTTCTGAATAGGTCCAGTTCACACATGATCTTTTGACTGTAATTAACCAGTAAAGTATGTATGTATGAAAGGGGCTATTTGCTCACTCTCATTTTGTTCCAAACCTGTATGAATTTCTTTCTACCGTTTAACACAAAAAAAAGATATTTTGGTATTTGGAAGAATGTTGGTAGCCAAACAGTTGCTGGTAACAGTTAACATACGTAGTATATTTTTTTAAACACTAAGTCAATGGCTACCAGCAACTGTATAGTTTATTTACCAACATTCTTCAGAATATCTTCTTTTTTGTTCAACAAAGGAAAGCAATTCATACAGGTTTGGAACAACTTGAGGATAAGTAAAAAATAACAGTGTTTTTTCATCTAAAAATAATTTCATTCCATGCAGTTGAAGTTACATGAATAAACAATGTTTGTTTCTCTTAATTGTTTCACGTGGAACAGATGTACATGAATTCCAATACACCTTTTTTAAGTGCAGGGAGACCTTAAATACTCACAAATCTTAAAGCTGCAGCCCGAAGTTCTGCCTCTTTGTCGCTATCTCTGTATGAAACCTGAAATTGCAGTTATTTGCGGAATTATGGTCTTTACTTGGGTTGTGCATCAGCATGACTAATGTTTTGAGGAGTATGTGTGACTGTCAGTACTGTACTTTGGAATCACACATTCCACGTCTTGGAAGTATGACCCAAATAAGAATTTTCACTGGAAAATGTCATCTGAATAAGTAAGTAACATGTCTGCCACTTTTGTTCTGACCAACTGAGGAAAAAAAGGCATTAAAATAAGTTGCGCTACCAATGGTGATTAAATCTAATTATAGCTTAGCTCATATCACATGCAAATTCTTATCATTTGTTATAGTTTGCTCTCAAATTGTTAAAGGAGAAATTCTCTTCCAGAACAGAAATGTACAGATAATTTACTCACCCCCTTGTCATCCAAGATGTTCATGTCTTTCTTCAGTCGTAAAGAAATTTTCTGAGGAAAACATTTTAGGAATTCTCTCCATATAGTGGACTTCTATGGTGCCCCTTAGTTTGAACTTCCAAAATGCAGTTTAAATGCAGCTTTAAAGGACTCTAAAGGTTCCCAGCTGAGGAAGAAAGGTCTTAACAAGCGAAACAATCAGATATTTTCTAAAAAAAAATTACAGTTTATATACTTTTTAACCTCAAATCCTCGTCTTGGCTAGCTCTTTACCTTTTTTTGTAAAGGGCGTTTGATCTTTGCATGTTCGCTTTGTAAACACTGGGTCTGTACTTCTGCAGTGATGTAGGATGATTTTGAAGTTGGAGGAGGAAAAATGAGATGGGAGTTTGTCGACATACCCTAACTGTCTTGAACCGGAATACACAAGAGTTCATGCAGAGCTAGACAAGATGAGCATTTGAGGTTAAAAGTATATAAATTGTCCAAAAAAAAAAAAACATTAGATAAACCCCTTCTTCCTCAGCTGGGATCAATTAGAGTCCTTTGAAGTTGCATTTAAACCTCATTTTGGAAGTTCAGACTCGAGGCACCATAGAAATCCACTGTATGGATAGAAATCCTGAAGTTTTCCTAAAAAAACAAAAAAAAAAAAAAAAAAAAAAAAATAATTTCTTTACGACTGAAGAAAGAAAGACATGAACATCTTGGATGACAAGGGGGTGAGTAAGTTATCTGTAAATTTTTGTTCTGGAAGTGAACTAATCCTTTAATGTTTTTAATTGTCCTTTAATGTCAGCATTGCATGACTACGTGTATTTAGTGTGTATTAGCTTTACCTGCAGATTTAAATTTCTGAACAGTGTAATGTCTAATTGTCATACCATTAGAATGCCACTGAAAGAAATTGTTCTTTTAACCCAAAAAGCAAATTAATGTTACTTAGAACTGGGTCTTTAAAATACAAATCTTGTGTAATCCCACGTATCTGTAATCGGACGTACATTTGAAACTAGAAATATAATCTAATTTCAGTCACTTACATGTGTTTCCTTAACACAATCCTTTCAAAATTCTAAATGTAATTATTCCACCTGCTGCAGAAAAGGCTATAAATGATTCACCACCTGAAGGGATACACCTCTGACCGGAAACTAATATTGAAATGAATTTTTCTACCTATTAGATTGTGTTTCATTAGCATCTACCCCTACCCCAACCCTAAACTTAGCCCTTACTATAATACAACAACAGTATTATTGTTGTACTGTGTGACAAAAATAACGTTACATGCGATATAACCAATTAGCCGGGACTCCTTCTTTATGTATACAGACGTGACATGACGCACAGCAGGCATATAGCAGGCAGTACCACTCAAATTAGAGCACATTATTGCAATCTCACCATTTTAAAATTGAGGTAAGGCAAGGAGATAATTTAGGACACTGGCTGGTTATGTACTTGCACAAAATTGATTTCGGATCATTTTAACAGAAGAAAAAAAGTTACAGACTGCAGCTTTAAAATGAATAATGCATGAACTTCACTGTGTACTTGTCAAACGTAGAAGCCTTAAAAAGGGATTTACATAAATGTATTTTTGGGGGTTTTGTTATGCTATTCACACTGTGTGGATGAGCGCTGTGAATATATGTCAGAATCGCCATGACACATTCACACACATTCACACAGACAAGTGGGCTTTAATAATCACCAACACCTGCTGCAATGAATGATCATCATATAGGGAAGTAGAACAAGAGTACATTGATACTAATCTGTCAATTTGGCTGATCTATAGATGGTACCTTAAAACCCTTTTCTACCACCCCTGTTGAGCATGCAGCAAAAGCGTGGATGTTCTTAGGGGGTCAGAATGTGCCTTAGACTGGCTGTATTCTATTAGAGCTGTTGTTTGGGAGACAGCTTTGTGTCCTTTGAGCACATCTGGGTCATGAATGGGTGGATTGACAGCTTAATGTCACTGCGCTTGCAAACATATGTTTAAAGTTCGGTTTGCCTAGCAGCACATGTACGGCCAACCAGCAGAGACGTGAGTTAACGGCTATGTATAGATCTCAACTACTGGCTGGGTATACACAGTCACTGCAAAACCAACAGGTATTATTTCTTACACTTTCCTAAATCCTGTCCTGATGCATAAATGATGCATAAAAGGATACTTTCCTTCCAAATGTCCATGTTTTGATGAAGACTAGTGAATGGCTACATTTTTAAATAGCTACTGCTCTTTACATGTAAACTGTGACCTCTTCATCACTGTGAAACGAACCAGCTTGTCAGATCAAAAGAAGGAAAATGAAAGATCTGATCACTTTCAATCAGCTTTATAAGATGTCAGTACTTTTTCACAGTATTTTTATTCAAACGTTTCATGGATAATTGTAGTATTAGGTGTGCTACTGTACCAATTTTTGCTCTTTATGCTTCATGATTTTGAATAAATGTGAGATTAAAGTCTGAAAATCTCACGGTGACTTACATTGACGATGTTCAGGGCTTTTTCAAGGCCATGAATTATGTTTTGCTACTTGCTAGTCATGTGCTATTGGGGAAAAAGATATTCTCATTCTAGAGAGCATTTTATTGGACAGTTTTATTGGATAAGCCTCTGAGTGCAAACTGAAACATGAATATTATTGATCAAGAAGAGAAATACTTTTAATTGCATATATCCACTAAAAGATCATTTTGTAATCTTTTAGGAGTACATTAGCATATAGATGACTAAAAGTTATTTAATCAACAGTGGTAAAGTACGGTAATATTTAAAAAAACTGAATTGCAGTCTTTGTTCTTGCATTTTTGCATAATGAGTTCTGATCTTGTCCTTGTACATATTTATAGAGCAGCGAGTGTTAACACAGAACCAAGGTTGTTTTTAAATACTTCAAACATCTGAATGATGCTAATGGTCAATTTTTTTTCTTTCCAGTACTTTTTGATTAGTGATTTTGGCCACATAATCAGTCTCTTTGTTTACTGAATGACAGTTGGACCCTCCAAACCTCCCACCTCTTTTTTTCTCAGTCCATTCATGCTATGATTCGGTCAAAGAGTGCAAAACTTAAGAAGGCAAACCACTAACTGATCCCCATTACTCTCTCTTTCTCTCTATTAATAGATGTTAATTGGCATTTAAGCACATTGTTACTCTAGTAAAGAGACAGAGCTAATGCAAGAAACTGAAAAATAATATTGTTTAATATATATTGATCTATTTTAATGGAACCGTTTTAAAATTAACTGATCTAATCAGTAGTTCATGAGTCCCTTGTTTGTCCTGAACAGTTAAACTGCCTGCTGTTCTTCAGAAAAATCCTTCAGGTCCCACAAATGCTTTGGCTTTTCAGCAATTTTGTATATTTGAACCCTGTCCAACAATGACAACTGAGATGCTCATATGCAACTATTACAGAAGGTTTAAGCATTCACTGATGCTCCAGAAGGAAACACGATGCATTAAAATAATCAAGGGGGTGAAAACATTTTGAATTTGAAGATAAGGGTAAATGTAACTTATTTTGTGTTCTGGGAAACATGCATGTATCTTGTGTATCTTCTGAAGGGCAGTACTAAATGAAAAAACAAACAAACATATATATATATATATATATATATATATGATATAACATTTAGGCAAAATAAGAAAAATGTATGCATCGTTCTGTGCAAAAGTTTTCACCCCCTGGCTCTTAATACATTGTGTTTCCTTCTGAAGCGTCACTGCGCGTTTGAACCTTCTGTAATAGTTGCATATGAGTCCTTCAAGTGTCCTCGGTGTGAAAAGATGGATGTCAAAATCATACAGTCATTGTTGGAAAGGGTTTAAACACACAAAAATGCTGGAAAACCAAAGAATATGTGGGAGCAGAAGGATTTATCTGAAAACAGCTGGTAGTTTAACTGTCCAGAACATATAAACAACTATCACAAAATTAAAAATCAAAAAAAAACAAAAAAAAAAAAAAAAAAACAAAACAGCTGTGGATCATTCAGGTAACACATTATTAAGAATCAAGTGTATGTAAACTTTTGAACAGGGTCATTTTTCTAAATTCAAGTATTATTTTCTCTTGTGGACTATATGTAAACGCCTTATATTTAGGTTAATACTAAATAAAAATTAACATGCATTTTGGTATTTTTTGATACAATAATTATCATTTTGCAGATTCTACAAGGTTAATGGCTTTGAAAATAATTCAGATTGTATTTTACATATCTGTTTTGTAAAAATCAGATGATGGCTGGCATTAGTTTACCTCAGGGCCTTTGTGCCAGAGGTTGTGCTTTATTTATTTCCCTAAATACTTCCCTAAATAATGTATTGGATGATTACAAAAAATACTATGCTCGGTTTTCTTAATTTTTCATCCTCGAAAAATTAAGCTTAATTGTAATCTTCTCTATGTGCGTGTTTGAGTGTATGATAGAAGATCACAATTAATATGTAATGTGGATGCTCAAATGTATATATTTTTTAATATCATTTTTTAAAAGAATATTACAAAAATAAATACTATGCTGTTTTCTTCAAGAAAATCTTAATCCAAATGTGTGCGCGCATGGTGAATTTAACAACTGACATTTCCCCTCTCACAGCCAGTGGTTCAGTCCACCTATTTTAAACCCCTCAACCAAACGGTTTTCTACGGCTTCCCAGCTCAGCACCACAAACATCTGAAGACGTTCACTGTTGTGAAGACGGAGGATTTAACACAAAACGCCAGAAATACTACACGACTCGGCGTCACTGTATAATCGAGCATTTGTGTCCACAGATGGCCATGGACGGACTGGGCAACAATAAGAGCATGTCATACAGTCGATGGAGTTATGACAGGTAAGCACGCCGTTATTGTGTAAACAGATTGTAAAAATCTGTTTTTCTGTACATGTTAAATTATTTACATGGTCAAAGTAAAACGCTAGCGCCCAAACCAACCCAACAGCTCATGACGGAGACAGACGACGCTGATTTTAACGACCGAAGTTGTGTACAAAGTTCGTGATTCTTGTGAGAAAGAACAACAAATGGCTTCTTTCATTGAAAATGAATGGCATTTTGCAAACCTGATGCTGTTTTTCTGTTTTCCCGTTCGCAAAGGTGCTTGTAAGAAAGCGACTAGAGACATATTTCTGATTTGACAGCTCAATGGAGAACTGAACACTGGTCAGGTTCAATTAAACAACACGCGTCGTGTTATTTGTGTTTTAAAATAACGGTTACTGCCTATCAACATCCAAACGTCACCGTTCTATTTCAACACGTGCTCTTTCCAGCGCATCTCTCGTGTATTTATTAGCCTGGCTTCAGCATCCTCTCAGCTCCACTGTCAGCATCCCACTTCTCTACAGGCATCATGATATCTGCCTCAGTGCTCCTGCTTATGAACCAGAAGATGGAAGAGTTCATCATTTCTGCAGTAGGTGACACATTTGAAATTTCAGTCAAAACCTAGGATGTTATTGGTATGCTATGACTGCGCTCTCACAGCTCCCCAGAGGAACTACAGAAACATCCTCTAGTCTTAACGCCTCGTAGCATTTCTCCATAGAGCATGTTACAGTTAAGCAGGGATGGCATATGAAGCCCACCCTCTCATCATTCTGTCTCCAATTATGCACACTTAGTATGAAAAAGTGGTTTGTTAAAGGTGTACAACATCCAAATATGTAGTATTTGTGAAACATTACCCAGATGATGTACTGCATTCACCAAAGTGTGCAACAAGACACTCTGCTATCCCATAAAGCCAGATTAGTTGTCAGATTAGTAAATATAAACATGTAAAAGTAAATTTGCTTCTTTATACAACGTGCAGGAATCGGTGGGCGGGGCTAAACAGGAAGTGATGTAAAGGCAGGCATTGATCGTCTTCTGCGGAGGCGGTGTTTAGCCACACTATTACATCATAAAATCGCACATTCCACAACCTGTCGTTTTGGCAGATTGGCTTCAATATAAGCTGATTTTAGACTAACAAGAAAGTTTTGAGTTCTGAAACTTACAGGATCATTTTATAGTACAGTGACCTCTTATTTGTCAAAAGATCAAGAGAGTTTTTATTTCTCAGTACTTTAATTATCAGTACATCTAATGCAAATGGCAGATGTAGTACATATTGCATACCTGAAAAACACCCTTCATCAGTAGTCGAGGGGTATACATTCCGGATGCAGCATCTGTCCCTCCGTCTCTCTCTCCTCTGAGACCCTTTTGGCTAGTTCAGTGTTGGGAGATGCGTGTGGGTGATAGGGCATGGAGGTAAATGGAGGAAGTGTTCCTATGGCAAAGACAGCGCTTCAGAGAACAGCTGGTGCCTCTTTTTCAAACAAAGGGAATACTATCCATCGCTGAGCACCGTCTCTGATGAATGGATAAAAGAGACAATACCTGCCAGCACATCAGGCTGGAGTACATCCCAGATCATAGCTGTATCTGTATGATACGTGGTGAATACAGAGCCGGGTATGATAGAGACAAAGCAGCACAATGTTTTGTTCAACTGATTGTAATCCTTTTAACAAGCACTGCAGTAAGAACATTTCCCTCACCTATTTAATTCAGCCTCTACCTGCGGTTAGATCAGCTCCCGAATGATGCCCTGAGCTAGTTTAAGGTTTAATGGAACCGGCGCTGATTACAGATTCATGCGTGCATTACAATTGACAGCCGTCCTCATCAGGTCTGGAGCTGCTCTCAGACGGTCTAATCAACAATCCGGTGTCCCCATTAGCACAGCTGAAAGAGCCAAGGTGTTTGGTGCAGATAGTTTTCAGCACAGGCGAACTTCAATGGAAGTAGTTAAGCATTTTCATATTTCTGTCAAAGAGGGGGGGAGTCTGCTGCAATTATCCAAATACATGTCAAGTGATCTCATTAGGAGGCTGATAAGGTGCCTTGCAGTGGCCGTTAGACAGACCTGATGATAATTCATTCCTGTTTTTTTTCCTTTCAACGATACTCAAAGGAGAATACAATCAATGCGCTTAATTGACCCTTTGCTAAGCTCAGCCTGCTTGGTTACTGTTGCTAACTCCGACTAGTTTCACTGAACATCCCATAGGAATAAACTGGAAAACACTGACTGCGTCCAAATATAACATTATGTGACGAGTTCAAATTCACTACCATTCATAAAATGATAGTACTCGGAAGAGAAGTTATGAATGGCAGTGAAGCAACTCAACTGAGGCTGTAAGTCACATGACAGTGACAACATGACTAATGTACTACATTCATACTATGTCCACCTTATTTTTCTTTTCTTTTTTTGTGCCTTTTAATGGACAGGACAGTATAGAGATGACAGGAAAGGACTGGGCAGAGAGAGGGGAGTGGGATCGGCAAAGGACCTCGAGACGGGAATCGAACTCGGGTTGCCGTGAGCACAGTTGTGCTTTATGTCGGCGCACTAATCACAAGGCTATCGGCGCCGACATATTCACCTTATTTTTCAATATGGAAGTAAGCTGTTTTCTAGTAATGTGTTAGACTTCGAGTTCATAACTGCCGTAGGGAAATAATGAGAATTACATTTACAAATGGCCGTGTCCGCTTTTAAAGGAAAAGTAAGCTGGATAAAACTTACTTTTTTAATATTTGGAAATGAAATACTTATTCAGAAGAAGTAACTACTTGGAGAGTATGTGATTTTAGATGCAGCCAGTGTGATTTTCAGTGCTCAAATAAGGGTTAAAGATTGACTGAATATTATTCTTATGTGGACTGAAATCAATTGTGAGATTGCACTGCATATTTATCTGTATATCTACATGCAAATTGCTAAATTAAAATGAAACATGATTGAAAAATGCAGAGACTGCAAATTTGAATCGAGGCAAATGCTAAACACAGTCAGTTGGAAAGAGAAATTTAATTTAAAGGATGTCTGCTGATATCAGTGTAAGAGGACTGAAGATTTTGGTAACACTTTACTTAAAGACTTTATGTGTAATGTGTTATAATGGGTTATAATGCATTATAATTATTCATAATATTTAATAAACGTTTTAAAACATTATATTTTGTTTTTGTTAATAATTATAACCAATTTTAAAATGCATAGTGTAACAATAAATTGATAAGTGTTATAATGTATTAACTGATTGTACAATGCATTATAACGTGCACTACATGGTATAATTAATGCATTAGTACTACTTTTATAATGCATTATACATAAAGGCTTTAAGTAAAGTGTTACCAAATTTTTTATAATACTTCGAACATTTCAGTTAGTATTGGCAGTACATGATGTAAAGCAAAGGAAAACAAAGCAAAAATTGTTCACTTTTTTTTTTTGTTTACTGTGAATCGTAAAGCATAATTTAGTTTTTACTGATGGTCATTTGGGAAAGTGTCTTTTTTTAGTATTATTTTATACTATTATAATATTTATTAATTTTTAAATAGTTTTATTTAATATTTTCTGTTTAATTTTTAAGGTTTTAGTAATTGTTTATTTATTTTTATTTCAGTTTTAGTCATTTTAATACTTCTGCTTATTTCATTTCAGTTAGTTGCCAAAGCAGCATTTCTAATTTTTGTCTAATATTTTAAGTTTAAGTTTTTCATCTAATATATATATTTTATCTCAGCATAATTTCAATGAACAAAAATGATTTTTAACACAAAATGAGGAAAAGGGAATGAAAATACTGTTTTATATCCTCTCAGGGTGCCTTGTGTCACTGTTATGTGACCCAGGCATTCCATTTTACCTTATTTATAGATGGCTTCCATAGAATTGTTTAATGTCACCCTTCATGCACTTAGTTACATTAGAAAAAAGTTTGTTTAAGAAAATGTCAGACGGCAACAGTTGTTAAGGCAGGGCTTAAAGAGAAGTCCATTTCCAAAACGACCATTCACATATAATGTACTCACCCCCTTGTCATCCAAGATGTTCATGTCTTTCTTTCTTTAGTCGTAAAGAAATTATGCTTTTTGAGGAAAACATTTCAGGATTTTTCTCCATATAATGGACCTATATGGTACTCTGCCTGGACTGTGTTTTTCCTGGTTTATGACAGTTAAGGTATGTCAAAAAACTCGGATCATTTTTTACTCCATCAACTTCAAAATTGTCCTATATCGCTGTTTTACTTTTTTTGTTAAGGGTGTTTGATCTTCTTTGCATGTTCACTTTGCAAAGACTGGGTGAAGGATGAAGGTGAAGGATGATTTTGAAATGATTTTTGAAATTGAGGGAGAAAATACGATCAGAGTTTTTCGACATACCCTAACTGTCTTGAGTCAGAATACACAGAGTTCAGGGAGAGCAAGGCAAGACAAACGTTTGAGATTAAAAAGTATTTAAATTGTATTTTTTAAATTAAAATAACCAATCGTTTCACTAGATAAGACCCTTCTTCCTCGGCTGGGATCGTTTACAACCGCATTTGAGATTGTTTGAAGCCGTTCATTATATGGAGAAAAATCCTGAAATGTTTTCCTCAAAAAACATAATTTCTTTTCGACTGAAGAAAGAAAGACATGAACATCTTGGATGAGCACATTATATGTGAATCTTTGTTTTGGAAGTGAACTTCTCCTTTAGCGAAGGCTCATTTATCTAATGAAAACAGGTTATATATGTTTCTCATACCTTTTTTCCACACATCTTTCTATAGAGAAAATTATGAAAACTGAGATGGTGAAAAATCGGTGGGAGGCACACACTTTTCACATCATTCACTGCAGCTCATGGACTGAATTCCAATAGGGGTTGAATCACTCTGTGAATTACACAGAACATCTACTGTGTTCTTCTGACAGATGAGTGGAACCATTGTAAGACATTTATATAAAGACACAGTCTCTCTAAGGCAGATGCTTGATTTGTGGGATTAATTTTATATTTCTGCTCAGACTCAGTAAGTCTGTTGAGATTGCTCGGGGGAAAGAGGTCTCCACTGGATGACATCTCAATTTTCTCACCACAGAGATGTTACCTGGAGAGAGAGTTATCAGTTAGCATTTTCATTCATCTCAGTGGCAGTTGGGCGGCTTGTGTGTGAACCCCAAAGGAGTATGTGACCTGGATGGAGGCTTCCATCTTTGCTCATGGGTGTTTGGCTCTAGGAACTAATTCTGGGAAAAATATATTTTATACCTTTGGAAGCGATGCTTACTAGTCTTTTTCTGACCACCTGGAGGTTTAATAGCCCGTTGCCCACTTAATCATCAAATGGGTTGGACTGATGGCACTGCAATCATATACTGATTTGTTATTGCTTCCCGCTGAGGTTATCATAAAAAAAAAAACAACAACAACGATTTTCTTTCTGATGCTGTTTGACGGACATCTGCTGAGAATGTGATAGAAAATTATCCTTGTGGTTGAAATCCCTGAACAACAGTATAATACCTTTTTATTTTGGTCTTTATCGTTCATCAGGTTAATTAGAGGATATCCACGCCAGGCAAGCTCTGCAGACAGACGTCTAAACAAAGCAATTTATGTGAGGCTAAGTAAATAAGCGGACTCGCCTTTTATCGACTTTTTGAAGCTTAGAGACCTTAGTGTGGACCAGGGGAGCAGATTTATAAGGCTTTTTGTTGATTCTGCTCACAATGCACCACTGATCTACTGCAAGAAGAGCACATGGCTGCATATGTATGTGTGGGTGTAAATCTGTTGTGTCATCTCATACAGTACATAAGTGGTGTCCGTCAGGTCTGGCCCCTGGAGCTGTGACCCCTGACATCAGCTCAGGCTTATGAATCATTTGGGACCTGTTTCTGTGGTAACCATTCACCCGTGACTAAATCTACAGTAAACCTCTCCTGTACTGCAGCTTGAAGATGCTCTAGTTCTTTTCTCAAGCCTTTGCTAATGATCTTATAAAGGCAACAATAGTCAAGGTTGGGGATTTTTTATTAACTCGCCATTCAAATAATTTATATCTTTACAACTTTTTAGGTTACACTTTATTTTGATAGTCCGCTTTAGACGTTCAGACGTTCAGCTAACTATAAGTAACTTTGCAACTACATCAACTAATTCTCATTAATTTGCAACTACTTGTCTACCAACTCTCAGAATAGACAAAGGTTAGGTTTAGGGTTAAAAGATATGTCTCAAAATTATATAACTGATATACACTACTGTTCAAAAGTTTGAGGTCAGTAAGATGTAAAAAAAAAAATTAAATGTATCAAAAGTGACAGCAAAGATTTTTACATTAATACAAAAAAATTGTTTAAAATAAATGCTTTTCTATTTTCTACTTTCTGTTCATCCAAGAATCCTGAAAAAATGCATCATGGTTTAAAAGAAATATGTAATAACAATAAAAAATAAAATAAATAAAAATGAAAAAGCAGCACAACTGTTTAACATTTAACATAATACTAAGAAATGTTTCTTAACCACCAAATCAAAAAATTTAATTTCTGAAGGATCATGTGCTTTGCCATCACAGGAATAAATTATATCTTAAAATGCATTAAAGAATTAGTTCACTTCCACAATAAATGTCATCCAAGACATTCATGTCTTTCTTTCATCAGTCGAAAAGAAATTAAGGTTTTTGAGGAAAACATTCCAGAAATTTTCTCAATAGTGGACTTCAATAGGTTGAAGGTCCGAATTGCAGTTTCAGTGCAGCTTCAAAGAGCTCTACACAATCCCTGCCGAAGAATAATGCTAGTCTTGCAGTAGCTCAGCTTCATGCATTACATAATCACGTTGGAAAAGTTACGCGTAATGTAGGCGGAAGTACCAACTGTTTACAAAGCGAACATGCAAAGAAAGTCAAATGTAAATCCTTTACAAAAAAGGTTAAAACAACGTCAGGCGATTTTGAAGTTGGAGGAGACAATGAGATGGAGTTTTTCGCCCTTCCCTACCTTTTTGAACCGGAGTACACAAACGAAGAACTAACCGTGCATGACCTTTCCAGTGTGATTACGTAATGCATTAAGTCGCGGACAGGCATCACAGAGCTGGTCCAAGACTAGCATTTGTGGTTAAAAATTAGTATTTATTTTTTTGAAAATGTCAGAACGTTTCACCAGATAAGACCCTTAATCCTCGTCAGTGATCGTGTAGAGCCCTTTGAAGCTACAATGAAACCTGCTGGCTCCCATTGAAGTCCACTATATGGAGATTAATCTCGGAACATCTGATGTGATGTGAACATCTTGGATGACATGGGGGTGAGAAAATTATCAGGAAATATATCCTGGAAGTGAACTAATCCTTTAAAATTGTGTAAATTAGCAAGAGACAAATAGAATTCCATTAAGTCTAATTACACTGTATCTATATAATCAGTTTTACTTCAATAACTGAAGTGTTGCATGTGGAAAACAAATTAAGTCAACATACGCTGTTCTTTTGATTTCCTCACTGTAAGGTGTGAACATAAGCCCTTTCTCCTTAAAGGACGGATGAGGGGCACAGAACAGAAACCACTGCACTGCTCTAATTACTGTCTCAGAGTCAGAGATGTGGAGTTCACCAGGGAAATGCAATGGCAGGCTGGAATATGTTAAAACAGAATTGGTTAAAGCAGCAGAGAGGGAGCGATAGAAGATCTCCTCAGCGTCCCTAACATATAAAATACGAGGCACGTTTCTCCTGTACCTAGTCTACTTCTCTCTGCCTCTTCAAAATCAGATCTAATTGTCTGAATGCTTCTGAAATGACACTTAATTATAAATACTCTGGTTTTGATTTAATTACGGCCAGTTACTCATCCACACATTAAGTCTAAGCTGGGAGAAAAATAGATAGATGATAATTAAGCCAAAACAGGCTGAAGACATGTTGAGGATAGTGTTAACTGTTTATCTATTTTTTATTCTTTCAGCTCACCTCAAAACCTCTCTGCCCATGAAATCTGAGGGCCCTGATTCATTTTCTGTGGTAGTCAGTTGTGTGGGAGTAAATTATTTAAACCCAGGAGCTTTTTCAAATAAAAAAGCATTAGGTTGACATTATTAGCTTTAGCGTTAGAAGATTAATTATTTAAAAAAGAGCCAAATTCAATGGCGTAGTCAGTAGACAATTGCGCTGAAATTATCTGGTGAGCTGCCTATATACACAGCATTTTAAGGCATCAAAATAACTTTCCCAACATAAAGGCAGTTTCAAAAAGTACCATATTTTTTACTTAACATTTGTGTGTGATATGCATCATGCCTATTAGAACATCACAGAGTTGGCACCTTAAGAAAGCAGCTATGTAGGCAGCAAGACAGCTCACTATATTTAGGAACACAGCTAATATATGTGATATCACATCAGTTAAATTCTATAATAATGATATATGTTACAGTGTTTCTTGGTTGTTTCTGTAAAGCCTATAGCTTTTCTGATGAACTGTATACACTGCAGTAGAATTGTTTATGGTTTATGTGCAATAAGCCAGTTGAAGCTGTGTTTTACAGACATTGTGCTTAACAACCTCCAGAACATAATATTAAAATAACCTCTTGTAGCTTATTGCTTTTTGTGTATTATTGTGTTAAGCTGATTTTTATTTTGCCTCCTGCATACTTTATGACTCATAAGTACAGACTTTCTTGAGCATTTGAAATGTAACATGGCCCTGTCAGTTTACCAAAATAACCATCTCTGAGTTATTCAGAACAAGGTGAAAGTGCTCTCTCATATTTTCTCTAGAAGTCCATTTGATTTGAGGATTTAATTTACTATAGACTCCATTAGACATTCCTTCAGATAAACCTTGTGTAAAACGAGGTGCATTTTAAAAGCTTTTATTGGAAGAAAAAAAAAAGTTGAAATTTTTCTAGCAATTCAAGCTTGCTAGCTGCTGAGTCATTTTGCTGCAGGAGAAAAAGCCAGGTAAACAGTCAGCAAATGGGAGACACTGGAAGGATTATTGCATCTTCTTTTCTTGTTAAAGGAGAGAGAATGCCATACATTTCGTTTTATAAAATTGCTCACATAAGCCTTGTGGGTGTTTACTTCAAAGTATCTTTCTTATCAATTTTATATTTGTACGACAGGTTATTGGCATTATTATTTAAGAGCTCAGTCACTATAATCTGTTACCTCTAGGTTGGTGGTAGCCATATCGCAATTCATCTAAATGCATTTACCCATTCGTTTTTTTCAACCATTTTCAAGAAAACATTTAAAAGGTGGCCATTTTATGACTTGGAAATTGTAAAGAAGAGGACTTTCGTGGTCGTCTAAGGTGCTAGAATGTCTAGCAGGTTTTATTAGATATGACAGATAATGAGAACTCAGTTTTGTGCTCATGAGTAAGTCATTTTACCCGACTTTTTATAGACTGTTTCTGCCAAAGAATAACCCTTGTAACTTAAATAACCCAGTAGCTTAAAGGCACAATATGTAAGATTTTTTAAATTAAAATATACCAAAAAACACTAGAACAGTGTTATATATTTAGTTGACTTGTGTACTAACATCATTCCAAATGTTTTCAAGAATGTTTAAATCCAGAGAAATAAGCAATTTTAACTAGTGTCCCATTCTTTGTCATTGCATTGCCTGCCAAAGATGCCATATACCCTCGACTGAAATAATAACACCAAAGCTGCTTTTAATATCCATGCGTTTTATTAGACAGGTGACGAACCATAGACTGCAAAAAATATGGACGTAGTGTCCGTAACGTCACCCGTAGGTTTCTGAAGAGCATTTTTGAAGATTTTAGTGGGCGGGAGTCGGGCGTCGCCATCTTGGAATCACGTTACTGCACGTCACTCCTGGATAATCGAAAATAGGCGGGATGTGGGTGGAGCTGGTTGCTGAAACAATCCACCTGTCACTCAAGTGGCCACGCCCTAAATTATGCAGAACTTTAAGGCTTAATATAAATTAAACGGATCAGTTATAAAAAAAATTCACCCCCCTCACAGTTGACGTGAAGGGCAAAATTAGCTATATAGACCAAAACCATTATTTGATCCAGGCTGTAAACATATTTTTTCCTGCTGTGAATTGGGAATTTTAACATTGGGAGTCTATGGGATTGACTCCCTTTTGCAGCCAGTCTCTAACGGCCAGTCGAAGAATTGCAGTTTCAGTCACTTCCGTGTTGGCTTCAGAAGGGAGGTTGCTGCTTGTGACGAACGCATATATAACAGACGAGTCACATTATAACATAACTTTCAACACACTCAAATGTATCTAGTATGATAAAACAGTGCTTTACCCCACATACTGGACGAAAGTGGTTGACTGTGACATCATAAAAGCTCCGCTGCTTTTGAGTCGTGTGTCGCACTAGTCTCTCATTAGCATCAAACTGCGCCTTTGTTTCTTAATTTGTTTTGAATATGCACCCTCTAGAGGTGAAAATTACATACTGTGCCTTTAAATGGTATTTTAAGATTACCAAAGTTAAATGGTGTGTACTGTGGTGGCGTGCAGCGTGTGAAATGTCAGGTTCTGGGGAAGTCACACAGCACAGTGTGAATTCGCAACCCTCCAGAGAACATGACAACAGAGTGATCACCTGGTGTGTTTCCACATTCCAGAAGTTGCCTGTGCCTTCTAGCCACGCTATGGTTGTGAACACAGACATAGAAACACACAAGAAGAATTAAAGAGATAGCTTACTTCATAAAATTAAGTTCTGTCATCATTTACTCACCCCCTGATGTCATTTCAAATTTGTATGGCTTGTTTATGAAGTGTACAGAAATGACATATGTCACCCTTATACAAGCATATGTAGGTGGTCTTTAAAGAGGTAAAGATAAGTCTATATTGGAATGAAAGGATGCTGAAAGGTTTATTTGACATTTTGAAGTTCATTTTTATTGAGTAACAATGGCCAAGGCCATTAGTCTTTTGAAAGACATTTAAAATGCTTTTTAAGAAAATGATATGCCATTCAGTTAGTAAGTTGATTCTTACTGAAATGTTGGTGCATCACAGTCATGTGTTGCTGTTAAGCCTCAGTTTGGGGCCTGATAAAATCGGAGGGAGTGATTTAAGGAGTTGTGTTAAATCAGCTCTTTGACTTTTCTTGTGACTTCTGTGACTTTTGCCACTCTGACACTTCTAAATTTCATATAAAATGTAGATAATGATAAGGTAGATTTTTCATCAGCATGTAATACTATTCAACCAGTTCTTTTAGCTGAACGTTTGTTGTCTGAATTCGACATCCCTAAAAGATGGTGGGGTGGATTTTAGATTTTTTACCAGAAGATCCCAAATGATACAAGTAAATGGAAATATTCCGGGAGCTCTACTCTTCAGTGGGCTGCCTCCAAGGCTGTAGTCTTTCACCTTTATTATTTATTCTATACACTGATAGGTGCAGAAGTCAATATCTGGATAGACACATAATTAAATATGCTGATGAAACTGGTGCTAAGCCTGTTAAAACATGGTGAAATAGACCATGGGCCTATTTCGGACTATTTTTTGGATTGGTGTGTGAGTTCACATCTAAAAATTTAATGTTTCCAAGATTAAAGAAGTCCACTTCCAGAACCAAAATTTACAGATAATGTACTTGCCACCTTGTCATCCAAGATGTTCATGTCTTTCTTTCTTCAGTCGTAAAGAAATTATGTTTTTTGAGGGAAATATTTCAGCACTTTTTCTTCATAAAGTGGACTTCAACGGTGCCCCGAGTTTGAACTTCCAAAATGTAGTTTGAATGCGGCTTCAAATGATACCAAATCTGTTTTATCCTCTTTGCATGTTCACTTTGCAAAGACTGGGTCAGAACTTCAGCGATGTAGGATGATTTTGTAATGAAGTTGAGGGAGAAAATACGATTAGAGTTTGTCAACAACTGTCTTGAGCCAGAATACACAGAGTTCAGGCAAAGCAAGACAAGACGAGCATTTGAGATTAAAAAGTATCTAAATTGTATTTTAATAAAAAAATATCAGATCGTTTCGCTAGATAAGACCCTTCTTCCTCGGCTGGGATTGTTTATAACCGCATTTGGGATCGTTTGAAGCCGCATTTAAACTGCATTTTGCAAGTTCAAACTCGGGGCACCATATCAGTCCATTATATTGAGAAAAATCCTGCAATGTTTTCCTCAAAAAACATAATTTCTTTACGACTGAAGAAAGAAGGCATGAACATCTTGGATGACAAGGGGCTGGGTACATTATCTCTACATTTTTGTTCTGGAAGTGGACTTCTCCTTTAAGGATATGATGAAAGATTTTTTTAAGACTGTTGATATTCCAACTAAAGTAGTTGTTGCAAGAAAAGAAGTTGAGAAGTTTAGCTCTTATAAGTATCTTGGTACAGTAAAAGATGATACGTTAAAGTTAAAGAGGACATCAAATGCCCATTTTCTACAAGATTTGGTATGATTATTTAGTATGTTTGGGTATCAAGAACATTTTAGAACCGGTTCCAAATTTCAAAGAACCGGGTATTCGATAAGACACGTGCATTTCGATTCTGCTTAACGATTCCTGCGTTTGTACAACAATTTACGTGCAAGAAGGGAAAGAAGTTGAGAACTGTTTGCATGCAGCACACACTTCCGAACCGCAAGCACGGAGAACAGCAGTCCTGGTGTGGGTTCCCAGCCTACGTCCGTTCTTGAACTGTTCTGTACATTTCCACTGCAAAAGATTTGTTCCAAGCCTAAACGTGCTTCTCTTTCACATTTACCAACCAATATGCACTAAAATGCGTCAGTATATCATCATAAACACAGCTGTTTTTTGTCTTAAGTGAACATAAATAGATCAAAGAACAAAAGAAAATCATTCACTGATCTTGACTGAATATCGTGCGTAACTTTAATGACAATTAATATATATAATATTTATGAAAAGAAAACTATAGTGTTTTTAAACTTTTGATACCTGTACCTGAAATTTGTTCAGTTGTATTTATTTACTATTGCTAATTAATTCATTTGTTCCTATCTTATTACTGACTGTTTACTTGTCTTTAACAATTTAATGTTTGAAATGTATTAGTCCAGTTGCTTTTGCTGTGGTATTTTTTTGTTAAAACCATAGGCAGATGTTCCTAAGTGTAAAAGGCCTAAGTGTTCTGTAAGCTGCTTGCTCATGTTATTCAGCTTTCCATCTCCTTTAAGTTGGGTGGAAAATGCAAATCTTGTATCGAAAGCAGTTATATTTAGTAGATGATTGATATGGATAAATCTGTACTGACAATATTTTACAGGTCTTTTATTGAAACTGTCTTAACGTTTGCTATGACTTGTTGGTTTTTAATGTTAAAAGTAGATCACAACTGCAGACAATTGTTAACCTAGGGTCAGATATTACAGGCTCCGACATTTGGGGCTGCTGTGTGTGTGAGAAAAATGTCCTAAGGAAGTCTTTGAGTAATTAACGTGATACGTCTCGCATTTTGAACTCAGAATTAGATCAACTTCTTTCGGGTAGAAGATAAAGAGTCTCAGAGGACTGTCAGAGCTTAGATATTTTGTTTTAAATGCAGTTTTGATTGTAAATACTTATTGAAGCACACGGTACTTTTTAAATTCAGTTTTAATTTATACATCTTAAATACATGAGATAATGGTGTATTGTAAATGCCAGGGTTTGTGGTTGGTGTATGTTGTGATGTTTTATATTATATGTTGATTTTGTTTATTGTGTTGCAGAAATTGTGAATATAAAAACAAAAAAAGAGTACTGATACTATTTGCCTTTGATCAAGACTGCATATCTGCACATATATACTGTATATACATGTGTGTGTGTGTGTGTGTGTATATATATATATATATATACATATATATATGTTCATTCTCTTCTCTCCGTTGATGATGCATTGGCCTTAGAAATTGAAGGGCCATTAGTAGTGGATGCGTAAATGTGTATTCCATGGCAACATTTTTTTTCCTGAGGAAATGCTTGTATGTTGCTGTACAGCATGTGGTTTGACGTCATCCTTAGTGAGTATTATTATTCATCTCTCTGCTTATTGGTTGTGTAACTGTTAACATCAATCACTAGATATGAACTTATGGGGAAGCCCTTGTAAATCATATACAGGAAGAGGTTGATAACACATTTATACAATTTAATGTAATACCCTTAGCCCTGTGATGGACGGTTCATAAGGAGTGCTCGAATTTTCACTAAACATCAGTCACAAGCCAAGTAATCCATGCATACAAAGAAAACAAAACAAATAAGTTAAGAAGGTATGTGTAATAAAATGGAATGACACAGGGAAAAAGTACTAAACACATGAAGAAAGGGAGGTGCGAAAAGGCATGGAAAGCCAAGACACCAACTGAAATCTATCAGTAATTAGAAAGCAAACCTGCCCCTTGTCAGTGGAAATTAGTATTAATATTAGCTAGCTAAAATTGTTCTTTGAACCGGTTCTTTTGGTGAACTAGTTGATAGTCAATATTCAGTCAGCCGAATCACATTTAGCAGCAAGGGCACTAATAGTGTGGTGTTTGGATTTTGTGTGTCATAATTACAAAATTACGTATTGTGTCAATGGTAACAGCCTCAGAAATGATGATTATTACATAAAAAGCTCAAACAAGCTGGTAAAGCTGAACAGTGTTCATAACAGGAGATACAAACAGCTGATGAATGGCACAAAAAATATGGCTTCAAAAATAATATCAGGGTCAACAAAAACATTGTGAGCTTCACAAAGCTAGAAACTGCTTACATTAGACCAAATGCATGTCCTGGTGTGAGAAGAACAAACCCTGGACCCCTAGGCAATGGAAAATTGTGATGTAGTTTGATGAGTCATCTATCACACGTCATTTTCTATATCCAGACCAGAGGGGTTAAATTGGGATTTTGGAAGGTCTGTGCCAGGTGTTGGAATATGCTTGCATGGACGACATGGTCGTTGAGCATAATGTGCAAGTTTTTTTCTCATTTATCAAATAAAGCACTTGTAGCTTTACTTGTTGACAAATGGTGCAGCATACCACCACACATGTATCAAGACAGGTATGACAGCAAGTGAAGATGGATGCATGAGCAGTATGTTGTTTCACACAGACACACAGTGGTTGGTTATGTTTGGTTATGTAGCATATGGAGTCTTTCTGCTAGTGCAGATGGACCAATTAGGCAATTTAGATTCTGCATGCTTGAGGTCTTAGAATGTGAGTTTTGAGAGAAAATGTTTTCTCAGTTGCTCACCAGAATCATTTCTCAATTTGCGTTGCAGCGATTTATCGTCCCATCCCTACTGCTAACATCAAACTCCATTATTATGCTCAAATGTATGTATATATAAAAAAAAAAAAATATATATATATATATATAAAGAAGGAAGCTATGCAAACAGGTAGCAGATAAATGTGTCAAAAAACAATACACTACAGTAATATTCTGACATAGAGAAACATACAGTGTTTCAGAATAAATTATTATTATTTTTTTTAAATATTTAAGCTTTGAAATATTTTTTTTTTTAAATATTTAAAGCTTTGAAATATTTTCACATGATTTACATGATATTTACTCAGGAATGAAACCGAGTTTACAACATCAGTGAAATGGGAATTTAAGACTTAAACATGCTTTTGACCATAAACCACATAAAATAACACAAGTTGCAAAGGTTATTTGATGAGAGTAAAGTCAGAATTTTTCTCCATATAGCGGACTTCAGTGTGAGCCGGGTTGAAGGTCCAAATTACAGATTCAATGCAGCTTCAAATGGCTCTACACGATCTACACGGAATAAGAGTGTGATCTGGTCAGACTCTTGTCTGGTCATTTTAAAAAAAAAATTAAATTATATACCACAAATGCTTGTCTTGCACTAGCTCGACTTCACGTTGGAAAGGTCACACGTGACATAGGTGGAAGTACCCACCCAGTGTTTACAAAAAAAAGGTAAAACAACAATGTCAGACAATTTTGAAGTTGGAGGAGAAAATGAGATGGAGTATTTCACCCTACCCTACCTCTCTGAACTGAAGTACACCGACAAAGAACTTTTGTCATTTTTGTGGTCGCTCGATAAGAATCTTATTCCTCGGCTGGGATCGTGTAGAGCCCTTTGAAGCTGCATTGAAACTTCAATTTGGACCTTTAACCCACTGATCCCCAGTGAAGTCCACTATATGGAGAAAAATCCTGGAATGTTTCCTTAAAAAACCTTAATTTCTTTCCGACTGAAGAAAGAAAGATATGAACATCTTGGATAACATGGGGCTGTTGGACTAATAAACTATTGGACTAATAAGCACAGTACTGCACTGTGTCTTATTTCACATGTCAAGAGCAATCTGGTTTCTAATACCTGGAGAGAGCCATTTGTTAGCATTTATATGAATCATATGAAATGTTGGGTGCTCTTGGCACGCACGTATTGTATTGTAAGACTTTATATCTTTACAAAATCACACCACAATGTCATTTTTTCATTTAAACCAAATTACATGTAAGCCTGTGGAGAATAACGTAGGAGCATTAGTCTGCAATATGTTTTCATCGGTCATGACTGCTATAAATCAAAGTGACAAGTCACACTTTAGACTGCATTAGAGTACAGCATGATAATACACTATAGCTGACCTTAGGACAGATCTGATCCAGTAGCCGAACAGTCCACACACTGCTGCTCATTACTTTCAAGGTGACACATGCTGCTGTGACGGTGATGTACAGCTGCTGGTAGGAAATGTTCTCAAGCAGAAAAAAATGTTTCTTGGGAAATGGGATTATATATCACAGTGTCCATTTTTCCCATGGTGACAGTGTTTAATTACAGTATATCCAACTATAAATTAAACTGGTGTTATGATAGCTAATAAATCAAATGCATTTGCGGTAACATTCCAAAGTTTTATGGTAAACGTTTTGAAATGTAACATATTGATGACACTAATACAGTGAAGTAATGGATTTTTTCTTTTTTAAAAGCATGGTGTCCTTTTGACAGACAGTGAATAATGTGACAGTTCTTTATGAAGTTAGCTGCTCACTCACTTACTGTCTTATTGAAATTCATGAACTCGATTTCCAGGCAATTTTAATCATGGGTTTAAGAAATCACTGGCAACATACCAACCTTTCTGACAGACACTGTGATAATTTGGTGAATCACTATCAGCAGATAAAAGCAGATTACAATCAATTGTTCAGTACATTCCTAAGCAAAAAATTGCTCGCTTAAGACTGAATCTAAGTGAAATCCAAGTCTATGAATTCCTGAGAAGAAAAAGGAGGAATAAAAACCCAGCGGTCCAACCGTGGAAACAGCTTGCAGCATAAATTAAGATCTCGTTTCTGGCACAAGAGCCATTGCCCCAAGCATTATTACCTTTTTTTGTTCTTGCGTCCTGAAATGATTTGTTGTTTGAAAAATCAAGTGTATTCACCATTTCAAAAAGGTTGATTTTTAGCTCTCAATCAGGTGCCAGCTGGCAGTCAGAAGCAATTGACTGTCAGAAGTCTCTAGGGCTGTGGAGGACTGAAAGTCAGTGACTGTATTCTGGCTCACTTCCTCTCTCTTCCTCTCTCCCTTTTATTTTATTTTATTTTATTTTCAGACTGAAGTAAGGGCTACATGTAGAGACAAAAATGTATTTTGTTTTATTTATTTATGTTTTACTTTTTTCATTGTTTTTCCTTTTTTATTTTATTCAGACTGAAATAAGGACTTCCTAAAGACAAAATGTATTTTATTTTATTTTATTTTATTTATTTTTTACTTTATTTATTTTATTCAGACTGAATAAGGACTTCCTGTAGAAACATCACACATTTTTATTTTATTTTATTTTATTTTATTTTTTATTTTATTTTATTTTATTTTATTCTGACTAAAATAAGGACTTCCTAAGACAAAGTGTATTTTAATTTTTTTTTTTTTTACTTTATTTGTTTTATTCAGACTGGATAAGAACTTTCTGTAGAAACATCACACATTTTTTATTTTATTTTATTTTATTTTATTATTCATACTGAAGTAAGGGCTGCATGTACAGACAAAAATTTATTTTTTATTTTATTTATTACTTTATTTATTTTATTCAGACTGAAATAAGGGAAGTCCTTATTTCAGTCTGGATAAAATATATAAAGTAATAAAGTAAGGACAAAATGTATTTAATGTATTTAATCCAATTAATTTAATATTTTATTTTATTTTTTACCCTATTCTGTTTCTTGCATATAAGCAGAGGCATGTAATTTTTCCATGACTTAATCCTTTTATTTTATTTTATTATTTATTATTTTGTGTGTTATACTATTAATAAGTAAATATAATATTTGTTATAATATTAAATGTGCACCAAAATGAGGTTGAACATTTTAGAACTGCGTAAAGTCGTTTATGCAGATATGAATATATTTTCACAGACCTTGACCATAGAGTCATCCCATAAAAGCGCATAACGCAATGACAAATGTGTGATTCAGCTTAACCATACATTTTAGCCCCAGCAACCGCAGCAGTCATGAAGGGTGGGTGGTGAGCCTGCTGTTACAGTGTTACATTGCTTTCTCTGGTGTGGAAATGGCATGAGGCTGGATGAGATGTATTGGTTATTCTTCAGAAAGACTTTGTTTGACAGTCTAATAATAGCTTTAAATGCTTCTGTGATGATTCATTCATATTTCACCAAGATTTATGCCGAAAGAGACTGGTGTACCTATTTCAGTCATTTTTTTTTACATATACTCTTTACTTATTTTTTCACAACATCATGGTGATGGCAGTCACTGCCTATGATAACCCTAAATCTTGTCTGTTCAGATCATGACGGTTTATGCAGCTGTCTGACTTGTCAAACATGGCCTTTTAAGAAACAGATTAAAATTTCTTCAGTTATTACAAGCTCATCATTTTGAAAAACAAAAAACAAAATCTAAATTTCTCATTGATGTTTATGTTTATCTCTTCTGCACTGCAGAAAACATCAGTTTATCAGTACACTGCGACATGCTATTTGAAGTGAGGGCGTTAAAGTGCTCTCAGTCACAGATGATCTCCAATGGAGCCATTCATGTTCTGCGTCATCTGACATTAACCACAGTTTAGTCTAAACAGCACTTAAACAAATATAGCAGCTCAGGGAAATTATGACCGTAGACATCAGTGTCTGTAAGATGTTGCTACTTCTCTGGTGACATTTGAGGACTTCCTGCAGAGACATTTTAGTTTATTTTAGTTTATTTATTAAGACTGAAGTAAGGACTACATGTATAGTTCAAATTTAGTTTTATTTAATTTTATTTTTCAGACTGAAATAAGAAGAGAAGAAAAGATTTTTTATTTTATTTTATTTTATTCGGCCTGAAATAAGGACTTCCTAAAGACAAAATGAAGTAAGGGCTACATGTAGAGACAAAATGTTTTTTATTTTATTTATTACATTATTTTATTTTGTTCAGACTGAAATAAGGACTTCCTAAAGACAAAAATGTATGTTTATTATTTTATTTTATTTTATTTTATTTTGTTATTTTATTTTATTTTATTTTATTCAGACTGAAGTAAGGGCTACATGTAGAGACAAAAATCTATTTTATTTTATTTGTTATATTATTTATTTTGTTCAGACTGAAAAAGAAAATTTATGTTTTTAATTTCATTTCATTCAGACTGAAATAATAACTTCCTGTGGTGGAGACATTACACAATTTGAATAATTATTTTATTTTATTTTATTTTTCACTGTATTTTATTTAGACTGAAATTAGGATTTTCTGTAGAGACTGTACACATTATTTTTTTTGTTTTGTTTAATATTATTTTATACTGAAATGAGGACTTCATGTTGAGGAACATTTTCTGAACATTTTTAAGGTGCTCTTTACCTTCTCTGCAAAGCATGATAAAGAAATTATAGAATAGATGAACTGCAGAGACCCATTTGCCTCAACTGTAAAAATACTGTAAAAAAAAAAAAAAAAAAAGCATGCTTCCCACCGTTTGTTTGCCAAAGCACAAAGCGGTTCTGACATTTGGGATTTTAGTAAGCACATTGCACCAGCACGTAGCTTGACAGTACATGAAGGGTTGGTCTAATTAAACGCTAAAGCTCTTGTTTCAAAGGTCAATTTTCCTGGCCGATCTGCTTCCCTGGGCACTGATTAGATGTCTTTTGTCTGCAAAACCTCCGCAGTAACACCCCCTTTTCACTGCTCTCCACGTCTTGACAGGACTCCTGAAATGAGTGGTGTAGGTGGCAGTGCCATTTCATCACTGCTCTGATGATGAATCAGAGAGGTCTGAGAAGCAGGAGCCAATTGTAATGGTTAAAAGGAGAACGGCATTCTTGGGTCTCACCAGCTCTGGCCCACATGAGGAACCCATGTGGCTTGTTGCTATGGTGAACAATCATGGTGGAGATAGGAGTTGACAGGAGGAAGCACGGCTGTGGGCAATGAGACTGCCTCAGTAATTACAATCCACTCTCAGCACTGAGGTGTATAAAGGGACGAATTGTGACAGCTTTATATGTGAGCTTGACACTGCAATACGCTGTAAATAGGTCATTTTTTGATAGGCTGTGTGCATGCGTATTACACTAGAGAAACATGCTAAGCCATGAACGCTGCCAAGAGCCAAGTAAGTCTCCATAACGCCATCATTAAGGTTATTCTGTTTCAGATATTCAGCTTTAGTGAAAAGACTAGTCCTCCTGATACTCATGGACTTTAACGAGGTTATGTGTGTGTATTAACGTATAGTAACAGTTACTTCTGGTTCTTGAATCTGATTGGCTGAGACATCTTTCCAGCCATGAGATACTCCAACAGCATTGACACAGGAACTGTTTCACCATTTATATCACTTCACTTATTTCCCACAGTGCGCATCATGGTGGACGACCAACCCCACTATAATTTTACGAATATTACCAATGTTTGTCACAGAATGTAGTTTTTTAAACTTTAAATATGGGGTTTAAGATATTGCCTATTTGAAAATTTGCTTCAAGGTTTGTCAGGGTGTCAGCAGCCATTCAGCACTTGTTCTTCAGCCTTGTTCTTGTTTTGATAATATATATAATATTTTCCACAAAATTGTAAAAAAAAAAAAAAAAAATATATATATATATATATATATATATACACATATATATTAACATAGATAATAACAAGAAAGCACCTAATCATTATATTCAATTGATTTCTGAAGGCTGGAGTAATGGCTGCTGAAAATTCAGCTTTGATATTCATAGGAGTAATTTAATTTTTTAAATATATTAAAATAAAAACAGTTATTTTAAATTGTAATTCATTTATACTGAATTGTATAACATTTACTGTATTTTAAAAAAATCTAATATATGCAACCTTAAAATAAAGAGATTTATTAAAAAAAAAAACATGAAAAAAGTAATTCCAGATTATTGTTTTTATTATGGTTTTTACAAAATCTAAAACAAGCAATAACAATAACTCAGAACAAAGAGGAGAAATAATTTAATAAATAAAAAAGACAAACAAACCCTTCTGTAACAACAATCTGTGCAGTATATAAAATGAGAAAAGAGAAAAAAGAATGGCGACATACAAAACTTACCAAAAACAATTGTTATGTGTCATAGATAGTGACTTGACATGAAACTAAAAAATAATTCCCACATTTTTTCTAATTTTGTAGTTCCATGATGGCACGTCTAATTCTTTCCAGGTATAAGGTGGAAGTGAGATCTGTTAGCCAGTCAGAAATAAGAGGACTAAGTTTTTTCTCCCACAAGGTCAGGACCATTTTCTGAGCTACAGTCATACCATATTGAACAGGTAATGGTACCACACTGAGTACTGCCGTAACAAATTCAAACAGTGTTAAAGTGAAGACACAAAATAAAAAAAAAACGTCCACATGGAGTGAAAATAGGAACAATGAATCTGCAAACACCTATTAATCTAGGAAGACATATACACAGGATGCCTGGAGGGTGAGTAAATAATGGGCTAATTTTCATTTTTGAAATTGAAATTTTAATCTCTTTAATTTTGGTCAATACGATATAATTCGGATATCGATATGAACAATATTTAAAAAGCCTCAGAAGAACTGCCAAGAATGCCCACAACATTTGTCTACAAATTTTTGAAAAATGAATTTGCCAAGTTTATGAAACCTCCTCCTATAAAACTGTAATGTTTAATATAACGTTCACCTTTTATTTGTATTTAGCCTTCATACAACAAGAAATGTGAAATCACTGTCAAATAAACATAAGACTCTCAGGCTCACCTTATTAATATCTTTAACTTCAAACTATAACATAGGCTGAGTATTCTTATAGATTGAAATAAAAGTGCTCCAGCCAGGATATAAAAAAAATAAGAAAAGTGCTCAGAGTTGCTGCAGAGAACAGAAAAAGAGTGAGCAACAACAAAAACATGTTGCTGGAGACGGGCTTATTGAAAATGCAAATGCATTCTCTGCCAGCAGAAGGTGCTTTTGGAGCGGTAGAAACTGGTTTCCCCATTAATGGCTGTACACAAAGCAGCGCTGAGCTCATGAACGCTACTTTATCAGATAAAATGAAAATGCCATCGAAAATTTTCTAAAGACAATCAGTTCCCTTTAAAGATACATTCATATAAAACATCTGCACAGCATTTTGATTTTGAAACATGCAGTGCTCATTTTTATTCAGCAAAGTCAAACACCACAAATAAATCAGTGTATGAGAAACACTCGGAAATGTTCAAAAATCATATCACCGTTACTGAAAAAAAAATTATATTGTGATTATATATTGATATTAAATTATTGTCCAGCCCTAGTACAGCATGCACCATTTCTTATATTTATGTTTATTTGTTTTTTATATTTTTTGAGATGTTGTGTTTTTATATATACAGCAGACCCTATTAAAATTAATTTTATTTAGAATATTTTGCTGTACCTGATTTTGACTGATGTTTTAACATCTATTAACTTTTCACATAGGTCTTTCCAGTGTTTTGTTTCCATTGTTTTTGTTACACTAAATAAACATCCATAGTTATGTGGGTAATTAACAGGAGATTTTAAAAATTCAAGTTTAAAATTTAAAGCTAAAAAAAAAGAAAAGAAAAGTTTCACTATTTTGTTAAGTCTGTACTAGTAAAACTATTATAAAATGTGTTTTTTATGACTGGGTGATTTATTTGTACTTTTAATAAACAATTTGTCTCTACTATTTAGGTGAATACTAAATGGTGAAAAAGTGTGCTTTTATTTTAGTTAATCCATTAAAAAGTAACGATTTGTCATGTTTGCAGTGGTTTTAGTATTAATGTATTAAAGCAAAGTATTAATTATGTCTGTTTTTACACTGGTGGGGCATATTTCCATGACCTTGCTTATAGGGTCCCACATACCCACAAGATGAAAAACGCTGTAGTAATATAAACCTGGTCAACCCATATATAGTTTTGATTTACTGTCTTTTCATTCTGTGTTTACACTCTGCATCAAGAAATTAATATAAAGGTCATTACTTACTTACCCTCATGTCATTCCAAACCTGTAAGACCTTCGTTCATCTTTGGAACACAGATAAAGATATTTTTAATGAAATCTGAGAGCTTTCTGACCCTGTGTGGACAGCAACGCAACTACCACGTTCAAGACCCAGAAGGGTAGTAAGGACGCTGTAAAATCGTCCATGTGACATCAACCGTAATGTTATAAAGGGAAGAGAATATACTTGTGCGCAAAGAAAACAAAAACACCAACTTTATTCAACAATTTCTTCTCTTCCGTGTCAGTCTTTGATGCGCGTTTACAAGATTTCTTCAGAAATATCTTAATTTGTGTTCTGAAGATGAGCAAAGTTCTTATGGGTTTGGAACAACATTAGGGCGAGTAATTAATGTCAGAATTTAATTTTTTTGGGTGAATTATCCCTATTATTCAGTTGATTTATTATATTAGGAATACTTATATTCCTATTCACTCAGTTACATGTTAGTTAAATGTGTAGATGCCCATTTAATGCTGAGAGAATTTGCTTGCAGACACAGCAGCATTGAACACCTGTTTGAAGCACCTCTGCCTTATTCAGAGATCCATACTGAGTTTAGAGCATATGCTTTGATTATGACGCTACATGCACCTTTAGAGCATTTGAGAGTAGATTTACGACAAAAAAACCCGTCGTGTGTATGTTCACAGGAAATGGAGGGAGCCGAGAGCAGTTTCCTGTAGCTTACTTGTACATTCCGTACTAAGTGCAGAGCAGCTTATAGACCGGCACACATCCCCATGAATATAAATGAAGCAACTCCACAGGTGCGGTATGGTGTAAGGCTTCCTGCATGCATATGTGTGAAGGCATGGAGGAGTGAGCGATTAGAGGATGTTGATGGAGTAAAGCTGTAGGCTGTAAGTGGGTCAGTAGGCTTGCTGAATTGAAAAACAAAAATTGACACAATTTATATCAACTAGAACCTATAATCTCATCTGTCTGTCAAGCAGTTGTGGCATTAGGTGTTTAAATAGTGTTTAGTTGAGCTTGTGGCTGTGTGGAGGGGATTCTGATTACTGATTACTCTTATGTCTACTGAGACATAAACTTGTACTAAAATAAATATTATTTATTTATTTATGTTGTCGTTGACGTTTAGCCTGTTCTTCTGTATATCAGAACAGGAAGATGAGAACAAGAATGTCAGATGTGTAGATATGTTTTCATGCTGCCACATTGTGGTGAAACTCCTGAGATCTTTATTTAAGGCTAGTGCTCCATCTTGTGGCTACGTAGGCCAGTGTTTGGCTGGTTAGCATGGTTGCTATTTTTTTAAAGCAGCATTTAAATGTCCAGTGCTTTTAGAATCAGGAAAATGATTTGGGAGTTGTGATGAAATCAGTGAATCGGCATTGTCAGCATGTCAAGATTGTTCTTTTCCTGTGGACCGTGAACAAAAACAGCAGAATTTGAATTGGATACGTTTGAGACAACAGACCTTTGAGATGAATGCTAACTGCTAGCTTTAACTAGGTACTGCAGACCTCCTTGGCATAAACACATGGGTATGAATATATGATTTATTAATACCAGGTTACTTAAAAATTCATTGGTATATTATATTATAGTTTTTACTCATTATTCTTTTATGGTTTACAGTTCATCGCTATATAAATTAAATGTGATGTATTAATGGAAAAGTCATATCTGCTCCTGTTTATTTTATTATTTTATTATTTTTTATTATTATTTAAAATTCTGTTGTAATTACTTACCCTCATATGGTTCGATGAAATCCGAGAGCTTTCTGACCCTGCATAGACAGCAACGCAACAGACACGTTCAAGGCCCAGAAATGTAGTAAGGACATTGTTAAAATAGTCCATTAGTGATTCAACTGTAATTTTATGAGCTATGAGAATACTTTTTGTGTGCAAAGAAAACAAAAATAATGACTTTATTCAACAGTTTCTCTCTTCCGTGTCAGTCTTTGGGGTGCATTCACGAGAGTACCATGACACACAACACACACGCTGTCTACGCAGGGTCAGAAAGCTCTCGGATTTCATCAAAAATATCTTAATTTGTTTTCCGAAGATGAACGAAGTTCTTACAGGTTTGGAACAACATGAGGGTGAGTAATTAATGACAGAATTTTAATTTGTAGTGTGTCTCAACTAAATTTGCCCCCTAATAGTCGACTAACCATTAGTCAACGAGAAGAGGATTAGTCGACGAAAAATTTTATTAGTGCTTAGTCGAAGAAAAAAAAAAATTCCACAGGAAATGTCGAAGTCATACAGTCTGTGATGGACAGATTGTTAACGGCTGCACTATGTGCTAATATAGTACATCCGGCAGGACATCCATACACTTACCTATCATCGACCTCAAATATGGCTTTTCATCTTAAAGATGTATGTAGCAGCAACTTTACATGGCCGCTCAATCTAATGTTAACCTAGAAAAATGTGCGCTATTGAAGTGTCTGTGCAGAGTGTGGAAGTTGAATGACAGATGGAGGCGCCGGTGTGGTCACTTGCTCTTAAAATACTCCGTCATTTTTGGTCATACAGATAAAAGTAATACATTTTTCAAATCTGTAAAGACTCTACATTTATTTGCGTGCACTCAGAATAACAAGGAAACGTTGCACTTTCTGCCGTCTTGGTCTCTGTGAACTTGAGTGCGAACTTCGAAACTCAGTGTATACTTGCCTTTACAGACATGAAAAATATATCTATAGAGAGTGAAATGTCTACTTTCAAATGAACCAATTCAAATAGACAACATATATTCTCAGATTAGGTGTCGTGACTTTACCTCATAAGCCAAAAACAAAGAAAGCGCTAGTTGACCAATAAATTATTATAACGCAGGCTCATTATTACGATTTATATGGTTTATAAATAAACGTGCGACTAATAGTCGACTAATGCTTAAAATGAACGACTACTAGTCAACCAGAAAAATCTTTAGTCGAGGGAAGCCCTATAGTCTTAACATAAATTACCTGAAATGTTCAATGTAAAACGATGTATTGATATTTCAGCTAAAACCAGGACGTATGGTCACCAGAAAACAGGAAGAAAGTGATAATGCACAAGGCCATTTTATATTATTTTCCACTAGATGTCACTGCAAATCCTTGCATCTGCTCTACAGGCTGTGGCTTGTTTAATTAAGGAATACCAACTGTTTTTATATCTGTGATTGGTTGTATTTTGATATAGAAATATATTGTGTAGATGGTAAATACACATACATTTATATCAGTATGTTTAGTTAGCAAACTCATGTTGCTGTGCATCGCTCTTCTCTCTGTTCTCGTGTTGGCTCTCTGCAGTGTAGTGATAAGGCATCTCCTTTCATAGCTCATCGGCGTATGTGAGTACGACTACAATAGCAGAGCTGATGGCTGCACATGATGTGCTCCATAGGCTGACACTGTTCCATTTTGTTCTGTCTTTTTTTGACAGTAATTAGTGGCTTGTTGCTATGGTTGTGGGCTACAGTGTTGCGGTGCTTGTGTTAGATGAGGCAGCCAGACGTGGCAAAGACGTCATCTCATTAGTAGCAGTCGGCGACAGTGTGAAATGCAGACACACTCACAGGCGAGCGTGCGTAATGATTGCTAAGAAATGTCAAAAAGTAACCTGTAATAATGCTGCGGTGTAATAATTGGGATTCTTTAGGTTAAAGCTCTGATTCAGGCATGTTTAAGGAGGATAAGATGTGGTGTTTTTATCATGTAATTACAGACTATGACGTGTCAGCAGGAACACAGAAATGGCATGTTTTGAAAATGATGAATTTGGACACGGGTATTAATTAGCTCGCAAATGAAGGGTGCTCATTTAAATGATTATGATGCTTATTATAATGGTTGTATGTCCCAGTTTTTTGTTATTGTTATGTAAAACAAAAAACCCTGCAAAAATAAGACAAAAAATGTAAACTTATGCATATGAAAATGATAAATGTTGCTTTAGTTACTAATTAAAATAAAAATATGTAAGTACTAAAATTCTGACAAAAAAATAAATACAAATAAAGCTGTGTAGAATTTAAAAAACTGACAAAATGACAAAAGCTCATAAAATTGTTAAAACTTAAAAGTTAAAATGAAAACTTTAGCTCATATTTTTAGGTTTAATTTTTTACGTTTTAGTAATCTTAGTTTTTTAATCATAATTAATTCCTAGCTTTAATTTCCTTTCCAGTTTTAGTATATAGTATCATTAATGTAAAATATTGTTAAATACTATAATAATATATGAATAATAAATAATATATAAAAAATAAAGTGGCATCTCAGTATTTGTATTTTTAAATAGCCGTACAGTGAAGCTGGGCTGTAACAGAGTTTACTGTCCACCATGGGGTGCTAGAAATATTTTCATATAAGATCACTTGAGCAAAGACACAAGATAATATAATGTAGTGTTTGTGAAGATGACAAACTTAACTTTATCTACTAATAGCCTAATGATAGTATGATCATAGTGAAAATGAAACGAATATTTAATAACATGACCTTCACACTTCATAGTTCAAAAAAATAATCTTCTTCACCGAATCAGTTTTTCTTTTTCACAGTATCAGGATAATTTAATAATATTTTCATACACAAGTTATTTTTGTTCTTTATCACATATTTTCTTTTTGATGTAATCAAAGGTACATTACCTTGACAACCATGCGCCCATAGATGTTACCATGGTAACTAAAATTAGCTGCACCTTGGAGTGGCTCTTCTTTGTACTTGCCAAGTAAAAAAAAAAATAAATAAAAAAAACAGATTAGGTTCATCAAGGTAGAGATGAAAGGGCAATGTTCTGTATGTATCTATTCATACTTAATTTGTATGTTTATACATTTTCCAGAATGAAACACATCATCTGTGGTAAAATGTTACTGTTGCAATGGTCTATTGATTATAAGAACATTTAATTCATCACGTTCTCGTGTTCTCGTTCTCTGAGCTTGATATTTTTCCTTGGAGCATTTGAATGATTCATTTTTAAGCACTGCTAGAGACAACAAATCCACTTTCCTCCTTGATTCTGACTTGGAAATTTTGAGCATAAGTTATTTAGGTCAGTGGTTGTCACCTCACTGTATCACTCATTAATGAGATTCTTCATGAGGTTCAAGGTCTTAAATAATCTAAAAAGACCTAAAATTAAATCCCACTGCAATGTTCATTCTGTGTGAATTGAACTGACAATGAGAAATGAAGGTGAATTTAGCTGTGCCATTTCGCAGAGCTCTGCGGTTGCATTTGAACTATCAGATGATATCACTGAGGTAGATTCAAATTCAAAGCATTTTGTGAGTTTTCCGACACTGAAGATAGTGTCAGAAGTGATGCATGGCATAATGATCATCACTCATCTCTGCAAATACGTTCTCTGGCTGTGTATCTGGAAGCCTTAAAAAAATGTAATTCTATATATGTTTAACTACCAGTTTGACACTGAGACACTGCAGATCCCTAAAGAAATAGTTCACCCAAAAATAATGATTGAGGATTTACTAACCCTCGGGATGTCTAACATTTAGCACTGAATCATTTGCTTATCGATGGATCCTCTGCAGTGAATGGGTGCCATGAGAATAGACTATATGAATATATAGAGTCCAAACAACTGATCAGAAGTAAAAACATCAGAAGTAACCCAATTTTTTTTATTTCAAATTGTATTTAAAATGTTTCTGAATTCCAATTTTTCCATTTTAAGTTTTCTAGACTCTTTCAGACTTTCTAGTTTTAATGGTTAAATTAAATTTTATTAATCAAAAAGCATGTCTAATTGCTTAAAATCATTAAACGTACAGCAATTTATTAAAGGTTTAACAAAAATTAGTTTTTGAGGAGAAGTTCACTTATAGGACAGAAAATTTACAGATAATTTACTCACCCCCATGTCTTTCTTTCTTCAGTTGTAAAGAAATTATGTTTCTTGAGGAAAACGTTTCAGGATTTCGCTCCATAAAGTGGACTTCTATGGTGCCTGTGAGTTTGAACTTCCAAAATGCAGTTTAAATGCAGCTTCAAATGGCTCTAAATGATCCCAGGCGAGGAAGAAATGTCTTAACTAGCAATACGATCGGTTATTTTCTAAAAAATTGACAATTTATATGCATTTTAACCTCAAATGCTTGTCTTGTCTAGCTCTGCTCTGTGCATGCGTAGTCTGTGTAATCTGGGTAAATTTTTTCCTCCAACTTCAAAATTGTCCTACATCACAGGTGTATCTTTTTTTGTAAAGGGCATTTGATCTTCTTTGACGCGCGTTCACTTTGTAAACACTGGGTCGGTACTTCTGCAGCGATGTAGGATGATTTTGAAGTTGAAGGAGAAAATTATCCGGATTACACAGACTACGCATGCGTATCATAGAGCTAGACATGACGAACGTTTGGGGTTAAAAAGCATATAAATTGGACCTTTTTTTTAAGAACCGATTGTTTCACTAGATAAGACCCTTCTTCCTCAGGTGGGATCATTTAGAGCACTGTAAAGCTGCATTTAAACTGCTTTTTGGAAGTTCAAACTCGCGGGCACCATAGAATTCCAAAGATTCTGGAATGTTTTCCTCAAGAAACATAATTTCTTTACAACTAAAGAAAGAAAGACATGAACATCTTGGATGACACGGGGGTTAGTGAATTATCTGCAAATTTTTGTTCTGGAAGTGAACTTCTTCTTTAAGGCCCTAAAAGTTTTTTTTTTTTTTTTTTTTTTCTCAAATTCAGTTTCATTTTTACCAAATTCTGTTTTCCATTAATTTTCTGGATTCCATTTTAATAGTTTCATTAAATATTAATAATCAAAAGCATCTCTAATTAAAAAAAACAAAAAAACAATATATATATATATATATATATGTATGTGTGTGTGTGTGTGTGTGTGTGTTTACCAGAAATACTGTGTTGTGTATTATTTTTCAGCTAAATAATTTCTGGTAATTTTTCTGGTAAATATTTGTTTAAAAATAATGTTTTAATAATAATTGTATTACTAAATAATATTTCTGTCATTGTTTCTTCAAGTTAAACCGAACATTTATTTTGACGGGTTGCTGTGAAGACCTTTACATTTCTGTATTTTATGTGATATGATGATAGTTTTACTCAAAAGAAATGGCAAAACAAATGCTCATGAAGTGACTCAGAGCAGTTCTAGAGATGTGTTTGATGTATCCATCCAAAATTTGACAAGTTCCATGACATTCCACATTATACAGTAAATTCTGTTTTTATGACTGCGTTTTTTGCATTGTAGAAATCATAGGGCCCTAAACATGATTCCTCTATCCATAAAGCACTTCCTCTAGTGAAAAAGTTGTTTTGTCCAAATCAGGAGAGAAATATGCATAGGTCAAGCACAAATTACAAGCCAAAACAAAACAATTAACTTTTTCTCTGGAGCAATTGTGTGCCATTACGGGTTATAGATGCATATTTTGGCCAGAAGCAAAGTTTAAAATGAAAAGCCTTAATTATAGATTTGTTTCTTTCAAGCACGCAGTTCTTCACTTTACAACACATTAATAGATGGTCTGGAGGATTATTGTGATGTTCTAGGCTTCATCAGTTTGGGCGCTTATTCTGACGGCACTCGTTCACCACAGAGGATCAGTTGGTGAGCAAGAGATGTAATGCTGAAAGTCTCTTCAGCTAAAGAAACAAACTAATTTAAATCTTAAATGACCTGAGGGTGAGTCATGTTTGGGTGAACTATTCCTTTAAGGACAAGTCTTGTATATGACACATTTGGATCTGCATTGTTTAGTCATCTGCAGCTACAGTTATCAGAAAGACAGATGGGATCTCTCCAGGTCTACTGCACCAGTGGCTTGACCGTGCTGACATTTTCAACTCCACATCATTTCGAATGCATGCGCATATTTCACACTGGTGCTGGAGTGATGCTGGGGCTGCAGTGAGGCTGTATTGCTTAAGAGTGCGGAGAGTAGTGTTGCACCAGGAGACAAGAATCACCTTGTGCCTTCTGGTTTCCGCACCTGTGCTTTACATGACTGCCGCAGCTGGTGTGCGTTACGCTGCTCCTTTGATGAAATGGAAATGAACTTTCATTTAAAATGCTGAGCGTTCTGGACACTGGTAGGAGAGAAGAAAGCCAAGTACTGTTACAGTTTCAGTTGGCTTTTTTTTAGATACTAGAAATAGGATGGTAGCTGTGACTAAAATAAACCGAATCAGACTGCTATCCTGTTTATGCCTCAGGAGACTTAATTAAGTTCTTGTTATTTTTCTTGAAAATTCTAGGAAAAATGAAAATAGACACAAATGAGATAACAATAAGATGACAAACAGTAATGTGGATTGTATAGAACATAGTGTCATTGGAAGATTTTTCAACTCATTTTGGCCGATAGCTAGTGCCAGTACCGATATCTTTCCTTTTGTTTTTTGTTTTTTCAGAAAAATGTAGTGGTAACCTTAACCTTTTATTTTAAGAATTAACATTTGTAGATTATATATTGTAAAAATTCTGAAAATCTTTTAGAGCTCATAATTAGTTAAAAAATGTAACATATTACACATTAATGAATAAATCAGTATAAAGTTATTTAATTTACAAGTGTCTTTTAAAAAAAACATATTAATTTTAATTCATGTAAGCTATAGCTTCTTTTTTTAAAAAAAATCAGAAACACAGACTAAATGTTATTTGTGTATTTTAGTTTCATTTTATTAGAAGCAGGCCAACGGCACCCCCTACGGAGTTAAAACTCCTTACTGAACGGGCCTTAGGACCCGGAAGAGGCTGCCGCTGCTGCCACTGCAAGTGCTGTTTACTGTATGTTTACTCACACCGAATGCGTCATTCTGTACATGCATTCTCAGATTAAATGCAGCAATCCAAAACTTTGCTTCAAGATAATTTTAGACAGTGATACGCTGTTATCAGCATATGTTGAAGTAGATTTGTCTCTTGTTGTCTCTGAGAATATTTGCTGTTAATGCAGCATTAAAAAAACTTTGTTTTTTTACTTTCACTCTCTGTATAGTGAATTGAACTGAAGTTAAGACGTTCACCGGCATAACTAATGCACAAAGTTTTCACGTTTCTTGTATGATATCCATTAACTCGCCTTCGTAGTTTAAAACAGAAATATTTTCAATATTCCAACGTAACGGCAAACCCCCATGAGTATGTATCTTAAATGCGGGAAGACATGAAAGAGGAATCAACTCGGTATGCCGCGCTGTCTGAAACACACTGTTTCGTTTCTTCTTCTTGTGGTTTTAAATAGCTTGAACGTATAAATGGCAAATTAATCTGCAAATCACATGCCTTGTACTTTCTTAGTCTTTGCGCGTACGCTTTGTAAACACTGGGTCTGTAGTTCCGCCTACATTCGGTGTGACCTTTCGGCATGATTCAGTAGTACGCAGCGTCGTGAACGCGCATGCCAGAACCTGTGCTACACAAGCTTTTGTGCTTAAAAAGTATACACATTTTTATTTTACGAAAAAAAATGACAGATCGTTTCGCTAGATAAGACCCTTCTTCCTCGGCTGGGATTGTTTAGAGCCCTTTGAAGCTGCATTTAAACTACATTTAAATGTAAAAGGGGGTGAGTAAATTATTTGTAAATTGTTGTTCTGGAAGTGGACTTCTCCTTTAAGTCTTGATTTCCTCTTAATTTAATCTCATTTTATCTAGAAGGAAAACATTACAATAAAACAATTTTTTTGTTTGTTGATGTGTGTGCTTAGGTGGAGTGTGGTGGAGATCTGAAATCATCTACACAGCTGATCTGTATGTAGACACCAGTGTGAGAATATTCTGCAGTACAGTGAGACGCCCCATTACTGCGTCACCCCTCATTAGCATGAATGGATATCTGGCCATGAGAATTCACGGCATCATACTCGCCTTCAAGCGTAAACACTCATTCATACGTTACGTAAGTTCTTTTGCAGAACTGGGGCGAGTGCTTGTGCGCAGTCATTAACCCTGAGGTTCCAGCCATCCGTGTGTCTCTTTTCCCCTTGTCTGAACTACTGCACTCAAGTATTTGTGAATTTTCATGTTACTTTGTTGCCTAGAAAAATGCTGGCACTGCTTTAGCTTGGCATTAATCCATTTCATTGGGTCTTCAGGCTGTACAGCACCTCAAATCTTATTGACCTTTTTTGAAGCTCAGTTAGCCCAGAACAAATGGGACCAATGACCCTTTCCAACATTCAGAGCGTCGTGCCTCTAGGCATTTGTGCGTTGTGGCTATACAGAGAGATCATAGATACAGCAAGCATGTGGAAGCAGATGTTAGACATTTCTTAATTGGTTAGTTCAACCACAGATGAAAACCCTGTCATTGTTTACTCAAGCTCATGATGGAAAATCAATCCCTCTGCGCATCTCTCAGATCTCATTTGTATGCTTACCGGTCAAAAGTTTAAGGAATTATTAAGATGTTTTAATGTTTTTGAAAGAAGTCTCTTATGCATATTAGAATGATTTTTGAAGGATCAAGTGACACTGAAGACTGGAGTAATAACTGTTTAAACTTCAGCTTTGTCATCACAATAATTAATCAATTTTAAAATATATTAAAATACAAGATAGTTGTTTTAAAATTTCACAGTATTACTGTTTTTACTGTATTATTGAGGTCAGTGATGCTGAAAGACTTTTGTTTTGCATGTCAAAGCGAATGAGATATGAGAGCTATTCAGTGGAAGTGAAGTTTATTGGTCAGACAGGTTTGAAACCTCACGGCTGTGAGTGAATGGTGACAGAATTTACATGAATCTTTTAAATGCAGTAGTGAATAGTCTGTTCATACTCGGTTCCCTAAGGAACATCTCTGCCTTGTTAGGCATGTCATAGCTCTCTCTAGAGCTGAAGTATGTTTCTAATCTGGGTATATTAACCTGAAGCTCTGCTCCACTAAATGAATTGAATGAGGGAGCAGGTGATTTGGGATAAAGTCTTGACCTCATTAAGAGAACTAATGTAGACTTGTTGAATTGTCACCAGTCAGACAGATAATCTTACATTGTTGACAAAATAACTATACTATGCACATCACATATATTACATGCAGTAGCACAATTCTATAAATCTGTTTGTACAATAGTTCTTTCTGGTTCTCGAACTTGATTGGTTGAGAAAAGTGTGATATTCTAGTGATATCGGAATTCATCCGTTTCAAGGTTTGTATCAAGTGTTATAGCGCATGTCCAAAAATGTGTAACGGAATGTAGCTTTAAGATTTGTTTTTAGACGAGAATGTACTTGTTTAGACTTCAAATATGTGGTTTGTTAATAAAGATAATGTCTATTTGAAACTTTGCTTTGATGTTTTCGTAAGTGTGAGCTCCGGGCGCCCATTCGGCACTTATGAACCCACCGAGAGCAGCCTTACCTCGGCCAGATCTTTTGAAATTTGACTCGAATGTTTCTATATTAGTTAAACATGAGATATCATTAGTTTTGGGTAAATCTAACAGACAATCCTTGGTCTCATTAATCTATTATTTGTTCCAGAGCAAATACTTTTGGCTGAAGGCAAAGTCTCATCACGTTATATTTTAAGTAAATTCAATGCTGTATATCAGAGCGCCTTTGTACTTTTGGCTGAATTGCCTAGCACAGGGGTGCTCAACCCTGGTTCTGGAGATCTACCTTCCTGCAAAGTTTAGCTCCAACCCTGATCAAACACACCTGTCTGTAATTATCAAGTGCTCCTTCAGATCCTAATAAGTTGGTTCAGGTGTCTTTGATCAGGGTGAACTCTGCAGGAAGGTAGATCTCCAGAAACACGGTTGAGCACCCCTGGCCTGGTAACATTTATGATGTCTGTTGTTGTTGTTCATTAAATATTATTATTCAATAAATAATATTTTATATAAATAACAGTAGTATTTAATAGTATTAAGATTTTAGTTACATTGTTCCACCATTTGATGATGACAAAAGACACACTCACTTTTTTTTTTATGAGTGAGTAAGCAGTAAAGACTTCTATATTGAAAGAGATAGAAATGGTTGTAAACAAGGAAGATATTTTTACTTTCAACAACATATTGTAAGACGCAGTCAACAAATGCGCAGAGCAGCACTGTCATCGGATGAAAGATATCGCTTTCTTTAGCGGACGTTCAAACTAATGTTTTATTGTGATTATGAGATTGAGCTGAAGAATGAATGCTGTATCAGATGTAGGGCTGAAATAATTCGTCGACATTATCGACAACGTTGACAATAAAAAATTGTCAACAAATATTTTTGTTGTTGAGTAGTCGTGTGATCTCGTATGAGCTAATGTAAGAACCTGCAATAATGCTGTTTGAATTGGTTGGATGCAATAGAAGAAGAGACACACAGAGCTTCAGAGCAAACGCAGCCAAACCTGAGTGGCGTTTAGATGAATATGTAAATATGCTGTGTTCTTTCCTCTCAGTAATGAAATAAATACAAAAAAAAATAGCTCTGCAGTTCAGGACTCCAGTATAGTCCAGTCATGTCATGTTTATTTATACTTTATGCAATAGATAGCCTTAAATCAAGCAGTTTCACAGTATTAAACTTGAAAAACCAGAGCCAGTGTCACCTTCATTTAGAATTACAACTTGCTTTTTTGTTATAAAGCAGCTCTCCATTCTGGAGCTAGCTAATGATAAAATCTTTTTATTAGTGGAGAAAAAATATTTAATTAAAGTGATAGTTTGGTTTACAGAGCTCAAAGCTTGATCTATCTCAGGACTGTTTTGATTATCATAAACCTATAAGGTATTTTAGGAGAGATTATGTTGTGAATAAAATAGTTTACACAAAAATTAAGCATCTTATCATTTACCTATATTTAGTTTTTTATCCATATGGCATGTTAGGCAGAATGATGTCATTCAGTTTTTCCTATAGCTAATTATATAGTGAATGAGAGAGTTTCTCTGTCATCTCATTTTGTGTGCCAAATATATCTGTTACGTGTTGTGCTGGACGGACGAGACGGGAAACGAGATACAATACAAACAATAACTTTAATATAAATCTTCATACGAATCAGGCAGGAACACAGCGAAACATCCATGAACACCGAACAACATCAAGGACCGACAGAGAACTCCGAATACAAACAGACTTATAAAGGGTGAGACTAATTACAGACAGGTGAAGGGGATGACGATAATGAGGACTAAACCAAAGTAAGCAGAACGACGGGGGGAGACAATGGGAGAAACCAATGACATTTACAGACATGAATGTGACATTACGCCCCCCTCCGAACAGGCGCGTCTCGCGCCGTATAACATCCAAAGGGGAGGGTAGGTGGGCAGTTCAGGAGGCCATGGCGGATCGGGGAGTTCAGGAGGCCATGGCCGGACAGACAGTACAGGGAAATACAACACAGTCCAGGGGGGTGACGAAGGTGGGAGGAGCCAAGGAGGACACAGGAGGGACCCGGAGCAGGAGAAGCAGAGGGAGACCCAGACCGCAGCCAAGATGACGACCCACGGTGGAGCCGACGGAGGGAGGAGCCATGGTGGAGGAAGGGCTGATGACTCCAGGGGGCCGACTGACAGAGGCGGAGCCGCTGGCGGAGGAGCCCGAGGCGGAGACGGAGACCCGAAGATCCAGGGCGACACCGAGGATCCGAAGGGCCAAGGCGGAGCCCTAGGCTCTGGCGACCAAGGTGTAGGCGGAGATCCGGAGGTCTGCGGCGGAGCCGGAGCGACAGAGGATGGAGGCTGTGCCGGAGGGAGGGAGGAGTCCTTAGGAGCCGGTGGGACGGAGTGACGAGGCGCAGCCAGAGGAACAGAGTCCTGAGGTGACGGAGGGACGACGACCGATCAAGGTGGAGCCGGAAAGACGAGGGAGCCCGGTGGAGCTGGTGGACCGACGGGCGACGATGGAGACGAGGGCGTTGAGAGCCGTGGTGGAGCCGCAGGGTCAGAGGGCCGAGGCGGAGTTCTGGACTCTGAGGCTGGAGGCGGAGATGAAGGATCCTCCAGCCCCGACACTGATGGAAGCTGGCAGACCCGCGGCGAGCCCACTGCACAGGTGGTGGACTGAGGGTGAGCAGAGGAGCTGTCAGGGGACAGCGGTGACCAGACAGACGTTGACATAGGCAGAAGAGGGAGGGTGGGTGGGAATTCCATACAGGCAGGTATATCATGAAAGGTAGATATTTCCGTAAAGAAGTCTATTAAATCCCCAGAGTTATTTTCCAGAACTTCAGTAGAGAAGTCAATCAAGTCCCCAGAGTTGTCTTCCAGCTCACCCCCAGCAGTGGTGCAGTGGGCAGGGCTCTCCATAGCCCTCACTTGCTCCCTGTTGCACTCCCCCGTCGAGGTAGCTGTAGCCGGCTCTCGCACCTGATCGGACGTGTAGGGCTCTGGCTCTGTGGCGATCTCTGGCTCTGTCGCTCGTGGCTCGTCATCCGCGGTGGGCTCGGGCTCAAACACCACGTGTCGGGATGCTGGTTGGCTGGGCTCTGGGTCTCGAGTGGGGCTGGTGTCATCCTCCACGGTCAACGAAGCTCTGCAGGACACCAGCACCCACTCGATGTAGTCAGCGATGCTCTCTCGTGGACCCTCCCCGGACAGCTGCGCTTTGGTGGTGATGTTAAGTCCTGCACGGTAGAATGTGCAAAGGCAGCTGTCCGGGTAGTGCGTCAGTGGTGCGAGGTACACAAAGTCTCTAGTGTGGTCCACGAGAGAGCGATTCCCCTGCTCCAGGAGAAGGAGGAGGACGGCGGGGTTATCCATAACGAAAAAACAAAAAACAAATACTGAAGAAAAACCGGAAAATAAAGCAGGGAAACGCCGGGAAAAAACTGTTTCGGTCGGTCCTTCTGTTACGTGTCGTGCTGGACGGACGAGACAGGAAACGAGATACAATACAAACAATAACTTTAATATAAATCTTCATACGAATCAGGCAGGAACACAGCGAAACATCCACGAACACCAAACAACATCAAGGACCGACAGAGAACTCAGAATACAAACAGACTTATAAAGGGTGAGACTAATTACAGACAGGTGAAGGGGATGACGATAATGAGGACTAAACCAAAGTAAGCAGAATGACGGGGGGAGACAATGGGAGAAACCAATGACATTTACAGACATGAATGTGACAATATCTATTTCTACAAATTTATTGTATAATAATTGTAATTACATAATATGATTTTCAAAAGCTGAAATTACCTTTATTTCTTAGAAAATGTATAACTCAATATTTTAACTAATTGCAAAAGTTGAATAATCAAAGTCTACTGATTAATCAGTGACATAATCAACGATTAGTTGGATTAATGGTTAGATTATTCAATTATCAAAATAATAATTTGTTGCAGCCCTAATCAGATGCAGGTAATGACACTCACTCAGTCCATCTCTCTCTCATAATGCTTTACGTAATACAGTGAGGTTTTAATACGAAAATACAATACGTTTTCAGTGAAGCAACTCAATGTTCTTTCATTACTAGTTCTAAAGTGATGTTTTCGAATTAGTAATGGATGCTTGGGTTTAACTGTTAAACTGTCAATTTGAGATTTGAATCCGTGGCCGAAGGAAGTAACGTTAGTTTGCACAAAAGAGGGTTTTTAAAGACACTTTGTTGTTGTTTCTTTTAGATTTACACACTCATGCTATCAAACTGTTGTATAAACGCAATATCACACTCAGTATGGCAATATGGCTTTAAATCGGCATGCTGTGATTCGGCCATATCGCACGTCTATGAGCGTGATATTGCTCATAAATCTCACCAGAGCACTTGTGTAATACAGTGTGGACCTTCAGGGTGAAGACTGTTTTTTATATTAAATAGATTTTTATATTAAATAGATTTTTAAATACCGCCATAAATATCTGACAGTGTGTTGTAAAGAAAGTAAGAACGAAGAAGCTTCATAAAATAAGTGAAATTCATTTTTTCATACTGTCAGAAAAATGTAGTGATGTTTCTTTTTAAGATATTTCTGTCTTAAGTTTAATACATTGCATCATCTGTTTGAAGTATCTGTTAGAATTCTCATTCATTTCAGTGACAGCTGTGTGGCTGTTATTGATATTAATAGTAATTCTCATCAAAGATTTTTTTTTTATTCAAGCGAAAGATCATATATTCTTTTGAATGGGTATAATTTAATTATTGAATTCCTTTAAATAAAACTTTTTTTTTAATAAAATGAACTGCGCTGCAGAAGGTTTTGTATTACTAACCTGTAGCATATAGAAAATTGTTGACAAAAGAAATTTTAGATTTGTCTAGGATGTCAAACATGACCTGGAACCCCTGGCAAATATCTACTAGACTAAGATATAATGAAATATTTAAATGTTTCTTGCAAAAAGCAGAAGACATTGCTTCTTTTTTAAAGTCGTCAGTGCAGAAAGGTGTTTTTTGTTGCCATGTGGTGTAGTTACAGAAGCTAATGCAGCCATGCTATCCGAACCTTGACCCTGTGGATGGCCATCTAGACTAGATAGGGTACAGGACAAGGACAGTCTGTACTTTTTATGTGTTTTTTTGTATTTTTATTCCTTACACCTCCAGTGGCTATCTACTTTATTGTGAGTAATCTGTGAATGAGATCTAAGTGTCACCCTAAAGATGGGTTTGTTCAGGCATGAGCTGTTATTTCCGTCATTGGGAATCGATGCAGACCATCAGCCAACATTTCTCGTACTTCCTCTTCGCCGTTCCCCCTCTCTCTTTCTTCTTCGCCACATGAAGATTTACTCCTTCGTTTGGAATAAAGACTCCTCTGTTTGAATAGAACCTCCTCTCTAAACTGCCCAGCTGCCCATCTGGGATTTCCCGCCACTGCTAATGCAATCTCAATTAGATGTCAGTAAATATTTATCTTCACAACTGTGGCTGTAATCACAAAAGGTCTGTATCTCATTGAGAACCGCTGCCATCTCGCTGGTTTTTAATGAAGAGGTCATCCAATTGTTTTAAATTAGAACTGATGGGCTTGAAATCGCTTTTGTGATCTAATCTAGTTTTGCCTGAATCTCTGAGCTGTTGACATAAAAAGAGGAGACAGAAAGCCTTGAAGGGTATCGTGGAGTTTTGTTTTCTTTTTGTATTGGTTTCTTGTGATTTTAATGTCATTTTGTGAATCTACGTCTCTGTGCTCATTAAAAAAACGCAGCCTTGAAGCGACTGGAACATCAATTGATCCCCAGTTAAAATGGAAAACCTCGGGATTGGTTTAAAATAGCGGGCAGAAGCAGGAATATATAATGTAATCAAAGGGGACGTCGGGATGTGTCGTCAGATGTGCTGCCTGCAGAGTCACTTCACTAGCACTCAAGCTGAACATGAGAGACTCTTCACCTCCCTATATGTCTTCTGTCCTTCTGCACAGCAACTGTCTTATTTTAAATCACTGGTCCAGAAGTCCAAGAGCTTATTTTATTAGTAGAACCACATTTGGGAAAAATCACAGACCTTTCCTTTGATTTTACAAGTCATTTAAGGCCCTGTCTGGTCCAAATTTTTAGGAGTTCAAGCGCATATTGATGAAACCCTATTGTAATTGTTAGAATGGACACGGATCAGTGATCTCCGCATAAACTGATGAGTGCAGACCAAACCGTAAGTCGTAGAGACTTGAAACTTTAGAGGAATGCTAGTACTCACACCGCCTACAATGTGACCAAGGCTCACCCCAAATTGGCCTGACAGGGGCGATCAAAAGTACGAAATCTCTCATAACTCCTAAACCGTCAGTCGCAGGCTTAAGTGTCCTATGTCGTTGGAAAGTTGAACTTTCGACTCACCATCACAGAGGGGCACAAGGGGTAGGTCCCCTTTTAGTGAAATACCTATAACTCCTGAATAGAATGAGATATCTCCGCCGAACTCAGAAAACTTATGTAAGAGCTCAGTCGGGGGCCACAGGAAAAAAATTGCGGAGCTTGGCCACTTGGTGGCGCTATAAGAGGGAAAAAACATAAAAATGGCTATAACTGGGCAACCATTATCAACATGAAAATCGGTGTGTACAGTCTTGGTCCAAAGTGCCACAAGTGTCTACAAGGACATTTGCGTATCTCAAAAAACATGGCCGCCATTGGCTGAAGAAGTTAGGCAAGGTTAACGAAGGCCGATCGGAACGAAACTCGGTGGGCCTGTTCAACTCACGGCACTAAAGGTCTGAGAGAAATTTGAAATTTGCATTTCTCAAGGGCATAAACAATTTTTCGCACATACGTGCAATATTCATATCATACAATAGAACTCCTCATTCCGGACAACTTTGCCTCTAGAACAATCGCTGTCAATTAAATTGTTTGTTAAATGATTGAGGAGAAGTAAAAAACCTGCTTTTGCGAACTAGTCCTAGTGTTTTCGCTTAGTCTGGAAAAAAAACACTGCAGTGCAATTCTCTGGACTCTCTAGGCCAATAATGATCAAAAACATGTGTAAATTTACCCTTTGGGAAGCTATAATGGGGTCGTTTAGAAAAGGAAAACTCAAAACTTATTGAAACCTGCTGAGCACATGCGACAGGTGTTCACCCAAAAATGAAAATTACACCATGATTTATTCACTCTTAAGCCATCCTAGGTGTATATGATTTTCTTCTTTCAGACGAATACAATCAGAGTTATGTTAAAAAATATCTATATATAAAATATCTATATCTATATTTAAAATTTTATAGTGTAAACTCTAATCTCTAGCTGCCGCTAACTGTCGTGCACATGTGCACAAGACATCCAGTGGATGACGTAGAACATATGCTAATGCTGTGATGAACACAGAAGTGAGAAATGCTGAAGCACAGTGGAGAGAGCAAAGCAAAACACAATTAATGAATTAGAAGTACAAAACGAGGATTTGTAAAGAAAAATGTTGTAGTATTTTGATATATAAGCCAAGAGGCGGCTGGTTTTCTCACGAGACCAAATTCGAAGATTAAAGTAAAATCGGTCAAATTTAATAATAATAAAAATTTGGTGACTTTTACAGCAGTCTAAAAGCAATATTTAGGTTAATTTAAAACAAACAGGACCTTAAAAATCTAAATTTTAAAATCAATTCTAAATGTAACTGGTTGCTAATGCCAAGAGACCAGAAAAGGTGAAATGTGATTTATTTATTTATTTTTTGTATACAAGTAACCTGCCATTTGATACAGTCAAGGAAGCATAAAATACTGTGATGCACACACTTGTTAATGACAGTGTCATTTGATCAGAATAAGAAGAAAGATCTTACACGCACATACTCGCCCACACACAAAGCAGTGTAGATTTATGTTCATTCATCAGCGACCGTTGGCACCTCGTGTCCTGCATGGCTGATGAAGTCTCTGCATTATTAACAAAGCTCTTCATACTCTGGCTCTGCAGCTGCCCGCATGCTGGCCTTGGCAACGCTAGCTAGCCCCATGCTACACAGAGACCCCCTGTCATAGCTCTTCTCAGCACTGAAGCGCTACAGTGCAGCAAAACAGCCAATATCTACTTAGCATTTGTGCCAGTGTCACACTTTATTGACTCTTTTTGGGACTCGGCCAATCAAGTTAGCAGCGTGCGCGTGCTGTTAGCACAGCTTGATGGTGGGCTACCTAATTTTAGGCAAGGTGGCCCTAGGTTTCACTAATGGATCTGCCCAGGCGATGAGCTCAGTATAGTGTGACTTCAAACGGCTTGCAGAACCATCAAATATTTACCAGCCATGCTGCTTTTCCACCTGCTCTCCCTCTGCTGGAGCGTAGCGGAGTGCGTATGATCCAGCAACATCCCACCATGTTCGCTGTTTTTGACCGCTGCTAGGACGAATGTTGACCTCAGCCCCCCTGCAGGGACAGTTTGTGGGTCTCTGACGAATGTTTTTGGACGATAGTATTAGTTTCTTTTTTTAGCACCAGATGAAAGCAGGTCAGACATTTGTCTGATCTTTGTGTTTATTTCTTTTGTCGGAAAGCAAAACTAGCAGCAGCATGTTATAATATGCTGTCATGAGGCCAGGTTGCTCTGTCTTAAATTCCTTATTTGAGTTAAATGTTTGAAATTAGATACATTTGTGCAAGTGTTGATGGTCTCTCATTCTGATAACAGGAAATACAAAACTGCCTTTGCGAAATTGTTGTTTCTCTGTGCGGCTGAGCTCCTATATGAAGGAAGCTGCATAAGAGAGATTGAAAATTATACCACAGATTCACTCAGTATCTCTCTCTCTCTGACATGCTGAATTGTAACATTTTGATCTATATAACACATAACATGGTTAGGTAGTTTGCAATATCCAGCTCTAAAGTGACACCATAATTTAGGCTTTATTTTTTCATTATTACTCAACCAGGATAAAACATATTTTATAAAACATTTAATTATTTATTAATTTATTCATTAACACTGAAATTGACAATTTTCTAGGTTTGGTGTCGTTAAATCTCTTGAAACATTCTATAAAACACCTTTGAGCCATTTACCAGTAAGTAAACTAGATATTTACAACCATAACTCTATATTCTGTAAATATATAGTCTGGGTTAGGGGTGTGTGATTGTTGTTTAAACAATATGCAATTTGACATTATCGAGTATAACGCAAAAAAAAACCGGACAAAACACAACCAGAGAGTGCACACATATACCATGAAATGTAGAGTTCACACCTTTATGACATGATTTAGTCTATTAAAATCATTTAGAATTCCCCAAAATTCAAGATGAGGGGGTAAAAATGCCCCGTATGACTTTTACATTTACATCATCTGATATAGTTAATATTACACAAAGTGTGATGTTTTTCTCCAAATATCAGCATGATTGCAAATGTGATATTGCCTTGATGAAAAATTAAGCGCATCCATCTATAATAAAAAGTGCCCTACAGCTCTGGGGGGTGAATAAAGGCCTCCTGTAGAAAATAAATGCATTTTTGTAAGAAAAATATCCATATTTAAACATCATAATCACTTTTCTCTAGCTTGAGTTATTTGTTGTACACGGAAGCCGTTCCTGACGGATGACGTAGGACGTATGCGTAGCGCATACACCTGTGAGTCTCGCGAAAACCAACATTTGTTTACAGGAGCAAAGGAAGCATTTTCCTTACTTTAGCAAAGGAAACGCAGTCTCCTTTTGGCTTATATTGTAATCCTCCGACATGTTTCTTTACAAATCCTCATTTTGTACTTCTAATTCGTGTCCATTGTTTTGTTTCCTCTCTCCACTGCGCGTCCGTGTTTTCTTCACTTCTGAGTGGCGCATGTGCAACGCTGACGTCCTACGTCATGAGCCCGGAACGGCTTCCGTGTACAACAGTTAGCGCAAGCTAGAGAAAAGTGATTATTATGTTTTAAATATGAATATTGTACTTACAAAAACACATCAAAATGCTACAGGAGGCCTTTATTCACCCGCCGGAGCCATGTGAGGCACTTTATATTATGGATGCACTTTATTGGACTTTTTTTGGACTGTTGAAAAGAAACACAAACCAACTGACATTATAAAGCTTGGAAGAGCCAGAACAGTTTTTAATATAACTATGATTGCATTTGTCTGAAAGAAAATAAGTCATAGGATGCCTAGAGGGTGAGTAAATAATGGGTTAATTTTCATTTTTGGGTGAACTAATGCTTTAAATGCATTCATGTCCTGCATTAAACCATTTGTTTGAATGCATCCAAATGACACTTCAGATGCAGATTCTGTGCCACTTCTGCATTGCGAACACAAATATTGTTGATACTGATTTCATTTGAATCAGTAACGGCCCTATAGTGTCTTACTGTTTGAATTTATTGATTACATTTAAGAATTTGATTCAAAAGATAATGCATTCATTTAATTAGGTTAGAAAACAATTGGCCTTATAAGGGTAAAAATGCCCATTAAAGATAAAAATCAATTTAATATTATTGGAAAAGTTCATTTCTGTTACTGCTGCTGTCTAATTACCACACCGAATATGAAGAATATCAAAAGCTTTGGGATTCGGCTCTCCATGGCAGTCCTACACCTGCCAAAATACCAGCACTGTAACAGCACTCCGCAAAATAAAGCAAAAATTCCAAAAAATATTGTGATGTCATTATCACACACCACTAATCTGGATGGGGTTTAAGAGGAGTAAATGATTAGAAAATCCAGCATACGTCACCAGAGAGAAGTCTGACGTTATCATCAACAAAAATTAAAACGTATACATGAAAATATCGTTTACAGTAAGATCAATAACAAGCATTTAGAGGATATTGGTGAATTTTCATTTTATGCTACATCTGTACTCGGCTGCTTTCAGTGGAACCATTAACAGAGACTCCCATGCTTTGTGTTTTAAATTATTTTTTCCATGTCAAACTATCTTTGTCATATATTATCTAATAAAACCAGCCCTATACAGCACATACTGTAACATGTATCATAAACATACTGTGATTGATCGCTTTACATTCATCAGACTCTTTCTGTCTGAACAGTCTGTTCTTGTCAAGAAAAAGCTGTCAGTTTGTCAAAGGTTCTGCTGCATTAGAGTTGTTTAATGCATGGTTCTTTCCTGAAATAATGTGCTGTAGTTTTACTTGTTTTCTTGCTGATTTTTCTTATTCTGATTCATTTAACCGGCAAAAACAGCGCACACACAAAGCGCCGAGAGCATTTCACTGGTCAAGGAAGAGTGTGCGCCTGAGCCATGCACTAAATCAACATGACTAAGTGTGACACTAAGAAAGATGAGGGAGTCCAGAGGAAAGATGAGGAAGCTGATATACAGTAAAACAGAATATGCTTCAGGCTGCTTGAGGATATTACCAAAAAACACGACGGCTTACAGAAGTGCGGTCGAAACAAATAATTGAAAATCATACTGGAAGCGGAAGAGCATTGTTTTTCATTTAGATTAGATTGTTTGTTTAAAAAGAGCATGAACATTGCTTACAAACTGCTGCAAAAGTCATGCATCGTTGTTGAATTCTCATTATGATTTTAGCATTAAAATACAACACTGACAACAATGATGAATTTGTTTACCTTTGTTCTCAGTGGCGGCGGCTAATGAAGGCATTGTGATAATGCTGATATTAAAATATGTATATGAAGTCAGATCCTCATTTAGCTGAGTGAAGTACCAAGGGGACCAAAAAAAAAAAAAGGAAAGCGAATAAACAAAGACAAAATGGTGTGCTGAGTTTGGATTCAGCATGTTAAATCAAAGACAATTACAACTGCGCTGCTCTGTCCCATGTTAATGAGCCCAGCGCTGAATGAAGGGATGAATAAATCATGGCTCAGAAAACGCATTTGAGGCTCCCGCTTTTCAGAGCCTCGTGTGTATCTGTGTGTGTTGATGGACCAGCGGAGCATCGCGACGAACATCAAAGCAGCTAGACAAAAGAGATTCACTCTTATATGTTCTCCCCTTCTTAGGGCTGTGTGTAAGGTTATAATGACAGTGGTCTGAAAGAGAGAGAGAGCCAGCGAGAGAGTGAGAGAGAGAGAGAGAAGGGAGGGAAGGAGGCAGTCGGTACAAGGCGCAGTGAGCGAGAGCCACAGAGCAGCGGACTAGATGATGACGAGAGAGACACGGTGAAGGTGAACGGAAGACTAAAACACGAGGGATTGTGAACAAACAAAAAGAAAACAGCACATGTCGAGGGAACCGGTGTCACACCGAGGCAGCTGAGTCCGGCTCACGATGAAAAGAATCCGTTGCGGACTGCAGACGGGAGCTGTGTGAATGGAAGAGACTGTAGATCTGTAGATAGCAGAGACAGAAGTGCAGGGGATGGTTGGGGTGCATGGGCTCTGTTGTTGGCATCGCTGCTGCTGTCCTACTCTGCTACCGCTACCCTTCCCCCTGCGCTCTGAACCCGTTCAACACGCGCAGATATGAGCTCCAAACACTCGTCTGACTGGATCCCTTACAGGTACAGCCGTTTGTCGGTGAGAGAGTGAGCTTGTGTGTTTGGTTGGAGAGAATAGGTGTCTTTGATGATGGTGAAAGGATAATGAGTGGCACCCTGGCAGGGCTGCAAAGGTGGCAAAGGTGATTCTCTTGCCCTTGTCTGTTATCTCTTGTACTCTAGTGTTTCTCATGCTGCTAGTTGAGCGCTCAGGGCTAGTTTGTGCATGTCCGGTTGTATAGTTGCTGCTGAGGTTTTGTTTATATCAACTGGTCTGACATAAAATCCATTACAGGGTTCAGCAATAAAGATGGCCCTACTGGAGCCAGTTGATGTAACTGTCACTGCTGCATTGTCGCTTTACATTGTGTGTCTGTGTTAAGGCTGTATTTATGCTGATCTTCTTTGTGTTTTTTATGCTTTGAGAACTTTTAGAACTCTAGCTAGAACTCTACCATAGACCAGATTTGTGACCCTGGACCACAAAACCAGTCTTAAGTATCACGGGTATATTTGTAGCAGTAGCCAACAATACATTGTATGGGTCAAAATTATAGATTTTTCTTTTATGCCAAAAAACATTAGGATATTAAGTAAAGATCACGTTCCATGAAGATATTTTGTAAATTTCTTACTGTAAATATATCAAAACTTAATTTTTGTTTAGTAATATGCATTACTAAGAATTTCATTTGGACAACTTTAAAGGCGATTTTCTCAATATTTAGATTTTTTATTTTTTTGCACCAGATTTTAGATTTTCAAATAGTTATATCTCTGCCAAATATCGTCCTATCCTAACAAACCATACATCAATGGAAAGCTTATTTATTCAGGTGTTTTGATGTATAAATCTCAATTTCAAAAAATTGACCATTATGACTGGTTTTGTGGTCCAGGTTCACATTTGGTTACGACTAGTCTGAAATGTGATTTATTTAAAAAAAAAAACGTATAGCTGCTGCATTTATTTAATCAAAAATACAGTAAAACAGTTATGTTGTTCAATTATAAAAATATTATTACAAATATTATTGTAACTATTATAAAATAAAAAATGTTTTAATATATTTTAAAATAGTTGATAGTAGTTTATTCTTGTGATGGCAAAGCTGAATTTTCAGCAGCAATTACTCCAATATTCAGTGCCACATGATCCTTCAGAAAATCCTTAAAGCTGTTCTGTTTAATTTTTTTGTCCGTTTTTTTTTAGTATCTTTTGAGAAGAATGTTGAAAAGAATGTCATTTATTTGAATTAGATCTTTTTGTAGCATCACATTAATGTTTTTATTAAATAAATGTATACTTGCTTAATAAAAGTATTAATTTTGGTCGACTGGTAATTATCAGCTCAGATGTTAAGCTTTTTTTATGGTTATCAATTAAACAGTTGCATTAAACAATTTGTGTGAATGCATCTAAATGACACTTCAGATGCAGATTCTGTGCCACCTCTGCATTGCGAACACAAATATTGTTGATACTGATTTCATTCAAATCAGTAACGGCTTATAGTGTCTTACTATTTGAATTAATTGATTCAATTTAAGAATTTGATTCAAAAGATAATGCATACATTTAATTTTTTAAAACTGATTTGCAGATAAAATAATTTAAAAGCATTTAAAGGAAGTTTTTGTCAATGCCCTTGTTGTTCTTAATTTTGACATAAATTTTAATTTTTACACCAGACATATATATATATATCGGTTATCAGACTACTTGATCTGTAATAATCTGTATTGGCATCGGCCCTGAAAAACACATCGTTAATCCTATTTAAAAAATCATAATAAAGCATAATTCTATTAGGAATTCACAAACGCTAAGATTCAGTTAAATAAATGCATGTGTGTAATTATTGTAAGTATATAATTATTTACCTACGTGCATCTCAGAGCAGCTCCGTTCATAGTAAATGCTGCTCCAAAATAGGGATGGATTTAAAAATGTATCACGATAATTTCTGGTATTATTGCAATAACAATATCAATGACTATAATTGAGCAAATCCTGTTTCTTTAGAAAAAAATATTATCTTTCCTATTTTTACCCTAAATAGAGCATAACTGAGTACACATTTACAATGTAATGACCGTTTAATTCACTAGATGCCAGAGGGCGCCCTTGCGCAGAAACTCCACATATGCTTTGTAGCAGAAGTAATAGTACTGATGATGCTCCAGGAAATCTCTGATCCACTTATCGCTGTTGCTGAATAGAAGCAGATAGAGAAATTTTAACTGAGAAAACTTGACAATAAACATACAATTGCTAAACATGGTTTGTCTGTGTTCTTCAAGCAATCTTGGGTATTTTTATAAGGATAAAGTATATTTATAATGCAATGCTAATCAACATAGCTTTTATAATACTATAAAATAGTATGATTTCTGCCTCATTCTGTGATATAAAGCCACGTCTGATCGCAAAAGGCTATTTTAAACACTCGACTATGTTATGAAGTTAATTTATAGAAAAAGCATGTTGGGACAACAGGTTTGTAAACGAGCTCATACACATGAAAAACTGATCGTACACGTGCTACTGTAAACTTTATTGTTATTATTGCAGGAACACTAATTCTTATCGTGGGGAAAATATTTACCGGTCTATCGCAAACTATGGATATCACCCATCCCTACTCTAAAAGCTGTTATCATTTACATGGGTGGAGCGTCTCAAACTCCATCTCTGCTTGTTGTTGTGAGTTTGGGTTTATTATAACATTCATCTGGGAATGCAGCATGCCCTATTTCATCAGATTTGTAAGGTAAATCATTTATAAACCTAAGCAAACACAGGAGAATACATCAGTATCTTTTTCAATATGCTAACTGTTCATCACGATTTCAAAATAAAATTTGAAACCCTCACTCTGAGTCTGCCTCTTTGCTATTAAATATGTATTTTAAGTCATTTTAAAGGCTATTGCTCACTTAGGTCTATTTTTATTACTACAAATTAATTATAATTATCCGATTACTTGATTAATCATCAGAATAATCGACAGATTATCTCATCATTTACTTTTTTCAGAATGCTCTGGATATATTTGCTTTATATTTTTAATAACTTGTAATTCAGGTGTGGACTATGAGTTATTATTAATGTAAATAGTAATAAAGGCATGCTTTTGATTTATGTTTGCTGTTGGAGGCATGTCTGCTGCTGCCTCTCAGAGGAGCCTCATTGCCATGGCTGCACTGCCTCTGTTCTCTCATTGGCTCTTGGTTGCTATAAGTTACAAGCCCACTTTCCTCCACTCTTTCTTTCAAAGATTACATCAGGGAGCACTTGCCGCTTGTTGCGAAGAGCTAAAGGTACCACTCAACCTACCCTTGAGGGTCTAAGACTGTCTCTATGGGAGTGTGTTTTGATTGTGAAGATCTGCCCTCTCCCACACCCCAGTTTCCTGTGTGTGAGGTCTGTGATTGTGACCTGAATGGATCTGAGAAATCTAACGAGCTTTGGCACCAGAGGAGCTCAAGGGAACCGTAATGGAAAGAGAAGCGTACATGAGTCATTTGTTTTAACTAAACCTGTAGAAAAGAACATCAGAAATTATATCTCTCACTTGTTTGTTGTAGTCAGTAGTGGATTAAAAGGTGATTTGAAACCTGCTTTTTTTTCAGAACAGAAAATAATATTTGGTCCCACTTATATTAGATAGCCTTAACTACTATGTACTTTTAAATTAGTAATTTAACGCAATGGGCTTATTGTGTACATACATGTTTTTATGTTGTACTTATGTTTTAAAGGGGTTATCAGATTTTTCATTAAGACCCTTAGGAATCATATCAACTTGTGGAAAATGGGCATCCGATGACCCCTTTAAAAATACCTGCATGTAATTACATCTGTAATTCATTTCTGTAATTACATTTATAGTTACACTGTTGATCCATCCCTAACACCTTAACCCACCCTTAAACCAACCCATACCACCAAACCTGTTCCTAGCCTTACCTGTATTCCACCTTAATAGCAGCAAAAATGTTTTGCAATACAATATGAACACAATAAATTACATTGCACTGCGTATATAGTAGTTAAGGCCACCGAATATAAAGTGGGACTGAATATTTTCATTCAGTGAAAGTCATGCGTCCAATGTTATCACTAAGGCGCAGATATAATCTTCATTGTCCCCTTTCATGACATAAAAGGGTGTAAATAATGACATAATTTGCATTTTTGGAAAAATATGCCTAGTAGGACCCTATACATATGCCTCCTTCAGAGTCATCTATTCCAAGATCAAATTATCTGAGATGTACTATTATAGAAACATAACTGGCACCTCCATTAAGTGTCACTGGTTATGAAAGAGCAACCTTTGAGCAATAGCTTTTCCTCTGGGAAGTTCTTTTTTTGTCACGAGTGTTTCTTAAGGTTTATGAAAGTACTTTGATTGATGTTTTCCCATAATACTAATGATCAATCTTTTGTATTTAGTTAGGAATCGGGCAGAGATTTGCCTTGTAATGGCTGATCTCATAGATAAAACACTGTACGTATTGCCTATTGTACCTTAGAGCTGTGGCTGAACAGTTGAATTACTCATATGTGAATTTCGGGCAATGATTTCCATCCAAAAAAGAAAGTAGGTCAATAATTAGAGAAGCAGCAGTAGGGTGATTTTCTATTAAGTGTCTTGCTTTCAGGCATACTGGTAACGCAGAAAGATATGGAACTCTGTCTTTCATATTCTTCTGTTTGTCACCCCCTATAGTACTCAGTCTTGAAGGACTAGGGAAACAAACAACAGTGAGAACAGGCAGCGAATATGTCCTTCTCTCATGTCTCCCTCAGTCAGCAGGGCCGTTGGGCCCCTCATGGCTTTTTTTTTCATGGTGTGATGAGCATCTCTTCCCCTGCAGATGGGGCTTGCTATGAAAAATGTATTGAGCTGAGAGATCATGCTGGCGTAGCTGAGGTTGCCTCAGCTGGACCTTCTGCATCACAAATACTAATTTCACAGCGTTGGCCAGTTTATTAGAGAGCCAGTGTGCTCTGGTAGGTCACAGGCTCTATATGGACAAACACACACTCACAACACACACATACACAGAGCTCACTGGGGGTTAAGGACCTTGTTATCCACAAACATGGAAAGATAAGTACCATTGCCTGTTTTCTATTTGAACACTGTCATGCTAGTGTGCACGTACATAAACACATGCTGTTTTTTATACTATCACAGTCTGTCAGAATTTTGGCAAGATCACTCGAATGTCCTGTTAAAAAAACTGTAGAGCTGTCACAGTGATTCGTCCATTGTATTTGAGTATTCGATTTTTAAAAATCCTCAATTTCATTTTGCCCACCTCGATTAATACCGGAAGTGGTGCATTTCACGGACGAGAAACGCATTTTTAGACTTTTCCAAGGCTGCATGATATAATGATATATTAAACCCATTGAAAACTCATAATTAAGCATATTTGTAAATTCACAAACGCTATGATTCAGTTAAATAAATATACATGCGATGCAGGTTTAATTTATGTGCTTTGTTTATATGTGTGTATGCATGTTTTGATGTCCACATATTCATTAAATTACAGTAGCTATAGCATTTCTGTCAGAAAGAAATGGCCACATATTAAAGAATAAGTGGACTTTGAATTTGAATTAAATCATGTTTAGTCAGTATTAAACTTGGATTAGATCACACAATAATGTGTAAAAACAATCATCAGGCCGTTGGCGCCCTCTGCAGGGCTTTGTTGTAATGTGTAATGTACATTAGCTTAATTGTTTATAGTACATTATGTTTTAACCGTTTTTGTTCAATAAAACTATGATCTATTGCTTTTGATACTTTATTTGAACTAATTATTATTGCCTCATTGCTATTGTATATGTATTTTTAAGCAATTTTAAAGACTACTGTTCACATACTGTTCACATACATTATAATTATAGATCTATGCTCTATGACATCCGTTTTATTTCCAAATTCATTTTTTTTCCGTTTTAATTTCTGGATTCCATTTTAATGGTTCTGTTAAATTTTCATAATCAAAAGCATCTCCAATTAATTGATTTTTAAAAAATTAGTGTATTTTTTTTTTCAGAAATACTGTGTAATTCCTTTTTTTCCTAAATAAATGTGTTGTTTTTTGTGGGAAATTAATCATTTAGATTAACTGATAAATTAGTTGATAGATTTATCTATATAAAAATAGTCATTAGTGGCAGCCCTAAAAATCTGATGTTAAACTCAGAAAAAAATAGAATTCAAAATTAGAGTTTATGTCTTGCATTTCTGATTTTTTTTTCTGAATTGTGAGATAATCCACAATTCCACAGTAAAAAATGTCCTTGGATACACTAAAAAATGTTCAGAAACCAGTTTGAGGCATTTTTTCTCAGAGCCTTGATTCATGTAGAGTTTCTGCTTTTCTGTTTTCATCCTATGACACACTCATCGAATTGCAGCAGATAGTTAAAAGACAGAATCAAAATAAGAGTTTCATTGCAAGCGGAAAGCACTGAGAAGCAAAGATGTGGAAAAAAAGACTTACGTAACTCTATAGAAATTCTTTAAAGCTATCTCGAAAGTGTGACTGACCTTCATTGAACTGTGTAGTAGTGTAGTGTAAAGACATACGCAATCATTCCTAAAGCCTAAAGGAAAAAAAAAACTATTCTGTTATCACTTACTCTCAAAATCATTTTTTATTCTATCGTTCTAACATTTTCTCCATGCAATATAAAAGAAGAAAAGTGAATTTAATTTAAGATCTATTCTCTAAGAACAGGCCTTGTCTAATGGGATTTTGCTTCTCGAGTTAATCCTATTTAAAGATTTTTTTGATATTTTTGCTGGAGTACAAGTAGTAAATGTTGTGGTAAATGCTGTCGGTGCTTGAACATTCTTGTGCGTCATAGCTCTTTTTTTTTTTTACCATTTCTTTCTGTAGTGCGTTGTATTTTGTTTTAATGAATGAGAATTTGCAGGTAAAAGTACAGCATGCAAATCAGCAGATGTTATTTTCTGATTCCATTACACACACATACTGTTAAACACCCACATGCATACACACACACAATGACACACAAAGTGAATTGTCACTGTCATCAGTGAAGCTTGATGGTTAGGGAGAGAAATTCTACCGCACATTGCAGGCAGCTGTCAGAACATATCAATTTATCTCTCATCCCTTGTTGACCCTCATTATAACCGCTCTGTTTATGTCATTATCTGCCAATCTGATGAGAACTGACACCCTTGACTGCTAACATTAGGCACTCTGCTTTACATGTGTGCATTTATATATTTTTGCTTTAGAAGGGAGTTCATGAATGTGTGCAGATAAGCACAACTATTTTTGTATCCTGAAGGTTGCGTTTTTGAGTTACTGAAATAGGTGTCTGTGTTTCTGAATGAGTGTGTGTTCTTGGGCATGTGTCTTCGTGTCCATGTGCATGTGTGATAAAAATGGTGTCAGTGTTGGCAGCCCATAGAGAGTGAGATTTCTCAGGTTTAAATAGAAAAGTAGAGATTCTGAGTTCTTTGCAGCTATATGCACTGGAATATCCATCCGAGAGAGAGAAGGAGAAAGAGACACCAGTATAATCCTCCTGAAAAGACAAGCTTAGAGAAACATGAATTTGCATGTTGGTTAGTACTGGTTTGGTTAGAAATATTTTGTAACTGTATGTCTGTTTTTCTGTCTGTTCATCTGTCTTTTAGAGCTGGACAATTAATTGTTAAAAGATTGCAGTACTGATTTAAACATACATGACAACGATCCAGCTGTCTATTACACCTGTTTCACATCGCAAGCGACAGCGGAGTTTGAGCAGCGCGTATTTTGCGGCTGCTCGTGTTAATAAGGGTTGGCAGTTGTACTTTCAATGTGAACACTCTCATTTATTACTATAAGCAGCGACGAAATACACGCTGCTCACTCTCCGCTTTCACTTACAATGTGAAACAGACATTAAGCCTGAGACTTATCTATCAACTGTAGGGTTAAAGGATTAGTTAAAGTTAAAATTTCCTGATCATTTACTCACCCACATGTCATCCAAGATGTTCATGAAGGTCCAAATTGCAGTCTCAGTGGAGCTTTAAAGGGCTCTACACGATCCCAGGCGAGGAATAAGGGTCTTATCTAGCGAATCGATCTGTCAATTTCTAACAAACAAAAAAAAAAACTTTTATATATATACTTTTTAACCAAAATGCTCATCTTGCACTAGCTCTGCATCCACGACCTCACGCATTACGCAATCACATTGGAGACATCACACATGGTTCGAATAAAAAATTAAATCTGGGACAGTTAAAATTTAGCTCAGGAGCACTTATATTGCTTGTAGATGTTACTACACTTCGAGTGAAGTTAACCTGTGGCACATTCAATTGAATGGGTATGATTTGAAAAGGCACAACATCTTAATAAAAGGTCTAACAGGGACTAGATCTCAGAAACAGGATTGTATCAAGCCACACATCTTGGAAAGAGTTCAGAAAAAATTCTGTTGCATTGAAGTTTCACAGAAGAATGTAGTCTCTGTTACCCTTAATGGAAGATGTTTGAAACAAGCAGGACTCTTCCTAGAACTGGCCTCCTGGCCAAACTGAGCAAATGATGGAAAAGGGCTTGGTTAGACTGGTGACCAAGAAGCTGGTGGTCACTGTAGTTGAGCTCCATGATCATATGTGGAGATATGAGTAACCTACATAATGACAAATCTAGGTCAATCTAGGCTTTATCTAGATTGGCCAATCTAGGCAAAACCCAATGCTCTCCTCAGCGAAGACACATGAAAACTGAATTTGCAACAAAGCACCTAAAGGACCCTCAGACTGTGAAAAAACAAAATTCTCTGGTCTGATGAACCTTAATTCCAAGCATCATGTTTGAAGGAAACCTGCACTGCTCATGACCTGCAGAGTACTATTCCAAAAGTAAAGTGTGCAGGTAGCATGAGGCTGTTTTTCAGCAGCAGGGACTGAAGGACTCGTCAGAGTAGAAGAAAAGCTCAATGCACCAAAATATTGAGATGAATGAAAACCCAGTCCAGAGCATTTAGAACCTCAGACTGGGCAGAAGGTTCACCTTCCAACTGGACAGTGACACTAAGCACACAGCAAGAGTGGCTTATAGACAACTGTGTGAATGTCCTTGAGTGGCCTAGCCACAGTCTGGACTTGAACCCAATCAAACATTTCTGGAGAAACCTGAAAATGTGTGTCTGCCCCATAGACTGTAAAATACATGGACGTAGTGTCCGTGACGTCACCCGTAGGTTTCTGAAGATCATTTTTGAAGCTCTTAGTGGGCGGGAGTCAGCCGTTGCCATCTTGGAATCGCGTCATTGCACGTCACTCCCGGATAATCAAAAATGGGCAAATAGGCGGGACGTGGGTTGAGCTGATGCTGAAACCACGCCCACCTAGCGCGACGGTGGTGACAGCAGCGGCAATCCACCTGTCACTTAAGTGGCCACGCCCTAAATTATGCAGAACTTTAAGGCTTAATATAAATTAAACGGATGAGTTATAAAAAAATTCACCCCCCTCACAGTTGACATGAAGGCCAAAATTAGCTATATAGACCAAAAACACTTTTTGAACCAGGCTGTAAACATATTTTTTTCTGCTGTGAAGTTGGGCATTTTAACATGGGGAGTCTATGGGATTGACTCCCTTTTGCAGCCAGCCTCAAGCGGCCAGTCGATGAATTGCAGTTTTAGTCACTTCCGTGTTGGCTTCAAGAGGGAGATCGGGAGGTTGCCACTTGGTCTGCCCCCATCCAACCTGAGAGAGCTTGAGAGGTGAAGAGGTGAGGAGAAGAATAGCAGATAATTGCCAAATGCTTATGTGCAAAGCTTGTCATAACCAAAAAGCTGTAAAGGTGCTGTAAAGTACTGAGTTAAGGGTATGAATACTTATGCATTCTACTTGTTTTTAGTTTTTAATTTTTTTTTATTTTTAATAAATATTTTGTCATTATAGTGTATGGAATGTAGATTGATGTGGGGAAAAAGTAATTTAAAGCAGTTTAACATAAGGCAGCAACGTAACAAAACGTGAAAAAAGTGAATACTTTTGCAAGGGACTGTAGCTATTGGAAGCTATTGTTCGCTTTGTAAATACTGGGGGTTTTTGCCAATGTCACACATAACCTGTCTATCTGTCTGTTTTGTTTTTTATTGTTCTGTCAATCAGCGTATTGTTCTGTGTCATTTTATCTGTCTAAATATTTCTGAAAATAAGAGCGTCTGATTAGCATGTTTATTTTGTGTTTTATAATGTCATCAAGGAAATGAGTAAATGCCTGTGGTGTGGTGCTCTGAAACGAAACCACTGTAAATGATTTTTTATTGTCTAATGACATCCAGAGGGGAGCCAAATCAACACAGATACCAAAGATAGCAGAATTCTTGATTTGTTTACAGTATTTGTAACTGTGCATCTCACTACTGTCTGATTGTAAAATATGTGTCTATCAGATGTTAAAACCAACACCCTGGTTGTGCTTTTCAGATTACAGAGCACAAATCCTTTTCCACACCACCCTTGATCTGTCACACTTCTTCTCTCCGCATGACCCACCACAGCCACAGAGGAAGCCCACTATTGCCATTTAATTAACGGAGCTTTCGCCTCAGCAATAACAGGCGGCAGAAATGCATAAGAAGGTCTGGAGTGAATGTGTCATAACTGATTATAGAGAACCAGAGGAGGGACAGGCAGAGCACAAAGGCCTCACCAAAGACCTCCCTCCTCACAGGACCTGAAAGAGCACAATGAGTCATAGGCATGATCAACACAGCAGCGCTGCCTGTCTCCTTGTTCATACGTATTATTTATACACTGTTCTGCCCATAATTTAGGTATAATGACTAGTAAATAGAGAGCAAATGCTGTGATTTATATTTATATCATAATAGTTGCTTTTTTCGATATTGTATGAGCTAAGATCTGTTTTTAGTGAGAGACATAAACAGTAAGGAGTTGCATTGTGAAGGCCACCTTTGGTTAAATCATTGATGTTGTATTTTTCTTTTACTGTATGCTTCTTTTGACACTGGACTATCTTTGTATACACAAAAGGTAATCTAGTAAGTTTGAATGGTATCTCTGTTGGTGCTTCTCTCGCTGTGGCACGTCTTTGTTTTGTGTGGTTTTCCCATTAATCTTGTTTTTGTCCTCCTGCAGCACATTGGATGATGAGGGCACGAACCTACGACAACAGAAGCTGGACAGACAGGTGAGTCTTCCTTTGGTTTCTTTTCAGCACTGTGTACAGAAGGCCCTGTTCAAAGGAAATGAGATAAATCAAAAAGAATAAAAACAGACAGAAAAAGAACAATGAGAGAGAAATCATTCACGTCACGGAAGCATATTCTCAAGACTGTTAAAAGAACAGTCTTTTGATAAGATTCCATATGCCAGCAGTTCCTTTGCCTTATGTTATGTGCTGTTATTTTAATAGACTTGCCCCAGACAGTGTTGAAAACTTATGCCAAAATTGATTCTTTCAGTTAGCCAGACTCGTTCCTCTGTGGTCTTCATTAGCCTTGTGGGTTTGCATTGGATATGCTGATAATCCTTTGGTATTTAACACACTAGACTCTAAGAACAACAGATGGGTTCCTTGGAAACCTGAATTAGTGATTTTTTTGCAACAGGCATATCATTTTTTCTCAAATTTCATTAAAAAGGTTTTTTTGACGAAATGTGACATAGGGCAAAATGTACATAATAAGGCATAATGTACAGACAGTTGTTAATTAAAGCCTAACCAGAGCTAAAACGAATCACCCTAAAGGGATTTATTTTATAATGACTGGCTGTTTGTACACTATTCCGCTCATTATTAGTAGTTGTAAGCTGTAAGTATTTTAATATCTTTCTTGTAAGCTGGCTTGAATCTTAATAAGAAAAATAGTCCATTACAGCATAAAGCAGGCAATCTAGCAACAAGACGAACACTGCAACAATACTATAAATTATGTTTCATTAATAATCTTAAACTTATTAAGCTGCTTTGTATAGACTAGATAGCTAATATACTTAGCTGCAGCGTCCTCTGTGTTAACTTCTTTATTGTGTCTCACATTAGTTTATTGACTTTCCAAACAAAATTATCATTTTCTTGCTTAACTGAGTTTTATGCTCGTTTGCTGACCACATACACTACCATTTAAAAAGTTTGGGGTCAGTAGGATTTTTTAAAATGTTTTTGAAAGACATCTCTTTTTTTTATTTACACTACTGTTCAAAAGTTTGGGATCAGTAAGATTTTTAATGTTTTTTAAATGTTTTTTTTTAATGCTCATCAAAGCTGCATTTATTTTATCAAAAATACAGAACAAACTGTAATATTGTGAAATATTATTGCTTCTATGTTCTATTTTAATATGTTTGGAAATATAATTTATCCTTGTGATACACAGCTGAATTTTCAGCATGATTACTTTAGTCTTCAATGTCACGTGATCCTTCAGAAATCATTCTAATACGCTGATTTATTATCAATGTTGGAAACTGTTTTTTTTTTTGAACCTATGATACTTTTTATACACTACTGTTCAAAATTTTGGGGTCAGTAAATTTTTTTTCTTTTTTTTTTTGAAAGAAATTAATGTTTTTATTCGGCAAGGATGTGTTAAATTTATAAAACTTATAGTAAAGTCTTACATATTTAGAAAAGATTTCTATTTTAAATAAATGCTGTACTTTTAGATTTTTTTATTTATCAAAGAATCCTCAAAAAAAATCAAAAAAAAAAAAAAAAAAGATTATAAATCAGCATATTAGAATGATTTCTGAAGGATCATGTGACACTAAAAGATGCTAAAATTTCAGCTTTGCATCACAGGAATAAATTATATTTTAAAGTATTTTAAAATAGAAAACAGTTATTTTAAATGTAATAAAATGTAATAATTAATTTGTAATGACATTTCACAATATTACTGTGTTTTCTGTATTTTTATTTAATTTTATTTAAATGAATTGGTTTAAAAACAATAAAAAAACTTACTGATCCCAAACTTTTGAACGTCAGTGTATGTCAAAAGTACAGTAATAATGTGAAATATTTGTACAATTTAAAATAACAGTTTTCTATTTTAATATATTTAATTTATATTTGATATATTATTTATATTTTATATATATTTTAATATATTTTATGTCATTTATTTCTGTGATGGCAAAGCTGAATTTTCAGCAGCCATTATTGCAGTCTGCGTCACATGATCCTTCAGAAATCATTATAATATACTGATTTGCTGTTCAGGAACTTCTGTTCATTTACTGTTATTTTTAGTGTTTAAAGCAGTTCTTTTTAGCACAGCATTTATATATATAATTTATATTTATAAATTTTTGTGTCTTTACTGTAACTTTTGATTTATTTAATGATTTCTTGATGAAGAGTTAAAATTACTCCAAATTTTGAAAAATAATGTATACAGTATATTGGTAATACGGATGTACTCCAAGGTGTATGTTTGTAGAAATTGAATTTCATAATTTTTATTATTATGAGATGCAGTTCATAATTTAACTTGATTAGAAATTAATCTTGAAATACTTGTGACATCCAGTGAAATACTTGCAAGTAGCAATTCAGGGCATCAGGGTTATTCATACAGATTTAGTTGGTTTACTCTCAAATTTCAGACAGATATAAAAAGATTCAGTGACGCAAAGTATCAGAACTACAGAGCGGGGACAGAATTAGGGTGTTAGAGGAGACAGAAAGAGCATCCGCCTCAGCCTTGTAGATTTTTTTTCAGAGAAAAGTGACAGAAGAGAAAGAGCTCAGAATTTTTAGTTTGTCAAAATCCTTCCTCTCTTCAGCTGTCCAAAATGTCTAGAGGCGTGATGTAGATAGGAGATAGGATTTTAATGAGCTGCGAACATTAGGAAGCCTCCATGTTCCTCACCTCTGCAATGAGGGAGTTTGGAGGAGATCTCCTCGAGGATGCTTTGCATCTGCTTGTCTGCTGCTGGGCTGTAAACACCAGCGGTTCTTGCAGCTGGATAGGGAGACAAGCATAATTTGCTCCAAATCTCGAATCAAGCCAATAGGTTTAGCCCTCAGCACTCGGCCGCTCTTTAATGAACCTCCCACACTCTTCACAAGACCATGAGACCAAATTACCATGTTTATTGCCTGTCTGCTTTGCATAATAACCTTGAAGGAGCCAAGCCTGAAATTGTTGAGCATCACCTTAGCCAAGCTCTTTGTGCTCTCTATGGCCTCAGGAGTCTTTGACCAGTGTGTTTCAATGAATTTTAAGGTGCTGTGTGAGCACATCTTCCGAGCGATCTGTTTAAGTGATACCGAAAATGTTATGGCTTATTTGGCAGCGCTGTTTAGCATCAGCTCTGAGAACAGAGCAGAGCACAGACGGTGAACGTGTTTAGGCAATGTGTTCGCAGATAAACAACTTTTTATTAGAACATCAATATGGAGATCTGTGTGCGCTCCACAAAGGCATGTTTCCCCAAGCAACAAGGTACCGCCAATAGAACGAGCTTTGTATAGAAACCCCTGAGGGAGATGCAATCTTGTAGGAACATGAAGCATTATTAAAAACACATGAATTCATTGTCTCCGTGTAAGGATGACAAATTTTAAAGCCAAATCAAATCACACGGTGTGTCATATCAAAGGATTTTAACCATTTTATTTTAATGCCGTCTCTATAATTATTATTATTATTATTAAAGGTAGGCTTGTGTATTGACAGATTTCACAAATCTTTTTTTCCCCAATTCACAAGCTCTCGATTAGATTTTTTAAACATCTGGATAAGTACAGTATGTGTCATTTTAGTCAACAATCTCTCAAAGGTTGCTGTGCATTACTATAACATTAACATTATAACATTACTATTATGCAAAATTCACTTTTACATGTTGTTTGAACATAAATGTGTGTTGGCAGTGTGTACACAACCACCCTATAATGATAAAAATCCACACACTCCCTTTCTTTTAAATCCCCACAAATCATAAGCAGTGTCTCAGAGCAAGCCAATCACAGAATCCGTAAAATGTGACATCACCTTTTACAAGCCCCACCCACGACTGTTAACGGACACAGCCGTATTAAACAACAACAAAAAAAAAAAGCCCTGAGCCGCACACAATCCACCATGTTTATCTTCACACCAGAGCTTTTAAAAGCAGCATTAAAGTTCTTTATACAGCTATAGACATTATTCAGTCCAGAGCAGTGGGTGATTTCCTGCTTTTATTTTATTGTTTTGGTCATATTAACAGCATGGACTGCAGTATAGGCACTGCATATTACACTGCTGTCACTTAATACACAGATCTAATATACACATGCAATTTATTTCTCAGCTGTTTAACTTCAGAGACATAACCGACTGTGTTTTTGTAACTTATGCGTGTTTTAACATAAAGAAAACTTAGTTTAGTACTCACATGTTTACACTCAGGAAACCGTAAATCAGAAGTTTAAACTGATATGGCTTCATAATGCATGATTTCAGCGCTATAGACATTATAATCAAAGCCAAACAGATGTTTTTTTGGCAGAGAATCTGAGGCAGGAGCTATAAAGACACAGCCCTATTCTGGAAAAGGGGTGGGAAGAGCAGCAGCTCATTTGCATTTAAAGTGACATGCATGAAAACAGTGTGTTGCTGCTTCCACTCAAAATAGGCATTTTCAAAATGATATAATAACTGATCTGTCGGGTATTTTGAGATGAAACCTATTCTGGGGACACCTGAGACTTATATTACATCTTGTAAAAAGGGGCATAATAGGTGCATTTTCAAGGTTAATACCAAATTCAAATTCTGTTTATTTTTATATATGCACACACTAATGCTGGGTTAAAAACAACCAAACTTGGGTTATTTGGCAACCCAGTGCTGGGTAAATATTGGACAGAACAAATGCTGGGTTATCTTGACCCAGCTGGTTGGGTTAAATGTTTTTACCAAACATGCTGGGTTATTTGATTTAAGTCAACTATTGTTTAAAACTTATTATATTGCTGGCTTAAAATGAACTGGAACTTATAAAAAACACAGAATTACTGGAGGCAACAGCAATAATCAAAAGATGAATATTTATTATTAAGCAAGAACACATGGACAAAATACAAGACAAATTGAATTTAATTGGGTGATTACAGAATAGTTTACAATATTACATGCATTTAAACTCGTTTAACAAACATTTTAGACATAAAAATGTAACATTTAAAAGTAGCATTTTAATTTTAGTGTATTCAACCGTTTTCTGTAAACGACTTTAACCCCAATAGCCCTAATTCTCTTGCTGGTGTGTCGCCGAAATCTGAGCTGGTAAAGGGCTGCTGTTAGCCGGGGTAACTGCAAACTTCAGACCATGGCCTCATGTTTCACTCTTAGCTGAAAGATGCCGTGACGGATTCCAAAATCTGCCCGTAAAAAAAAACTGTAATGACATTAAAGCACATATTTTAACATCAAATTAAATTAAACTCACTACTAAAATGAATAAAATCCATTTATTTTATGCAAGGCAAAAGGCGTTTCCATCATGTGAAGTAACCGCTGCTGATGCAACTGACTGACGCAGCTGACTGACATCTCGTCCTTGTTCTGTTGTGTAAAATAATACAATTTACAGGACAGTAAAGACGTTATAAATGAAATAAATCGTATACAAACCTATCTTGTAAACGAAACCTTATTTTGCTTAAGAAGTGCACCAGAACTGGTCTCTCCTTTTGTCAGAGGCAGGCTTAACCCCACATTTGGATAGAAAAAAATAATCCAAAAATGACTCAGCAACTGAAAAACTATCCAGCACCTGAGTAAAAAAAAAATAATAAAAATAACCCAATAAAATGACCCAACAAGTTAAACCCAGCAATTGGGTTAAAAAATAACCCAGCACCCGGGTAAAAATATTAAAAACAACCCAATAAAAATATTAAAAATATTAAAAATAACCCAAGAAAATGACCCAACAGATTAAACCCAGCATTTGGGTTTAAAAAATAACCCAGCATTTTTAGAGTGTAATTATCAACACTTAAATAAAGCAAGAGTTGTGTTTAATAATTTAAATGACACATAATCCAGTTTTTATATAAACTTTTTAATGATAAATTGTTTCTATATTCTACATTTAAACTCCTTTTCATGTTTTATTGTAAAGTATTTCACAAAGTTGTAAATAAAAGATTACTGGAGTTAATTTTACAAAAACAAAAAAACATATCTTTTACTTTAAAATTTCACATTACATTCAGTGCTACCACCAATTACCTTGTGAAATTTACTACCAATCTGAGTGAAATTTATTTCTACAGTTTTTTTTCGACCATAAATAAAACATCACTAACAGGTAAAAAAATATAATGAATGTGTATTTATGTGTATTTAATGTCTATATATATTTATCAAACATCTCTTCTTTAGAGTTAGAGTTTTTCCCTAGTTGACTTATAAGCAATAGAAATTGAATGGCTTTCCTAAAGGTAAAACATTTATTGTTTGAATTTTGTGATAAAATTGACGGAATGTGAAAATGAGACTTTAGCCCGATTCTTATGGTAATTATTCCTCAGGGGGACATAAGCAATGTTCAGGATTTTATCGACATCCATATCCAGAATGCTGGTGTTTCTCTCCTACTATGCACTTGAAAATTCCCGACCAAATTACCTACTGTTTTTGACAAATACCAAGGTTGTGTGATAATATTAATTGCCACCTGAAACCACATCTCTGAGTATACAAGAAGAAATTGAAGGAAAATTCAATGTTTAAATCCCTTTTGACCACTGCTGAACACTGTACAGTAACTGTTGCACTCCACTGTAATTTGCATGCATATTTATTACAGAAAAAAAACATCCTGGAAATCCTGGAAGTTAGGGTATTTAAAATGGCAGAAAAAGGTACAACTTAAAAATATATATATTATATAGGTCTATAGTAACATCAATTTCCTATCAAAAGTAGCAAAGCAAAAAGCCTAGTGTAATTGTTGAATGGCAGACATGCTACAAATAATGTTTATAGTTCAGTTGTATTCATGCATCAACAGAAATCAGCACAGACAAAAAGACTGATATTGGTTCATCAAAATGCAGATTGATTAAAATCAGTTCTTCGATATTGTCAATCCTAATGAAAATTAGGAAAAGGCTGATAATGTGGATTTTTATAGCACCTAATGGTGTCTTTCTGCTTGCATAATCCATGGTAATAGTTCTTTTTCTCATTTAAGGTTCTTCTATTTGCACACCCACCCGCTAGCACAGGGGAGGGTATTTTTCTGCCTGACTGGACAGACCTGGTCTCAAGCCCAATATACGCTCAAAGATTCCTTTAATGTTTAATAGACTCCAGCTCAGGGATCTCCCCAGAAGTCTTGGCTATGGCTGCACATAACACCAGGTTGCTGCGAAAGTGAAGAATGCTGTGCGGGGAAACCCATGCTGGGTTGAACATGCAGTCGTGTGTGAAGGGAAGGCGTGTTGTAGTGGCTGGTTTTAGCTCTAGGACGCTGAAAGTTTTATGAAGAAGCGACACAGTCTGTGCGCTCCAAGTGGCTCTTTATGTGGCTCTGTTCCATTGTTGTTAAGCTCAAAAGTTTTCAGGTTTGAAGATACTTTGAGATTTGAGATACATTGAGATGTGCTGCATGTCATTTTGAACATTTCAGTGCTCATCTCCTTCTGATTTCATTTAAATTCTGCTTATCCTTTTCATATAGTAATCACATTCAGTGATGGAGAGGAGAACCAATGCTTATAATTATTTTTACTTTGTGAAAAACCGAATGTCTTCATTAGAGCAGATGTCTTGTCAGACTACTTGAGGTCAGTTAGACCTCATCAGAGATTTCTCAAGGGAAAATTATAGAACGGAAATCTCTTCAGTGCTGTGAGTTATAGAGCTTCAGTTGACCGGTTAACAAAGCTTATCTGTTTATATTTATATTTTATATTTATGTTTTTGAAAGAAGTCTCTCATGCTCACCAAGGTTGCATTTATTTGATCATGAAAATACAGTTAAACTGTAATATTGTGAAGTATTATTACAGTTTAAAATAACTGTTTTCTATTCAAAAATATTTTAAAAATGTAATTTAATCCTGTGATAGTAAACTTACATTTTCAGCAGCCATTACCCCAGTCTTAAGTGTCTCATGATCCTTCAGAAATCATTCTAATATACTTATTTGGTGCTCAAAAATATTGCTTACTATAATTATAATACATACTGACCCCAAACTTTTGAACTTTTGTTGTGTGTGCATAGTTTTTATTTCATGTGTATGCAACTAATGCATCTTTTATTCATATATTTTGTATGTAATAGATATTCAAATGAATATAAAGCAATTTTGTAAAGATTTTTATTTTTTTTTAAGATTTCTTTAGCTTATCAGTTGTTTAGATTTTTAGAAAATGCAGCATATGCTTGTCACATCTATGCACAGCTGTATCCTTCTGTGAAACGGTTGGATTTGTGATGCTGATATATTTGCATTATTTATATAGGAAGATTGCAACAGAAAAATGCATCCTTAAGGTTAAAACATGCAGTGCCTCTTGTTTTCATCTCCAGCTCTGTTTTCTTGAAAATAAAATCTTTAGAAGATGAAATGTTGAATAAGATTATGGCAGAAGTACAGAAGCAGTGCCACGTGCAATGAAGACCATTCAAAAATAAAAATACTTGGTGTAACACTGCAGTAATTTTGGGCAACTTTTTGTTATGCCTTCGGGGTGTTTTTTTTTTCTTTTGCCGGGCAAGATGGGAATTAAACCACAACTACTATGCTGATTTATTATCAATGCTGAAAACAGTTGTGCTGCTTAATATTTTTGTGGATCCTGTAATACTTTTTTCAGGATTCTAACAATATACACTACTGTTCAAAAGTTTGAGGTCAGTAAATTTTTATTCTTTCTTTTTTGGAAAGAAATGAATGCTTTTATTCACCAAGGATGTGTTAAATGAATAAAAAGTAATAGCATATATTTACACTGTTAGAAATGTTTATATTTTGAATAAATGCTGTTCTTTTTAACTTGTTATTCATCAAAGAATCCTGAAAAAAAGAATCGCAGGTTCCAAAAAGGATTTGGCAGCACATTGATAATTCTAATAATAAATCAGCATATTAGAATGATGACACTTAAGACTGGAGTTGAAATAGCTAAAGAAAATTCAACTTTGCATCACAGGAATAAATTATATTTTAAAGTATATTAAAATAAAAACCATTATTTTATATTGTAATAACATTTTGCAATATTACTGTTTTTTTTTTTTTATATATTTTTGTTCAAATAAATGCAACCTTGATGAGCATAAAAGTCTTTTTTAAAAACACGACAAGTCTTACTGATCCCAAACTTTTATGTATGTATCTTCATTGATTGGTTTTCTCTTCACGCTGTGCGTCTATTTAAGTGATAAACTTGTTATTCTATTGCAGTTATTAAACATTACTATTTTCTTTAATTACATATTGCATGTATCATGTAGCACAAGTATTGTAAATACTATACTGTAATGTTTGGCTGTACACTAAACACTGTGTTTGTCTGTTAATGTGTGTTTGTAGCGAGCTCTGCTGGAACAGAAGCAGAAAAAGAAACGTCAGGAGCCCCTGATGGTGCAATCTAATCTGGACGGGCGGTCTCGAGTGCGCAGGACGCGGCAGTCGGAGGAACAGGCTCCCCTTGTGGAGAGCTACCTCAGCGGCAATAGCAGCACCATCTACCACGGTACAAAATACAGTTCAAAGCCACAAAAAACCCCACTCTCCTAAAATTTCAAATAACCATAATGCCAGAGAGACTCGAGGGTCACGTTCTTTCTCGAGGGCATGAGGCGTTATTCCAAACTGTCATTACACTGACATGCCAATATCGACCAAAGCTGCTCAAACAGAGAGGCTCACAAAGGCCGGTGATTGAAAATGGAAATGCTTGTTTGCTGATTGTTCGGCAAACAATGCTGCCATTCTTCGCACTGCCAGCGGTACTGGCTTGAGTTACTCTATTGATCTCTGTCCCAGACTGCTCACTGTTAGATAAACCCTTCCTACAATGTCAATGCAGACCTCAATCATCTATATTAAAACATTTGCTAGTGTCAGGGGTCTTTCCTCTGAGCTATGAGAAGCCTTTATTCATTTTGGCCGACTTGTAAGCAAACATTATTTTTAGACGTTCGTGCTGAATTGTCATGCCATATTTCTGTTTGGCATTATGGCTAAGCTGTACTTATTGAAATAGCCTGCTATGGCAGCATAACATAGGCAATAACATTTTTAATGTGTGTGATAGATCTACATAGTGTTAATCTTATGTATCTTGTTACAATAACAGCACAGCTGTGCAACCTGTAAGCAGCCTTTGAATGCTTATCCCAATGCCTTTGACAGAGTGTCAGAAGTTTCATGTCATGTTCCTGCAAGTGTGACCGATCCTATGACTCAGTATGAGTTTTTCCTTAGTTTTTTTTAGTTTTCACGATGCTGCAAATTCTGTTGATAGAGTTTAACTGGTTTTAAAACCAGTTCATTTCCGTAAATCATCATTCAGTCAATGGTGATCATTTGACACCTGTGCTTTGGGATTGTTATATTCCTCACAGGCTTGTGTTGTGTTATGAAAGAAGAGGAATGTCTGTTGATACTAACGGTATACAGTATTGTGAATAATTTACTGTGTTTCCCTCAGCGTTGTGCTGTCTCATCAAAGAGGGAGCACCTTTGACGCTCATCCAGCATGAGCTTCAGTGAATTGTAACTGTAGTTGATTATGCCTTGCATTTTATTTCCTACTTTGTACATTTGTGTTTGTCAGCCCTGTTAGACGATATGTCGTGGCGTATATACCTCATAAGGTGTATTTGCACCGGATATTTTGCTGCACAAAGGGGCATACAGTAAATGCATTTACACAAACATTAGAATTGCAGAAGCGATGTTATTGCATAACATGGGAATTGAAATAATTGAAATTTGCCATATTCAGGTCAAGAAAAGTTAAATAACAGGTCTTTGTGTAATTATCAGGTTTGGTCATTTGTGTGGATGAGACAGTGCTTAGGAAATGCAAACACATTTAAATGATATAATTATTCACCATTTTTGATAAACTTTCTTATACTGTTTGGCTATAATCTTGAAAAAAATGATATCTTCCATCAGTGTTTGCATTAACATTTCTTGATTGTATGTCTAATTGTGGATTTTATTCCACTTGTTAAAGGGAACCCTGGGTATTAAGACTTGAATGGCTTTATATAATGTAAGTGATGTCTTTTACTGAAATATGTAGTAGAAAACCCATGAAAGATTTCCGTAAAAAATTTGGATTATGACGGTGGTGCCATTATTTCGTTGATGTCAAATGGTTGCACTCGGTGAGCTACTGGTGCTACCTGTTGCTATTTTACAGCAACACAACTCTGAATAGACAATTTGGAAAATAAGATACTGATATGATGTTTTTTGTCGTTTTTCATTGATTTTGCCACACAAGGAGTCTAAACGCCTCTGGAAATCAAGTGAAATCTGCGCTGAGAAACTGGTTGTGGCATCATGACAAGCGTCAGCATGGTTACATCCTGCTAGGATGGAATCCAGCATTTTTTGTCTCTGCCGTTTGTGAGCTCTTTCTGTAGTTGTGGCCTACTAAAAGCCTCAAAGGCATCAGGCCTATAGTAGGGCTCTATGAAATCAGTTTTATTTTTTACCAAATTCCATTTTTCCAGTTTTCATTTTTCTGGATTCCGTTTTTTTTTTTAATATACATTTTTAAACTCCTTTTTAATGGTTAAATAAAATGTTATTAATCAAAAATCATCTCCAGTTAATTAAAATCTTGAAACATATACAATTTAACATCAATTTATTATAGGTTCAACAAAAATTACGTTTAGTGTACCTATTGTATTTTTTCCTCACTTTATGTTTTATTGATACCAAATTCTGGTTTTAGCATGTCTAATTATTTGAATGCATAAAAACAGCTTTTATTTATTCTTACAATAGCCTTGTGATTTTTTTTTTTTTTTTTTTTTCCCCTCAGAAATTCTGTGTTGTGTATTTACATTTTTCTTGTTATCAAATGAAGGCATAAAAATGTATTTAATTTATCTTATAATTAATGAAACTTAAACAAACTTTATATTTTGAAGGGGATTTACTATTAAAATTAAATACATGCATACTTCAGTATGTGTATTAAGCAAAAAAGCCATCTTTTTGCAGCTTAATATTTACAGATACTAGTCTATATCACGATTTTATATAATTTGATGACATACTGTTAATTAATTCTTTCAAACTTTGACAAATTCCGTGACATTCTGTGTTAAACAGTAAATTCCGTTTTTATGACTAGATTCTGTGATTCCGTCCTGGTTTTCTGCTTTGTGGAAATACTATAGTGTAATGAACAAAGACAGGTCTTTAGGAAGTTTTATTCATCCACAGGCATTTTCCCTTTCTTTTCACCTCATCTTATTGCTAGGAAAGCAGTGAAGACTTACATCGCTTCTCTCGGTGTGCTTCAACTAAAAAAATTACTACCACAAGCCGCACAATGTGGCATCATATCTGTATTTTATTTTCTGAGTTGTGTTGCGGTTAAAATAGCGAGCAGGTAGCGTCAGTAGCTCACTGAGTGCAACCATCATCGAAATAATTGCGCCCCCAAAGTCCAAAATATATATAAAACAATGTGCATTTTTTAAAATAACGTAAATATTTCATGGGTTTTCTACTACATATTTCAGTAAAAGACATTATTTACGTTATATTAAGCCATACATGTGTTTCATCAAGCTTTGATCATGATTAGGCCCTGTAAGTTAAATATATACTCTGAAAAGAGTTTCATTGTAGCATTGCGTCTTTACACAGAATTTGGGGCAGACACAGATCCTGAACAGAGCAGCCTTTGCTCACATGTGAATTGACACCTTCAGTGTCTCAAAGCATGAGTAACAAAAAGTAACTTCATTGTTTAATTCTGCGTCACTCTCTTTTCAGAAATAGCAAGTCAATGTCTCTGTGGTTTCTTTCCATAACTAAACCATTGATCACCTTTCTCTCATTCTGACAGGCTTGTCTCTTTATGCCTTTCAGTGTCAGTGATGCACTGTAGCTATCGACAAGCCTCTAACTGACAGTGATATGCACTTTCATGAGTGCTGATACTCAGATATATATCCTCCCAGATCTGTTGCTTAAAGAAAGCACAGCAGTTTGTGGCCTTGAAGGACAGTTAAAAGAAGCAGATGAAAAGAATCTGCCTCAGAGCTTTGATTTCACAGTTGTTCTGACAGCCACCGAATCTCCTTCAATTAAAATTGCATCCAGGGGTGTATGGGAGCAGTGAGATTTTTCATTTTTTGTGCTTGTCGCCGACTTCTGTGTGTACGCTGAAAACGTAGGCTTTGTTTCTGCTTTGTGTCTTTGCTAACTCTCTTTCTTCTTCTAATTCATTTTAACCCCTTTCTTTATTTTCCTCTTTTTGTTTTGTATTCTCTCACACTATCTTCTCTGCTCCTGCTGGCTCATCCTGCACCTCTTTGTTTAGTACAAGAAGCGGAACAGGAAGAAGTTAAAGCCGTAGCAGAGGTTCAGGCCCCTCGCTCGGCTAAAAAAATCCAAGCCGCCTACCTCCACTCCTCAGACTGGCAGCGCCAAGAAGGAGAAAAAGGGCAAGCACAAAGGTCAGCTGAGCAGCCTGTTAACCATCAGGCCCAGCATGTGCACGAAAATCTGTGTGTGCGTGTGTGTATCTGTGTGTGTTTAACATACTTGACATATGTGCCATCCAGTGATTCAGTTTGTGTCGTGATGAGCATTACCTGCGCTGTACAGAAGAGATGTTCACATCTGTCACAACAGCATAAAAAACGATTTGTTTGGATTTTTTTTATTGAATTTTTGGCAAGGACACATTCATTTGATCAAAAGTGATAGTAAAGATTTCAAATAAATGCTGTTCTGTTGACAACTGAAAATTAAGCATTGGCATCACAGAAATAAATTACATTTTAAAATACATTTTGAAGGGCATGCAATTTAATGTATTTTTGATCAAATGAATGCAGTTTTGTTGGGATTTCTTTTAAAATGTTTCAACAATAGTGCATTTTTATGATTTTCACATTAATTTCAAAACTACCTTGTTGCCATGCCCAGAAAGGACCATGTAAGACAACAATGTCAGTTGGCATTTTTATTATTTTTAGCTTTGCTTCTTAATCGTTATACTACAGTATGACATTGCCTTAAAGGGGTAGTTCACCCAGAAATAAAAATTCAGTTTCTTCTGTAAAACACACAAAATAGAAATGTCCATTGCTGTTTGGATCCCACTGACTTTTAAAATACAGTGGGAAAAGTTTGGGAACCCTTGCAGAATCTGTGAAAATGTGAATAATTTTAACAAAATAAGAGAGATCATACAAAATGCATGTTATTTTTTATCTAGTACTGTCTTAAGTAAGATATTTTACATAAAAGATGTTTACATGTAGTCCACAAAAAAAAACCAAAAAAAAAACTGATGCTCCAGGAGGAAACACAATGTATTAAGAGCCTGGGGGTGAAAACTTTTGAACAGGATGAAGATGTCCAAATTTTTCTTATTTTGTTGAAATATAAATTTTTCCCCATTTAGTACTGCCTTTCGGAAGCAACAAAGATACTTGCATGTTTCCCTGATGACAAATTAAAGTATGATTTACCTTGATCTTCAGATTCAAAAAGTCCCCCCCCCCCCAGCTTTTAATGCATCGTGTTTCCTTCTGGAGCATCAGTGAATGTTTGAACCTTTTAAGTAGTTATGTTTCAGTCTCTCAATTGTCCTCAGTGTGAAAAGATGAATCTCAAATTCATAAAGTCTCTGCTGCAAAGGGTGTGAAGAACAGTGCTCAGTTTAACTATTCAGAACAAACAAGGGACTCATGAACAACCAAAAAAAAACAGTCCTAGATCATCCAGGTAACCACACAATATTGAGAACCAAGGGTTCCCAATTTTTTAATAATTTCAGATATTTTTTGTCTTGTGGACTGTATGTAAACATCTTTTATGTAAAATATCTTACTCAGGATAGTACTAAATAAAAAACAACATGCATTTTGAATGATCTCTCTTATTTTGTTAAAATTTTTCACATTTTCTGATTTTGCAAGGGGTTCCCAAACTTTCACATACCACTGTATGTTATTTTGTGTTCAGCAGGAGAAAGTAAGTCATACCGGTTTAGAACATAAAGTTAATTAGCTTTCTAATTGGAAAAAAGTAAACCAATAAAAAGCACATCATTTGAGTCAAACAGCCGCTACTGTAATTTGCATTTCTCATGTGGTGTGTTTACTTAAACTACCACAGCTATATACAATCTACTCATGTCCTCATGTTCTCCGTACCGTTTTTGTATTCCATTTCCCCTCATCTAAATCCGTCTCCCTGTGAGAGCGTGTTGAGGATTGTCACCGCTTTCTCCGTCAGTGACAGCGTGGCACATGGCGTTAATGAACGCGCCCCTGGAGAGGAACCAAAGTGTTGTTCTGCTGCCAATCTTTTCTCAAGGAATAACAAAATCCCCTCTAATGCTGCTTATAGGAGCAGCTGCTGTCTGCCTGCCAAGAGCAGCGCTGAGATGACCTACTGCAGCCTTCATCAATACAAGACACAAACATTCATGAAATAGACAAATAGATGCATGGGCTCAATCCATCAAGCGGTGGCAGTAGTGATGCTTTTAGCTCAACGTCAGCACCATTATGACTCACGCAAGGGAGCGTTTGGATTTCTTGGGGGCGAAAACATTTCGTTTTTGCTTTTCATTTGCTGAAGGTATGACTTAGTTAAGTTGCTGAAATGGATATAAATACACTGCTGCAGGGATGACGTATTTTCGCCAACCAACCCAGAAACCTGGTATTAGCCATTGACAAAAAGCCAATAGGATTTTCCATTTCCGTTTGGATGATTGCCTAACATAAGCTGCGTGACCAACAAAAGTTTATAGCTCTTACACATTTTGTTCATCAAGTCTAAGTCTAAATACAGTCGCTAAAAGTTCACGTTCAGCGTCACCAAATCTACAAGTTTGAGTATCTTGCAATTCCCTTGAGTATATGTAAAAGCAAACTAGTAAGAAGTTTAGTAAGTAAGTAGTTAGTAAGTAGTTTTTCTAAGTAAGTAGTTTTGAAGCAAAATGAAGTGCATAAATCCATCATAAAAGTGTGTATTAAGCATATGACAGTTAGCAGAAGCTAGAGATTATGGTATATAAAGTTTTAAATATGGATTTTTTTTTTTTTACACAAATGCATCATTTCACTTCAGTAGGCCTTTATTAACCCCCCAGAGCCATCTGGAGTACGTTTTATGATGGATGAATGCACTTTAATGGACTTCAAAATCTCAATAGCCATTCACTGCTATTATAAACCAGAAGAGCCAGAACATTTTTTAATATGACTCTGATTGTATTAATTTGAAAGAAGAAAGTAATATACACCTACTGTAGGATGGCTTTAAGGTGAATAAATCACTGGGTAATTTTCATTTTTGGGTAAAAATACCTTTAATGTCTCCACCAACCTCTCTAGTCCCATTTAGACACTTGTTAGCGACCACCTTTTTCAAGACAGGTAAAATCTTTTGAAAAAATCACAAGCAGTGTTATATTGAATCAGATATCTTGTGTTAACTAGACAACTAAAAACCCATTAAGAAATGTATTGACTTCAGGATGATGGAAATTAGAAGTGCAAAAATTGTATTTCTGGGTTAAAGGACTCATTCCTGCAGCACTGTATAACATGCGAAGTGAAGCAGTAAGCGCTTCCTCTAAAAATACGTATTAGTGACCCTGGACCACAAAGTCATTTTTTAAATTGAGATTTATACATCATTTGAAAGTTGAATAAATAAGCTTTCTATTGATGAATGGTTTGTTAGGATAGGACAATATTTCCAGAGATACATCTATGAAATCTGAGGGTGCAAAAAAATCTAAATATTGAGAAAGTCTCCTTTAAAGTTGTCCAAAAGTTCTTAGCAATGCATGCTACTATTCAGAAATGAAGTTCTGATATATTTACAGTATGAAATTTACAAAATATCTCCATGGAACATGATATTTACCTAATATCCTAATGATTTTTTGGCATAAAAGAAAAGTGATAAATTTGACTCATACAATTATACCCGTGCTACTCAAGACTACTTAAGGTTTTGTGGTCCAGGGTCACATTTTTGGTAGTTTTGACTTTATTAAGCTAGGTTTGATGGCTGCTTTCTTTTGTTTTACTAATTTAACAAACACAACATTTGTCTGGAATCCTTTTTTTGCTGCATTTCTTCGCCTGTTGCTCCTTTATTACGGTGCTGCTAGTCGTTGTCTGAGACTGCGACAACTGAACCATCATTATCTCCTCCACACTCATGTAGCAGCCCTCGACACAGGTCATGCTGCTTTATACACGACGTAACCAACACAAACAGATCTGTGACTCACAAATGATGATCAAATATGCTAAATCTGCTATTTCATTCTCAGCTTTGAAAGAATAAGCTGATGCAAACATCTTATTCACTTTATGGAGACTATTCTTGCATGATCAATATTCTCTGTCTCCCTGGCTTTCTCTCTGATGATTACTTACCTTGTTAAGGAGCCCCATCACAGTTCACTTTAACTTCACTGACAATCATAGTCTAAATGCAGTACTGCTTATTGTGCTATCACAAGCAATGATGCCTCTCGGCCATCTAGTCAGAGCTTATTCTCTGACATTGTTCAGCAGACGAATCCCTGGAGGGTGAACGAAGGGTCTCTGTAGCTATAATGACTGGATTTGGCCTGGTTGGATGCATGCATGGATGGTAGCTATAATCTGGATGGTTGCATGTGGCAGTGCTTGACTGGGACAACACGTTCATTCGCTGATAGCGACTAATTGGATGAAATACAAAACCTAGGCTGACATAAGAGCATCTATAAATAAACAATAGCAAATTCTTGAAACAACAAAGGGCACTTAAAAGCATGAGCACATGCAAAGTTCATTGAGAAGGTTATATATTGCATACACTACCAGCCAAAGGTTTGGAATAATTAAGATTTTTTAACGTTTTTAAAAGAAGCCTCTTATGCTTACCAAGGCTGTGATTAAGTACAGTAAAAGTAATATTGTGAAAAAAAGAGTTATCTTTATGATTTTATTTTAAAATGTAATTTATTCCTGTGATAGCAAAGCTAAATCTCCGGCAGGCTTTACTTCAGTCTTTAGTGATACTTCAGAAATCCCTCTAATATGCTGATTACTTTAAACAAAAACAAAGAAATTAATACTTTTATTCAGCAGCGGCACATGAAATGGATCAAAAGTGACAGCAAAGACATTTATAATGTTGCAAAAGATTTCTATTTCAAATGAATGCTCTTCTTTTGAACTTTCTATTCATCAAAGCATCCTGAAACAAAGTATTAACATTTCCACATAAATTATTAAGATGCAAAAGCTGTTTTCAGCATTGATAATAAGAACCATTATTAAAGGATAAGAACAACAATTTACAGATAATATACTCACCCCCTTTCATCCAAGATGTTCATGTCTTTCTTTCTTCAGTTGTAAAGAAATTGTGTTTTTTGAGGAAAACATTTCAGGATTTTTCTCCATATAATGGACTGACATAATTTTGCCCTGAGTTTGAACTTCCAAAATGCAGTTTAAATGTGGCTTCAAACGATCCCAAATGCGGTTGTAAAATTATTTTTATGAAAATAACCAATCGTTTCGCTAAGTAAGACTTAGTAAGGGATCATTTACAGTAAGGGATCAAGTAAGGGATCATTTACAACTGCATTTGGGATTGTTTGAAGCCACATTTAAACTGCATTTTGGAAATTCAAACTCGGGGCAACATTATATCAGTCCATTATATGGAGAAAAATGCTGAAATGTTTTCCTTAAAACACATAATTTCTTTACGACTGAAGAAAGAAAGACATGAACATCTTTATGATTTCTGAAGGATCTTGTGACACTGAAGACTGAAGTAATGTCTTTCCATCACAGGAATAAATTACATTTTTAAATATTTTCACATTACTGTTTTTACTGTATTGTTGCATATAGTAAAAATCAAAATAATTCCAGACTGTTGACCGGTAGTGTTTGTGTCACAAAGGACCATCAATTAGACTCTAAAACTGCAGAGGGATTCATTCACTCATTAAGATTTGAATGTCTGTCTCCATATTTTCATGAACGCCATTATTTTGTGACACCAAAGTGGATACGGGACTGTTGACGTAGTGGAGTTAACAGTGTTAATGTGTTGTGGTGGTACCACAGGAATTGATGGGCCCGCTGCCTTCCAGGATGAGGGTCAGGAGCTGGGCAACCAGATTCAGATCCTGACAGTGGGCCACTCACCTGCCCAGGAGAGCGAGGCAGAGGGCCAGGGTGAGGCAGTGGGCAGCACACAGTCACAGGGCAAACAGGACCTACGGGTCACCATGCTGAAGAAAGGTACACCAGCGATAGTCCTCGGAGTAACGCAAACGAGAGTGGAGAGAGAGAGACAGATGGAGAGACCTCTCCGATCATGTCGATTAAGCCATGCAGATTTGCAGATTGTTCTTCAGTATTACTGATCGTTTAACACGCACAAAACAACATCGTGTTGCTATAATACCATCATCTGGCGACTAACACTTTGAGATCTACTTACATGCTATAGCATTTAGATTTGGTGTCTGCCTCTCTCTCCTCCTTCTGTGACATATTTGGATTAGATCATGTCTTTACTGTCTGCATGACCTATTAGAGCTGGTACGAGCCAATCTGCACCGTGGACAATCATTTTGTCCCGTGCATCCCTTTTTTTGCTAATTTGTTGAACAGACTAAGAGTGAAGATTTTTTTTTAATCCAAATGTACTCAGTTTGTTGCGTCTACTGAATTTCATGCCGTATGCTCTTTTGGCACCAGAGTGCAGTTATTTGCAGTGTTATTTGCACTGCATAATGCCTCCATGTTTGCTTTATGCCTGCTGCTGTTCTCTCCTCATGTTCTGCTATCGACACACTGTTTGATTAGCGCCTCAATATTTTTTCTTGTTCAAAGGAATCTCCAGTAGCATGAACTTCGATGAAGAGGATGATGAAGATGATTTGGTCAGCTCAAGTTCATCTCAGCTCAACAGCAACACAAGACCTGGATCTGCCACCAGCAAAAAGTCCAGCAAGGTAGACTGATTTCTCTGCTTACTTAGAAGTGGTTAATTAAGTAAAGCAATTAGATTTTTCAGTTTTAAACAATGTGAGCTATAGATGCAGACAGAAAGAAATCACGGTTATCTAGAAATACTGTATTTGTTATACCATTCAACATTTTGCTGTCAGTTGGATTTTTTTCTTTTTCTAAAAAAGATTAAGATTTTAATTCAGCAAGGATGCACTGGATTATGGAAGCCCATTTGCATCACTAAATAAAAAATAAAAAGGGTAATTGTGACTTTTTATCTTTTTATCATCAGCTCGACTCACTTTCCCCATGTGATAAATGAAATCTGACTCCTGCCGCGAATCTGTGATGCGACTGTTGTTCAGCACACTGCATTGAGCAGCCACCTTCAGTTTTGAATTGTACTGTCTGTTCTCTGACTGAACTAAATTATTTTTATTACTATGAAAAAATCAAACGACAATGGGGGGGTGCCAAGGTGGGCAGGTGACGAAACCGGTGTTGCAGCTTAACACCTTGTAAAACCGGTGACAATAACTACCGCAGCATGCCTGGTTCTTATCAACGAATATTAATTAATAGCCCAGTGCAACAATTACATAACATATGTAAATTGTCAAAACATTATAATTATGACATTACATAGGCGGCAAATGTTGGTATTCGGTAAATTTGTTTGAGATGCCAGGTGCCTAGCCTTGAATAAGGATGAGAGTAGACAGCGGCAGTCATCCTCTAACCATATTTGTGGCAGATGTAAAAGCGTCTGGTCAAACTAGCACTTTACTATGCTGGCTAAAGTAAGAACACCCTGCTTCGCAAAGCGAAAGTTGTGTGATGTCATGTGAAAAGTGTCTGTTCATTTATGGTTAATGCACGCTTGAGTAGTCGATTGTTTCCGACAGTGACGA